>NC_143444.1:24032230-24334502 GCF_987193195.1 Phasianus colchicus | reverse complement strand
GCAGAGTTATACAATCATAGAATCGTTTGGGTTGGAAGGGACCTTTAATGGCCATCTGGTCCAACTCCCCTGCAGCACACAAGGATACCTACGGCTTGATCAAGGTAAATAGAGGTGTCTCTGCACACCTCTGGCTCTGGCATTGCCTTCCCCTGTTCACTGGGTACAAGCCTCCACTGTTGAGAGTTTGTGCATGTGACCAATGCTCTGCAAACACAAGTTCTGCATTTGTACACACTTCAGCTCTAATGCTTTCTTTACCCTCCTGATTCCCTCCAGGCTTCCTGTTAAGGCAACAGGATTGCTTAACAAGGGGGACTCATTGCTGCCTCCTCCCACTGTTCTGGGATTGAATGCTGTTTTATTTATAGGCAGGATACAAAGCTGATGGCCCCGGATGAGGAGCTGCCAGAGCCAGAGATGGAAATAGTATCTGTGATTGACCTAAATGTTCAAGGCAACCGCTGACAGCCCAAACATAGCACAGGAGCAGAGCTTTGATGGGTAAATGGGAAGAAATTTATACCCAAGGCTGCAGGAGGAAACCTTGGGGAACAAAACAGCCGTCAGCCTTTCAGCAGCAATCACTGGTGGTGCTCAGCCAGACTGCATCCCACTGCTCTGCCAACCTCCCTGAACTGCAGACAGCCCCCAGAATAGAGTCCTGGTTGAGGTGGAGGTTCAGTCTGGATATTAGGAAACATTCTCTGAAAGAGCGGTGATGCAGTGGCACAGCTGCCCAGGGAGGTGGTGGGGTCACTGTCCCTGGAGATGCTCAAGAATCACGGGGATGTGGCACTGAGGGACGTGGTCAGTGAGTGGGGTGGGGTGGTGTTGGACTGGGTGATCTTTTTCAACCTTAATGATATTATGATTCCATGAAAGCTATTGTCCACAGCTTGGATTTGCCTGGTTTTGACACCTATGGGACCACAGCCTTTCTTGCAAGCAGGAAAATTCTCCTCCTCAGCATGCTGCTACAAACCAGTGGGTTAACAGCACAGTGCAGAGTCTTTACTGAGCCTCCTCTATGGGCATCCAGCAGTGATTCCTGTCTCTCAACTTCATCTGCATGACATCTCACAGGCTTGGACTGCTGGAGCCTGTGTTCCAGCCACGATTATTGCACACAATTTCCCCCCTCAACTGCTCTGGCAGGTAATAGAATTATCCTCCTTCCCCGTCTTGTCGGCCAGCCTTAATTCAGTGATAAATCTTTGTTCCATGCAAAGAGATGGGCAGGAAGGGAGGGAAGGAGCCGAATTGCCACAAACAGGGAGCTAACGAATGCTAATGAATTTACAGGGATTACACCAATCCTTCAGCTAAAGCTGCAGAGCCACACAGTGACACAGACCCATGCCATCCGTCTGCATCTGGCTGCAGTAAATCGCTCACAAGAAAGCCAATCTGCCCTTTGGTGCAATTAATTTGGCAACAACAGCAACAAACCAAGGTAAACATTCCACTTGGCTGCAGGTGGAGGAATGGGCAGTGACCTCAACCCAGTTGGAAACCCATCTGGCACCATGGGAGGTCCTGTGATTCCCCCAGATCCAGCCAATACACAAATTATATATATATGTGTGTGTGTGTATACATATAGTTATATAAATGTTATATGGATCTTAGTATTTTTTATAATTATATATTCGTGTTTACGTAAATATACATATGTACATATCATGGATGTTTATTTTCCAAGATGATGCAGTAAAAAAGGGCTTTAGCCTGCCTCTTGCAGAAGTCTGGCAGCAGAGGGAGCTCGCTGCCCTTCTATGAACGATTTCTCACCCATCTTACATGTCCTGAGGTTGTGGGTCCTCTGCACCGGTACGAGTGGATGGAGAGCTGCGAGCTCGTCCGTCGCTGGGCAAAATCTGCTGGATCTTCTCGGTTTGGGTAGATGCCAGCCATTCCCATGTGGCTATTTGTTGCGATGTGCTGCCTACAAACACACTGTGCAAGAGTCCCAGCCCCGGAGCATCCTTTAGTGATGTACCTGGGGAGATCTATCTGGCTGCTAAAATATCACCCAGGCACTGGGATTTTGGAGAGATCTGCTCTCCACTGGGAGGTTTGCAAAGGGCAGGAATGATAACAACAACAAAAAAAAGTGTCTGCTAATATAAAATACCTTGAGTTTGAAGGGGAAAATACTCAGTTATTTTGTCTTTCAGAATTTTGAAAGGTTTTTAAAATACAAGAAGCACAAGAAAGAAGTTTTCTTCTCTTATCATTTTTTTCTTCTCTTTTCTTTCCTTTCTTTGCTTTTTTTTCCCTTTTTTTTTTCTTTTCTTCTCTACTATTTTCTTTTCTTCTGTTTTCTTCTCCTCTCTTCCTCTGTTTTCTTCTCATTTTTTCTTCTTCATTTTTTTATTTGCTTTGCTTTGCTTTTCTTCTCAACTATTATATTTTCTTCTCTTTTCATTTTTTCTTTTCTTCTTTTTTCTTTTTCTCTTTGCTTTGCTTCTCTACTTTCTCTTTTTTTTCCTCCTCTCCTCTCCTCTCCTCTCCTCTCCTCTCCTCTCCTCTCCTCTCCTCTCCTCTCCTCTCCTCTCCTCTCCTCTCCTCTCCTCTCCTCTCCTCTCCTCTCCTCTCCTCCTTTCTTGTCTTGCCTTCCTTCCTTCCTCCCTTCTCCCTTCTTCTCTTCCTTTCCTTCTCTCTCTAACTCGCCTTCCTGCAGCATTCAGGTAGGAGCTCTGCACATCTGCACCCCTCAGTGCTCAGCCACAACTCCCAAGCAGTCCCTGAGTGACACGGTAGATGGCACTCCAGATATGATATTCTGGGCCTAAAGCCACACTCCTGAAGTTAAACTAAAATCAAAAACCTGGAAAAGTTCCGGAAAGCTTTAAGCCTCTTAATTTAAATACAGATGCTGAATGTCTGGGAGAAATTCCTGACACTTGAAGCCGCTTTTCCCACCTTGTTCAATAAGAAAGGTCCCTTCCCTGAGTTATCAGCACAGTCGGAGTGTGGGATCCCAGCAGCAGGAGGTAGCTGAACGCAGGGAGATTTGGGAAAAGGCAGGGGAGAAAAGGGCACGGCTGGTTTCATTATCAGTAATAAAAACTAATCCTTCTCTCAAGAAACTCCTCACCCAGAAAGGACCCGGAGCAAAGCTCGGTGGAGAAATGGCATTGGATGTGGGTGCTTTCTGTGTCAGGCTGCTTCCAGCAGAGGTGTGAGGCTTTGTGAGAAGAGCACCACATCCCTGACCCATTTTCACTTCAGCTGCATGCAGGACTCCTCTGCACATCTATCTCAGCACTACATGGCCACACAGAGGATGCTGGGCAGTTGCAGTGGCACCATTATAGAAATGCAATAGGAAGCACAGATTGTAACAAAAATAAGCAAATTGTGGCTAATTTATTTCAAGTCCTGCTGAGCATCAGGATGGGTCATATTGGGTGCCAGCAGCCACCACAGGTAGAGAAGCAGCAGGGCGTGGGCTCACTGCAGTCATGATACAGCTGTAGAGTCCAGCAGGAGACTGGCTCCATTCAAAGCCTTATTGATCCATATTTATTTGGCCATTCTCCCACCCGGTGTAACCCCAGAATGATAAATACACGGGACAAAAGACATAACATCATCCTCCACAGAACCAAAACATATAGGCATGTTTCTCCTATGTAAAGTCCTCCAGGAAGAAGAACAGGGAAGAAAGTCTTTGCCTCTCAAGATTCCTCATCCAGTTGCATTTTGGAGCACGTTTTCAGAAATGTGTGATGTATCTTGGAAGTTACAAGCACCCAAATCCCAGCGCAAAGCCATGACATGTTTCAACATGCTGAGACCTTCATGTTCAAGGAATCAAGGTTTTCATGGAGGTGTTGCCAGGAAGCATTTATTCCTGGCATTTGGTTGGATATAGACAGGAAATTCCACGCCTCTGCATATGTAGGTGAAACTGGAGCTGCTGAGCTATCCAGACCAGCAACCTTGCTGCCAAAGCTGCATGCAACCTTCAGGTCTGTGCCTGCCTGAGCATGTCAAAGGGAGGCTGGATTATGGATGTCTGCTTCTCACCACCCCTCTCTGTTCTTGTCAGTGGTAAAGGCAATAACAGGACGTTTTGTATTCTGCAGGTTACGTCCTACATCGGTGACCCAGGTGCAAGAAACCTGATATTAAGTAAGCTGGGGAACTTGTGTTTCTTTCTTAATGGGATTCTGGCTGTCATTAATCCTTTACCAAGATGTGTGTTACCAGAAGAAGTCATGTGTAATCAGCAAGACTGATGTGCTGGTTTTTGGATGAAGTATGTTCAGTTGCCATGGTGTGGGAGGTCCTGCTGGGATAATTCCCACTGTGGAGCCAGGGACAAGAAGAGCCAGTGGAGGCACTGAGGGACATGGGTGGTGGGCATGATGGGAATGAGTTGAGGTTGGACTAGATGATCTTAGAGGGTTTTTTTCCAGCCTTAATGATTATATGATTCTATGTGTAGTGGGGCAAATAAGACCAGCTGCCCAGAGCATCTGAATCCTCATTCCTTGAAGATCTTCAAATCTGGGCATGAGCAGCTTGGTCTGAGTGGCCCTGTTGAGCTGGACCAGATGAGGTCCCTTCCCATCTCAGCCATTCTGTGACTGTGGAATTGGGCTCTGCTCAGTACTGGCCCCATGCTGTACCCATCCAAGAGTTCCCATCCAGGTCCCACAGCTCAGCAGGAGGTGCCACTCTTGGAGACAAGTGGTCAGGCTGCTCTGCCTACCTGAAACCCATCCATTCCCAGGGAACATAGACATCTGTCAGAGCTCAGAAAGATTTGCAGGACCAGAAATCTGTTCCATACTCTATTACATACATCAGCTATTTGAGAGCTTCCAAAAGCTTCTGTTTGGCACAGCAGCTGCTGGAAAAGTACGGAGCGTCAGGAGGGCGATGTTTGCACTGAGGAGTACTTATCTCTTCATTATGTGGAATAATTGAATCAAACCTACAGCAAAATTCACAGGCACCCATGTATACAGCAGCCAAATCTCAGTTAAGATAATAAACCCACGTACCCTTCACAAAGGTCCCAATTAATAAGATAATAATAATAATGGTAACGGAATAATAAAATCGTTTGCTGAAGTTCTGCTCCAGCACTCATGTCTTTGGGCTTGTTCATTAACAAATATTAAATAACTCAGAAAAGAAAATCAGGAAAATTTAATAGGATTTTTTTGTTTCAAATCTTTCAGTATTTAAAGAGCAGCTTACAATTAATCAATTAAAGAGCTCATAAACACAAGAACATAAACAACATCTGAAATTTCCTGCGTATTATAAAATGATTTTCCGTAGCGTGGCTTGCGTGAAGAGATTAGCTATGCTTTGCAGCATAAAACATTATTCTGTAAAGGCATTATGTTTCAGCAAACACACCACGCTAATTGTATTAGTGGAAGTTCAGGTGAAGCATAATTCCTGGATTAGAAAACTGAAGACACAGGCTGAACAGTGTGCGTTGGTCAGGAGATCTTATATGGGCATTTTTTTCTTGCATTGGTTGAGCTACCGGTATATATTTCAATGCTACAATCCAGGATGTTTATAAAGGTGCCAGTGTTTTAAGCAGAGTTCAGCAAATATAGTGAAATGTATTATGTATAAGAAAGAAGGAAACACATTTCGTAGTTATTTCAGATATTTAACCAAACCAATTAATTATAGAGTTGGAAATAGTTCTTAAAATCCCTGTTACTCTAAAAATATTCCCTCGACTGGCAATCCACTCGGTTATTTCTCAGATCTGAAAATAATTAACACACACTACAATGGATATATGCAGAACTTAAACGCTGTAACCATTGAGAATGTAATTTTGGCCAGCACTGATATGACCCACAGTTAAGTGTGAGAGTGGGCAGTGCTTACATGGGAAATGCTGACTGTGGGACGCAAAGAAGAAATTCACCCTGCTCCCCCAACCTGCTCTTTGGACAGGGAGAACGTGCACTGAGCATCCCTGCAAAAGGAAAAATGACTTTGTCTTGTCACAGCGATCCCATTTGGGTTTTGTGTGACAGCAATCTACGATAAATAAATAAAAAAAAAAAAAAAAAGGAAAGATCAAACATAAGAAAGAGAAGAAAAATGGCAGTCACCCTGGGAGGACGCTTCCCAGCATATGATAAATTGGAAAATGGACATACAGAACATGCCGACATACATTTTTAATGGCCCAATTGCTCAATTAATTCTTTCCCTTTTCCCTTTTTAATGTGAAAATCGTCATAATTCCTCCCAGATTAGTATAGATACAGGCCGACAGACTCTCCTGCTCAAGGTATTTGCGGGACATAATTCATTCATAAAGCCATAATGCACTCATCTATCATCTGAAATATTTTTTTCTCTTTCTTTTTTTTTTTTTTCCTTTTCCTTTCCCCCTCTCCCGTTTGTGCTTGGGGCTCTTGCTGAGTCTCTGGGCACTGATGTATTAGCTGGCATATGCAAGCTATGAATTATCAACTGAAAGGAGTCAATTATCCACTCTAAAAATGAGTGTCTGGGCACCAATAGCCTAAGGGGCCTTTTTTGTATTTACGAAATGATTTCATGGCAAGTAGAGGTGTGTGTGGAAGGGAGATCGAGGGGGGAGACGGGAAAGGGTTGGTTTTTTTTTTTTTTTTTGGTCTTTTTTTTTCGCTTTTTCCTTGTGTCCACCCCTGAACCAGAGCAAGGTGAGGGAAAAAAATAAACAAGTAAAAAGAACATTTAAAACTTTTAATGCAGTAATCCAAATAAAGTCTTTTCCAGGCGATTTTGACGAGCTGGGAACACGACTCGCCTGGTGGCCATATTGCCTGGGCTTCTCCTCCTCTATCTGGTCTCAGCTCAGCCTTCAATCAAAGCCAGAGCCCAGGCTGCCTTCAGCTGCTAATAGACTGGATAGGAAATGGGATATTGGATAGTTTCGTGGTCCCCAGTCACTGGCCGTGTGCCTTGTCATCTCTGCAGACATTGATTTCTCCCTCTCTCCCTTCCACCCCCTGCTCTGCAGAGAGGCTGGGGTCTACCAAGAGGCAACGTCGCACCAGCAGCCCTCACGTTGAGTTACGCTTAGGGAAATGAGATCATTAGATGGAATTACGGCTCGTTTTGATAGCTCGGTAATAGGTTTTAATGATGGAATTTAACACTGGACCCCCACTAGGGACAAGGCTGATATACATCCAGACAGGTCACTTAATAATCCTCCACTCAGTGCTTGAGTTGAGGAATTCAGGAGGCTCGGAAAACACAGCCCTTCCTAGACAAGCCGATACATCACTGGCAAGTAGACTCTTTGGAAGGCTTTTTGTTGTTATTTTTGAGGTGTTTGATTGACTTCAGACACGTTGTTTCTTTAAGTATGCACGTTTATTTGATCAGACACTTTTTTGATGAGGATTTATTTAGGTGGCAGATGTTTTTCTTAGATGTGAACAGCCTGTTGTGCTCTTGGATGCTAAAGAGCTCATCTGATGGTGAGGTAAATTTTTTGGAAGTTTGAAGAGCTTAGCTGGCCTTTAATGTATTTGTTACTGACAGGTAAATTGCAGGTTAAGTGCAAAAGCAGCATTAGCAGAAGAGTCCTGGCTTCCACAAATCTACCTTGGCCTCTAATCTGAATACAAAAGGAAGGAAGGAATTAAATTTGACCCCTTGAATATGCTGTTCACTCAATCCTAGACTTATTTAGTAAGCTCCCTAAGATGCTTTCTGTTTGTTCTGGCCTCTCCTCAAGCAGGTACAAGAATGTCCACAAAAGAGGGCTCTTTACAGGGAGCAGAGTGGATCAAAGCCATCGCTTTCTGTGTCCCAACAATACAGAAAGGGCAGATTGGAAGCTCTCCTGAAAGATGATTCATTTAATTTGCGTTCCAAAGGCTGTAATACCATGATAGCTGTTGCAAAGCTAGACTCTTCCCAAAAACGAGGGTCCCATGAGAGCCACCAAGCCATGGACCTAATGGCAGGTCATTTGTGTGCTCCTCAAACCAAGCTCAGCCAAGGTGTTAATAGCTGTGACTCCCTACCCAAGTGCGTGAAGTTTCCCAGAGATGGACTTCACAGCAAAGAATAAGGTGGTTGAGCAATGGAGATGATACATGGCTTGTAGCTATATGGCTTGTTCTTACCTTCTTTGCTTTTGAACCTGTGTTAACAACTGCAGTGTCCTTTGTACAGTGTAAAGGAGAGTGCCTAAATAGGAGAGGTGAGAGGAGAGGGTCTAGCAGCTGGGGACGGGCTCCCTGAACATGAAAGACAGGGTTTTTATTGACTGCTGTATCTTCCAAAAGCAACCATGATGTATGTCACTGTGTATGGTCTCTGAGTTTCATAGGTAAGGAGATAGGCTCTTCAGGAAGGTACTTCACAGTCAGAGCAGACTTCTATCCATCAGTGTCAATGAGAAATGTCTCCATGGTGTTTGATGTCCAGCTTAAATTAATTTCTAGGCTTCCTTGACAACCAAGGAGACTAGTTTGATAAAAGACAGTAGTGAGCTAATACAAGCTCTCTTTGTGAGTGTCCACATTTCCCTGGGGGAGGTGCTGCTTTATGGTTAGCTGCCAGTGGATTCCACCATCCACAGCCGTCTCCATTTTGATCATAGAATAATAGGATCATTAAAGTTGAAAGATACCACTAAGATCATATAGTCCAACTGTTATTTGCCTAGTGGTGCCATTATTTCCCGAAGATATATCAGGAGTCAATAGTAGCTTCTAGTGTTAGAACTACAAGGTGAGTTTAGGTTAATGTAATGGATTAGGGCCATACTGGCAGAGCTGAGAGTGCTTCATCCATCCTACCCGTCATGTCAGACCCCTTCTGGGAGGGAATCCAGGCAAGCCAAGGAACAGCACCTTCCGCATCACGGCTGGGAGACTTGTCAAAGCTCAAACTCACTGGGAAAATCCTTCTTTCATGGATATTTGGGAAAAAATGAATTTGATTTTGTTGCTCTTGTTGTTACCACCTGCTAGCAAACCCCACCACTGCAGAAACCCTGGTCTTCCTTGTACTTCAACTTTTATCTTTTTTTTCACCTCTTTTCTTGAACAAAGGTGTCATATGTGATTTGCCAGCCCAGATGATATTTGCTCTAAGTGTGAACTACAGGCTGTGGAAAGCTGTCTGTTTAATTCTGAAATCCCTGATGAAGCTAAGGAACAAGGCCTGAAACAAAGAAGAAACTGCCACTTTTTGGCAAGAGTGCGCTGATTTACAAAGGGCATCCTTCAATTATTTAAGGAGCAGTCAGTAGTGCCATAACTTTAAGTATGAATCAAGTGGCATGACTGAAAAATTTGTCACAGTGTGTTAGATCAATGGTAATTACCTTACTGACATGAGTACTGTTATTATTTTACAGGGCTGCAAACAGGATCATGGACGTGAGGAAACACAAACTGCACTGTGATCAATACTCTCTGAAATATGACTCTCTGTGGCCCAAAATGGAGTTTTCGAGCCAGGCAAACCATTACAGCCTGATTCTCTCTCTGCCTTTAGATGGATACCCTGAAGTAAAACACAGCAGCAATTGGTCAACTTGTTTCAGGCTTTGAACAGGCAAATAGTCACTTATTATTTTTAAGGACAACTGTGTGCAAATAAAAAGTCTGGGCAGCCAAACTCCAGATGAAGAGAAGAGCTGCGGAGGGTGTCTGTGGAAGGAGGGTTCTGGCTCACGTGTGTATTGCTTAAAACCTATGAATAATCCCTGCTGCAAGGCTCATTTAGCATCCAAGGTTTTCAGGTTCTCCCCTAGCTGTAATTTTGAAGGGCTGTGGGACTGCTGATATCATGGAATCACAGTTGGTAGAGGGAGGATCTGAAGCTGCCACCTCCCTCAAACCCAGGATGGCACTTCCATCGGCTGAGGGCACCACGTCTGAGGACATCATACCTCTAAATATGCCTTTCACAGCTGTTGGCCTTCACTGTTCATTGGCCTTCTCTTCACCATCTCTTCAGAGGTGTTCATCTAACCCAAGGCTTTCAGCCACACTCTTCAGCCTGTAAATATGAGCAAGTGCGACTGTGATAAGGAAATAAAGATATGATACTCCTGGTTTCAGTGCTTTGAAAAAATCAAAAAGCAAAGTGATGAAGGGCACAGGGGAAGAGCTGTTCCCATGCTGCTCAACATCTGCAAGGTCATTTATAAGACAGTGAAAAGTAAGAAAAGAGAGATGGCAACTTAGGAATATCTGAGGAATTCCTATTCTTTGCTGTTAGGAGCACAAAGCCTTGGCCTTTTTAGCAGGAAGGCCAATGCATGACCTTATGTTTATTAGTGTTGTTTTATCACCTTGTTCTACCTTGATTAAATTCCAAAGTGCTGTAACAATGAACTGGGGCTAATGAAGTTTCATCTCCTTGATGTGTGCGTTTGTATGTCAAGAAGATGAAGCAGTTGAATGGCACACGATGTTAAGATATTACCTGATTGGAAACAAATATTAAGTGCAGTAGGAAGCAGCAAAAATGAGCAGTGCCTCTCGTGAGGTGAATAGTTCAGAAGTGGCTATGTATTATTTTGGAAAAGGTCACAAATTAAGGTGTAAATTCATGTACACCTTAAGTTGTGACCTCATAAAAATGATCAATGGTTAATGGTGCAGATAACAGGATTCATAAGGGAAATTTATTGGCCACTTTTGTGAAATAAATATATTTATACCATACCAGTGGGAAATAAAAACACATCAATAAATCATATAATATCTACAACTATACTAATGGCATGAGTAGCTGTAGGTATAACCAACATTTTTAGACCTGCAGACACCCCCTCTGGCATTTTACAAATATAATACATGATAATGGCAAAATGTACTTCAGTAAGAGACAGCCATGTATATCCCACTTGTGAGTTATCTAGGCAGGCACCCCTCATGAATTATAGTCCTCCCTCAAAACATGAACCATGGAACATAAAAATAGGTGCTCCATGACCATACAATATGGGTCAAATACAAAAGCACTGTGGCAGAGCAAGCTTGTAATGCGACTATCTCTCTAATGCAAGGTGATTCCTCTACCAGCATGCTCTAAGAAGGAGCAGACATGGGCAACAATACTCATTTCCCTACTGAGTTTGGAGCAGTTTTTTATTTTCAGCTGGCTGCCAGGTGAGATACAATTAAAGGTAGGCTTGTGCATGGCATCCAACAAAAACACATCCTGTCTGTGTAGGATTCTCTGCACTCTGATGGGGTGGAAATTCTTTTTTCCTTGGAGTTCACAGGTGATTTCACAGAATATAGAATCATTTGATTTGGAGGTGATTCTTAATGACCATCCAGTTCAACTCCCCTGTAACGAACAGGGACACCAACAGCTCAGTCGGGTTGCTCAAAGCCTGGTTCAGCCTGACCTTGGATGTCTCCAAGGATGAGGCATCCACCACCTCTCTGGGTAACCTGTTCCAGTGCTTCTCCATGTCCCAAGGAGCTGTAGGGTTTGCCCTGCCTTTGGCTTTGAAGGGGACTTCCAGCTGTGTTGTTCCCATTATAGGAGCAAACCTCAACCTGCTCTGTCTCCTGTGCCAAAAAGCCCACCACATTGGTGTTAAAGTCCAACAAATGCAAGTTGCTCAGCCAAGCCTCCTGCATTAAAACCTGGTTCCAGATGGGAGTGCAATGTCCTCATGGATGATACAGAGCTTTCTACCTTAAATCTCCTGAACCTCAGCACACCCTTGGTTCAGCATAGCTGGTGTTCAGCTCCCAGCTGGTTCAGTGTGTGGTATACATGTACGTATGTCATTCTGCTGCTAGGCTGAGGTGGACATTTGGGCACAGCAAGGCTCAGAGTTAAATATGTGCAATATCATGCAGCTTCCATGAGGCATCTCCTAAGCCAAACTCCATTGAAATCCTTAAAAAAAAAATGTATTGACTTCAGCAGACTCTGGAACAGACCCACTTGGAGAGCTCAGGTCTCCAGTGCCATGTGGCTATATCTGTCCCCAGAACCAAATTCACTGGGAATCAGATCAAATCAAACCCATCTCATAGTTATCTGCAATTTTTCAGCAACTATTAACTTTTGTCCTGGTGGAGATCTATGCATGCTGCAGTGTGACATTTAGTGGTATACTGCACTGGGGGTGGAAAGATGTAGAATAAAAAAGGGCAAATGTAGCCTAAATCACTGGCTTTATGTGAATTTGGAAGGCCATTATTCAAACACCAGTGTTCTTCACTTTATAAAGAAAAAAAAAAGACTTGTTTCTACCAGCAGCAAATAATAAATTGCCCTTGTGTTTTCTTCGTATTTTCAGCTAAGCTGTCCCCTTTAAAAAAAGTAGTTATGAATTTGTTTTCCAAATGTATTTTTCATTGTGTATTTTATCATCTTTAGTCCAACAGAATTTTCTTTGGAAACAACACATTATTGTGTCAGAAAGGGAGGAGGATAAGAATACACCAGGGAACCTTTTAAAAATGTTTAAGTATTAATTTATTTCATGATGAATTTTCCACTGTCATTTTCTTAATAGCATGCACATGAAATAATCATGTCTTAAAATGCTCAGTAATTGAAGGACATTTTCATTTCCTGATTACTGAGGGAATCCTGCTTTGAACCTTTATGACTTAAGGATGTAAGCACCAGGCTTTCTTTTTTTAATATATCTTTTAATTTATGTATTTCTTCTCTCTGCTAGCCTGTCAGAACAATTTCACTCCATGATTATTTGCACACACATGGACCTTTCCTTTTGGATGGGAAGAAAACCTGGCGTGTCCTACTGCGTCCTGAGCGTGCTTCAGTCCTACTGTACAGGAGTTACATCCTTTATTTCTTGCATTTTGGTTCACCAGGGTTCCCGAGGTCACTTATTGGAAGGTTATCAAATGGCTTTTTTGTCTGAAGTGGGGACCAGTTCTGCCTTGCCCTGATAGGATACTGAGGGTCACAGGTCACTCACCTACTACATCCCACAGGAACAGCACATGGGTCCCATTGGATTGCAGCCATCAGGATCTGACTCAGGAGGCATAGCCATGTCTGAGCCCTCTTTCCCAGGCTGTTGTGACTCTGTTGCTCAAGCTCCCTCCAATGGGGTGAGCTAAAAATGCCAAGAACAACCCCCTATGTACTATCATCCCAATCTCCCCATGGGCTAATAGCCACATCCAGCTCCTGGGAATCCCCTTGCATCCACTGCTCAAGCAGTCTTTGGGAGATGCAAGGAAAGGGCTGATCACCATGGCTCCAGAGAGAGGAAACTGAGGCACAAGAATGGGACCTGTCCCACTCACCCACCATCCAACAGCAGAGTTGGAGGCAGAGAGGTTGGTGGGCAGTTTTGCAAGCCGTTAGTGTATGGCATTTCCAGGTCTTCATGGCCATCTCCATCTGCCTCCCACACCCCAATTTCATTTCTCCCCCTGCACCAGCAGGAGAGGAGGAACGCAGGGGACTGGGGGAGGCAGGGGAAGCACCGCTCGCTGGGAAGCAAAGGAAGATTTATGAGTGTTTATCCAGCAATACCAGCTAGCCTACTGCTGATCCAACTGAGCCCAGCAGGCTGCAGATTGGGGATTTGCACCGAGCCCATTCTGTGCGGGGCCATCCATCAAGCCCAGCTGCGGTGGGAAGCAGGGACCCGAGGGGCTGGGGGTACACAGAAACAGGGGCTGCCCCCAGCTCTGACCCCACAGCTCGTGCCCCACAGCATCCTCAGTATGAGCAGCGCTGCCTTCATCCCTGCTCCCTCTCTCCGGCTGCTCCGGACCGCACCACGCAATCATTTTTCTCTCTTGGACTCGATGAAGCAAGAGAGACATGTCAGTGCCTGATGAAACCCCATTTTCACTGATTAGCTCCCTTAAAAATATTTCATTTATCAGTGCCAAGATTTAAGTACTTCCCACTTGGAGGCAGTCAAGTGTGTCTTGTTGACTATGTAGCACGTCCATTTACATCGGCGCTGACAACGTTGCGGCAAACGCTAATGTCTCTGCTCCCCCCCTCCTCCCCTCAGCCTCTCCGGGCCAGCAAAGCTTAGACCTGTTTTATTTCAGACCTGTTTTATTTCAGACCTGTTTTATTTCAGATCTGTTTTATTTCAGACCTGTCCTCCTCATCTACGGGAAGAAAATGAGGAGGGAGGGAAGGAGGGGGGATAAAAAGACACCTCTGATGTGTGTCTTTCTTTTCTACAAGAGTCATTTGCAAAGTCATAAATTTCAATTTCCTTCTCCCCCGTTCTATTATTACCTGGGCCTCAAACAAGTTTTACACTCATTTATTCCCAAATAGAAATGCAATTTCCTCAGCAAATGATACCTAGCTAGAACTCCATTTATGTTTCACCAAGAAGACTTATTTTCATCTTCTTTATATCTCCCCCCTTCTTTTAACACCTTCATTTGCATCTCACCCTTTGGGATGGTCCCCTGCTCCCATCCCTCCCTTGAGGGCACATCAAAGAGACAAATCATTTCACACTCCTTCACATCATCTTACCAAAGGTTCCCAGTGTTCTGGGGCTGCCTGGCTGAAGGATGAGATTTGGGACATACACTGACAAAAAAAAGGTGGAATTTGGGATCGGGGTCAGACAGAAAAGGGCTGTGGGATTTGTGAGCTACTTTAAACAGAGCAACAGTGTTAAAAGGTGTCCTATTTGGCACGGAATGAACAGGCTGAATTTCCAGTGTGCTAGTGAACACTGAAGATGAAATAAACAGAAACAAGGCTAGCTCTATTTTTCAGGGTTGCCGATGAGTCTCACTGGGACAGCCCAGATCACCTGTACGAGGCGTCTTAGGGGTTCCAGCATCCAGCTTGTATGGTGCCCTAGATGTCACTGAGACAAGTCTTGAGGAGACAATGCCTAATTTCACTCTGAAGTTATCCCAGTACAAACAAGGTACAAATCTGCCTTACTCAGCAAATTCCCTATGGGGAAGGCCATACGAATTCTGCTAAGGAAGTCTGATTTTTCTTCTAGTGCCAAGGCAGGGGCATGGTTGTGAATCCACCTTTGTCTCTGTCTCAGTTTTCTGCTACCCACAAGCTCAGCAAACATATACAAGAGCAAAGCTTGTTTACTGAAGACCTTCTGCAGCAAGTCTTTTTCAGCTTCTATTTTTCTTCTATAACTGATGGTGCAAGACCCTGTGCCCCTGTTTGTAGAACTGCCAGATACATATACTTTAGGGAATGAATAAAGAAAACCAGCCATTCTATAGCTTCCCTTCCCTAGCACTAGATTTCCCATCCCAAGATTAAGAGCCTAGGAAATATTAAAGGCTAAACACTAAGGAGATTCCTTTCATTGGCTCATTGGCGTCTTGACATTTCCACTGAGAACAGAGCACTCTCACAGAAGAGAACAGAAAATGCCCAAGCCGACACAGCAGGAGTCTGAAAACCAATATAATCTTATGGCTGTTGACATGTTGCAAGTGACATAGCCAGCCACTTCCCTAATACAGGATAATTTTGCTCTATCTGCAATGTATGGGGGCAACATTGCACTTAGCACTGAATTGGCTTCATGCTGGCTTGGCATGGAGAGATATTGCTGTATGGGGGATCTTGTCCTCAGGTACTGGAAAGGGGCTGCGGGGACATGAGGATTTCACTGTGGGCTCTTAGCTCTGGCATTCACAGGTCTGAGTGTGTTGTGGGAGCACTGGTGGAGAAGGGGATGTTGCAGGAACCTGATGTTATGGTGGGAAAAGGCAGAGGAGGAGGCTGCAACACTACTTGCAGAGTAACTGGCTTTGCTGTCTGCAAGGGAGTAAGTTGGTAGCTTTAACGTAGTCTGGCATCTATTATCTTGCCCGCTTATTTTCAAGCTCCCTTAGAAGTCATGATGTTTAGTGTGACACATATATTTACTAAGCTAGTAACCACAAAAATGAGCTGTGTGGCCGCTCCATTGAGCACAATGCTAATAATTGACAGCACAGTCCAAATTGTGAAATAGAGGTGAACAGAATGGATTTTATCAGATATTAAACTTGACCACAGATGGAGGTGACTATTTTATTAGTAAGCTCTGAAGGGGAAATGCCATGCACCCACATTTATGCTGCTATAACACTTCTAGCTTTAACTTTGATGAATCTTATTTTTCATCCATGGATCTGAAAGAGATTTACTAAGAAATCACACCAAGGAGCAGAAAACGGGTTGCTTGACTCCTACACTGACATGCAATCTGCTGAACTGCGTTTGTCAAACACTTCAGCCTTCTCACCTTTCTTGGCCACATGTGACAGTTCGAATCACAGGTAAAATGCCAACATTTTGTACTGAGAGATGTGACACTGCTTGTCTTGTGGACTTAGTTTGCTTCAAAAGTAATGCCTCTTTTTTATTTCCATGGAAACAGCAACAGGTACAGAGAGCACAATAACACCCAGATATTGTGGGTATCTTTGTCAGAATGCCCAATAGAAGGAAGTCAAAGGCAAGTTTTCCAGCTGGCCAGCAAACACCCAAAATGACCCAAGAGCCTCTCCTTGATGCACACTGAGACCATTGTGGTGGGTGGACTGGGATGCATTCTGCACTTTCTTTGGGTATTTCTCAGCATAGCACAGCTCACTGAATTACAGCCAAAATAAACAGATACTGATGCAGATGTAGTTGATATGTGTAAGCCCGATGTTAGGATTATTTTTCCACTTCAAAGAGAAGGCCTAATGAGAGATACCTATCAGAAAGAAAGATGAACTATCTCCCCTTGGGACCAAACCAAGGAGAAGGCAGAGTCCTGCTGTCACATCTCCCAGACCTGGCTGGCAGTGGCAGTGACACCAGCTCTGCATCCCCTCCAGCCAAGTCCAGCTGCCTGCTGGAGGGCTGCACTGTGCACAGAGCTGGTTTTCCTCCTTGTCAGGTGGATGGATGTTCACCTCCAGGCAATAGGCTAATTTCTGGCTTCATTTGCGATGATGCCAAGGTTAAATACAAATTTCCTAGAGAGATGAGACTAAAGCAGTACATACCCAGTGTATGAGACCATGAAAATCAACAGGAGGCTCTCTTGGGCTCTGAAGACTAGTCCTGTGGAGAAGGGGGAAGACAATGTAATTCATATGGCATTTGGGGGATGCTGAAGACATGGCGAAGAAGCTTCCTTCTGGTATCTCCCAGGAAGGATCTCAGGGCTAGAGGGTGATACTCCTTTTCCTCTTCTGCTCCGTGTTCTCCATTCTCAATCCCTCATGAAATGAAAATTTTGATCCTAATCATTAGTCCTATTTAGAACGAGTTCTCACTTCATGAAGAAAATGTGTGTCAACTCAGCTCTCATTCTTTCTCATCAGATTCATGATCCTTGAGGTCCCTTCCAACACCGGCCATTCTGCGAAGTCTGTCCAGTCTCCAAATATAAAGAAGATGGCACAAAAGGCATCACCAGTGTGGCAAATGACAACACTGAGAGTTCTCAAGCTATCCTATGTGAAAACTGAAAAAGGCTTTAGTAAGTTTGGATAGAGCTCTTGAAAATGGTAGGAACTGACATATGAACTGTGCTAAATCCCAGAGGGATCTGAGAGGCTGTTATTTTCTTCCTTTGTTTTTATTATTTTTCTCTTCCTTTGAAGCTTAAAAGCAAAAATAAATGCTTTCTCTTCTTTTGGTCCCCATCCTCCTGAAATCCATAATGCTATAATTAAAATGTCATAGTGAGACCACTCAATATTTATCAACAGTCAGGCTCTGGCAGGTACAGTTTGGAATCCAGATCCAAAGCTAGAGTAAACTGGCATAGCTAATGGGAGTTAACTAATTTCCACTAGGACACAATTTGGCCTGAGGTTTCGCATTTTCTCGTCCATCTACAAATATATAAAGGCAGTTCAAAAATGTGTTCTCAAGAAGTTTTCTGTGAGTATTAATTTGAACAAGAGCAATAAAAAAATCACTGATATTCCATGAAGGCTGTCAAGCTGCAGCTTCCTCCTGTAGGAGGGCTGTTTCCATCCTTTTAAAATGGGGAATAGTAGTTGTGTTCATCTGTTTTATTTATCTTATCACAACTGTCAACCAATACTTGCATATTGTGGCTCAGTATTTATTGTTTATCCAGCCGTTCCACTTAGGCGAAATGCCTCTTAATATGCTCAATAAAGAAACTTTACCCATTTGGCTCATGGTGCTGTTAATTTGCATATCATTACCATCTCATTAGATTTATGGCTCTGATCAAATACTTTCACCACCCTGTTACTCTGTGCTGGAAATCCACAGGCTTTCGTTAATGCTCTGTATCTTAGAAATGCCTCTTTTTCTTTCTATTCTAGCTTATTGTTTTTGTCAAAATAATTTCTGGAAAAAGTATTTATTCAAGGCCAGAGAAGCCAGTATTGCATGCTCATAGGGACAGCAAAGAGTCAGGAAAGACAGAAAGATAGGAAGACGTGTCCGATAATCACAGAATGGAATCATTGAATCATTAAGGGTGGGAAAGATCACTAAGACTGTCTAGTCCAACCCCAGCCCACCATGCCCACTGCCCACGTCCCTCAGTGCCACATCCCCACGGTTCTGGATCACCTCTAGGGATGGTGACCCCACCACCTACCTGGGCAGCTGTGCCACTGCATCACCGCTCTTTCTGAGAATAAACTGTTCCTAATACACAACCTGAACCTCCCCTGGCACAACTTAAGGCCGTTCCCTCTCATCTCATAATGAATTATATATGGCCCCTTTGAAATGTGATGAAGAAAGCACTGGACATATGCCATCTTAATCTCTTGGACATCACTTTCCTTTGGGGCTCAACCCTTCTTCCAACAATGGACTACTCCAGAGTGGTTCAGCTTTCCTTTAAAAAATTGTAATACAACAGGTCAGTAACAGCAATCTCAAAGCAAACATCAGTGAGCTGGGCAGCCAATATTGCCGCCAGTGAACAAGTGCTCTTATTTAAAATATTTGTAGTCATTTAATTCTTTGTGTCTCTGGTGATCATCTGCAAGTGATTCACAGTGCATAGTCTGTCCCTGAAGAGCCTGGGATGATCATAATTCAAACAGATCTATTACCTTTTAGCTTTCCAAATGTAATTATAATGCAATTAATTAGGTACTCTCAGTTGATTCTGTGTCTCTTCCTTGCAACCTCAGCCTATTGCCTAATAGGTTTGAGTCCTTAAGAGCATTCAATATTTGTGCTGATTCTTCAGTAGAGGCTAATAAAGTTCAGCACGTATCTGGTAGCCCGTGTAAAGAATCTATCCTAGCATTTTATTCACATGACGTTCAAACAAATTTTGCATCCCATTTCAGCTCTCTGTGATTTGATTTTATTCTCTCTTCTGTGCAAAACACTTTTCTCTGAAGCCATAATAGGTTAAGGAAAAAAAAAAAAAAAGCTGTTCCATTATGCTGCATTGGTAGCTTAACAAAACAGACTCTGTCCCTTAAGGGCAAAAAGCCCCCGGCTCTGCTGGAAGAGGGCACAATAAGGAGGCAGACAGTAATCCTCAGTGGTCATAAGCATCCATGGTCAGACAAAGCGACCTTCCAGGCAACCATGTCTTGCACAAGTCCAGCCAAACGCCTCAGTAACTGCAGCTGCTGCAAATGGCATTGCAGCACACAGAGCAGAGTTTGCTTAGAGATGAGGGCAAGCAGACTGACTGCACAACACTGTGTCCATGGGCTTGCAAGTTCTAATCTGTCAATGCACATCTGTAACCCCAGCACCTCCAAAGTGTCTGGGTCCCTGGGAATGGGTCGTCTTGCAGCATTCATGCATAAATGTGCAAATGGGAATGGAGGAGCCATGTATCAGCTTTAGTTCTGTCTGTGATGTTGGCCAGGTTACGTTATCCCTAAAGCTGTGATCCATCTTTGTTAAGAATTCTTCTTGCAGATGACTGTTTCTCATTAGACATGGCAATTACCAGCAGTGCAGGACTCTGATTTTTACACAAGGTTTCTAAAGGCTGCAGAAGAGAAGTTATGAGCATTCAAATACTCCAGTTTTCATTGAGATCTCTCAGAAAGATCGCTTATTAATCATAATACATCACACTCTGATCTCCACATTCTGGTCTCATCACAGTCTTAACTGAGAACCAGTGGTACAGCGTTAAAATCATGGACGTATTCTGTGCTTTAGCCATTGGTGTGGGAAAAGACACATCCAAGAACAGGAATATTGGTCATAATCAAACCACGAGGAACAGGGAAGTCATTTCTAAGTAAAACACCTTCTCTTCTCTTCTCTTCTCTTCTCTTCTCTTCTCTTCTCTTCTCTTCTCTTCTCTTCTCTTCTCTTCTCTTCTCTTCTCTTCTCTTCTCTTCCCTTTTCTCTTATTTTCTTTTCTTCTCTTTTCTCTTTTTTTTCTTTTCCTCCTCAAAATGCTGTGAGAAAGATCTCTGAAAAGTGGGTAGAGGAGGAGGGCAGCAAGAGATAGCTCTGAGGTACATTTCAATCTGCATGGTTCAGGAAGGAAGGAATTTTCAATCTCCTCTCTATCATTTTCGATATCATTAATCCTGAACACTCCATTTTCCATGCTCGCCCGCCCAGGCCCGTAGAGTGAGCGACACATAAAGTGACACATATTCATCACTTGGCATTCGGTGCCGTGAAGGCTGTAATATAATATTAGTGTTGTGTTATCACTGTGTCTCTCTCACCAGCCTCGTCTGCGGCGACAGTAGATGACATGAATCGATCACCTGTGACATTTTTGATTTGGTGTCACTTTCCCCATTTCTGCCATTTGTTTTGGCAGTTAAGAGGTAATTGTGTGACATTAGCATGGGAAGACTCACTTTCCTGACCCCTCTTCCCAGGCAGGAGAAGGGGAATGAATTGCTTTTGTTTTGTTCTATAGGTTCAGAGAAGCTTGCAAGAGACATAGCACAAGCTGCAATCTCTTTGCTGTACGTTCCCTTTCCTAAAGCCAGCAGGGCTGTGATGTCTCAACCAGAGATATCTGATCCTCATTCAGGCCAGTGCTGGTGCTTTAGGCACCCCTTTGCTCTGCTGAAGTCACAGGACATCATTTCTTCTTAGAAAGAGCAGTGATGCACTGGCACAGGCTGCCCAGGGAGGTAGAATCGCTGTCTGAGGAGGTGTTCACAAACTGTGGAGATGGGGCACTGAGGGACACGGTCTGTGGGCATGGTTAAGGTGGGTTGATGGTTGGACTGATGATCTTAGAGGTCTTTTTCAATCTCTATTCTGTGATCTCATTCCTCCAGCTGCAGATCTGTACCATATGCAAGAAATTAATCATGTTAGCAATCCAGGGGAGGTAAAAACCATTCATCCTCACTGTAGCCCTGGAGTAATTCCACCAACTGGCCATGTATGATCCTACATGGAAACCTGATTCTTGTTTTGCTTTCTGTCCAAGTAATTTTTATCTTGGGTCCAATTTAATTCTGCAACATTTCAGTGCACACTGTAGACGTAAGTAGGGATGAAAACAGGGTCCATGGTGACAAATAATACAACTGACCATAGAAGTCATGAAATTTCCCACAATCAGATGTCATGGATGGGCTGAGACAATTTTGTAAAGCAGGGAACCTGGCATAGAAATGTGCAAGGTGCAGAGGTGCAATCTGCTTCAGATTTTTGGAAGGATAAAGGATTTTTGTCTTTTTTGTAGGGAAGGAAAGTCTTCCAAGAAATACAAGAACTTCAAGGTCAGACTGGACCAGGTTCTGAGCACCTGATCAAGCCATAGGCGTCCCTGACCATAGCAGGGGAGTTGGACCAAATAGCCTTTAAAGGTCGCTTCCAACTCCAGTGATCCTATGACATTCAGAACTACATATCTCCAACACCAACACTCTTTGGTCATCCTTGCATCCATCACCTTGTTATACACAACTATTGGAAGTTCACCACTGGTATGTGCCAGAAAGATATCATGCAAAATTAAAAGAGAAAGCAAAAAATGCTATTGTCCTGACAATGAACCCCTAAACACTGAAATGCATTGTGGTTTTCCCTCCAGCCAAACAAGTAACAACTGGAACAACCACTGTGTGATGGATGGCTTGGCAATAGGAGATTGCTTTTATCTGAGCTTTGGCCTGTAAGGCATGGAAGAACCATAACTCATAGCAACACCATTGCAGTGACCAAGTTTAAAAGTTAATGCTATACGCCAAATCCTTAGCTCCTGTCATTCACCAAAACCACATGCATGGACCTCACAATGGCAGCTGGTAAAGCAGCAGGGATCTCTGCATTTTAACACATCTTCTCACAGCAGATAAGGTGAATTTGTAATAACTACACATATGGTAACTGTTGAGTCATGGCCTGAACCACTAATTGAGCACCTGGGGAAAGGACTGGCTCAGCCCTGGGAGCACAGGTGAAGGCAATTCAGCTGTGTGACCAGAAGGGGTGGAGCCTGGCTGCACCTCTCTTAGACCCCATTTAAGGGCTGACTGCTACTTTGGAAGGTTCTCTTTCTGGAGATCCCTCCCTTGTGGTGTTTCCTTTGCAAGCCTAGATCTTCAGAGACAGGTGAGTACTTTTCCTTTTTTCTTTATAACACCTTTCCATCACAATAGTCCCTTTGTCACTGGATCTCTTGTATCACTGTTCCATTGCACTGATCCTTCTGATTGTTACATCACACATGTTCACTTCTCACCAGGAACCCATCATTAATTTAGGAAATGCTCTTCCTGTAGGCAGAATTTTTCATAATTGTCCATCAGGAGCTCCATTACAATTTCTACTAAAGCTATCTGTACCAGCCACCAGTACAGATGACAACCTGCTCACAACTGGCTGATCTGCCCCTGGCTGATGACTTTGCACTGGCCAGCCACCATCACAGAGTGCCCTGTGTCCAGGATGAAGGTTGGAGGTCATCAGCTGCTGGGGACCCCCCAGCTGGGTCCCTTGCTCTCCATGGGCCCCTGCCAGCCAGACCCGTTAACCTGGTCAGGAGACAAATTGTTCCCCATGTCAATTTTCCATTTAAAATGCAAACTAGATTTGACAGAGTAAACCGAATAAAGATTTGGATCGGATAATCCAGTAAAAGCTAATTACTAAAACAAAATGAGACACTGAGACCCAATCCCCCTCCTCCCTTTCCTAACGAGGCTCATTTGATGAGTTCTCTGCCTCAAGTATTAGCACTTTCTATCAAGAAACACAAGCTATTAACTCCTTTTAACAATTTATGATGTTCAATAAACTGATTAGAAGCCATGGTACATAATTTAAAACCGTTTGGATATCCTATGGCCATTAAAGGGAAAGCAATGAGTCTGAACAACCCTGCTAATTATAGGTCTTGATGACTCCTGATTAGAAACCCTAATTAGGTGTCCTAAGTAAATCTTCTCTTGTTTTTAAATTTATTGTCTTCATCTCCTCACCTTGTTCATGAGATGGTTTTAGGTAAGTTAACAACAGACCTTCCCTAAACTAGACATTCATTCAGCCAAAGGGAGTGAGATTCGTAGCAAAAAATGCCTTATCACAACCCACGACTCCTCAGTATTTGATTTTATTCTGAAGCCTAAAAGCTGTTATAGAGTTTGGTGGGATGTCTTTCTTGTTTCTTCCATTCTCCAGCTTACTCCATCTTATTGAAAAGCCAAAAAGTGTTGATTCAAAAATAAGTTTCCCCACCCCACTCATTTATGCAACTTTGGAGTTCCCTTAGAATGCTAAAATAACAATGGATGAATGAAAGTAAAAATTTCTAATTCTCATGTTGGTTCAAATGCTGTTTTTATCAATTTATTTGTTTTTTTTTTTTTTTTTACCCTGGAATTTTGTCTTTACTTGCTCTTTTCATTGTGGAATTAAAAGGTGCCTTTTTCACACTAATTTTTAAAAATCAGTTCCAATACAATAACATTATTTGAAAACTTAAAATCAAGTTGCTTTTGATGCAAAATTAGAGACTAATGGCAACATAACCTGTCAGCTCAGAGCTCGTGTCCAGCTGTTCCGAGCACAGTTTCCTTTTCTGCAATGGGATGATCTCCAGGGAGGGAGGCACAAGCAGAAAGATGAGCTTGGTAAACAGATGTGATGTGGAAGGATGCCCTAAGAGAACTTCAAAATAGTTTCACTCTCCCACAAAGTCCTGTTTCAACCTGTTTTTCCAGGACCTTTATGGTATGGGCCTGGGCAAACAAAAAGGCTCTGCCACTGAGAAGGAAAAGGCAGAGAAACAAAACTTCCTTTGGAAAGATTCATTAATGTTTAATTCTCATCCCTCCTAAAAATCTGCTTCTCATTTCTGCTCTAAATTAATTTGCTTCATCTTCTAGCCATCAGGCTTTGCTTAGTTTTTGTCTGCTAGATTAAAAATCTGTATGCTATGATAATTCTGCTTCCTGGGCAGGTATTTATAGATGAAAATCAAGTTACCACCCAACCTTTTCCAGCGCTCAGCTGGGAGCACTTTTTGCAATAGTAGAATGATGGATACGGATGATGCTATCCTCCTTGACATTCAAGAGATCATCTGTCCTGAGGCTTTTACTAAAATCTCAATCTGTGGAGCTTCAAAATTAAAGCAACAGAAATACCGATGCTTTTCCTACAACCATAAAATACCGAGAGCACATCAATACTGACTGCAAACTGGTGATTTGGATCCCAGTCCAATTCCCTCACAAGTTTCTCATTCTCCCTATTTAAACATAGCATGGGACAAAGGCTGAGTTTAGCCTGTCATGTTGGGGTGGAGAAGATGAAATCTGTCTAGAACTTATCACAGATGAGGTGGTCTTGCTTAAGTGGTCTGGAAGAACAGACCTGGCACCCAACAGCCCAGTGCCCAAGGAGATAGTCCATGCTTTGCTGTTCCTAAAACAATACTGAAGCTTTGGGTCTGAGCTCGAGCTGGGCTAAGAGCAGCAGTGTAGTGAATGTGGAGCAGAGGTTCTTATCTGCACACTGTGGCTGTAGATGGAGCACCTCTTCATGTCCAACGTGGATGAGCCATTGGTTTGTGCAAGCTCTTGGAGAGGACATGGAAATCTCCAGAGGGTTGTCCACACAGTGCTGCCCCACACTCAGCACAACAGCCTTGCTAGGAATCAAGCACTCAACAACAACAACGAAAAAAACAGACACAAAAAAACCAAACCAACATTAACAAGAGACAGTAAATTCCTAAGCCAGTGAGTAACTTCTTAACCTAGTTTTACCCACTGCCCTGAAGAACAGTCCTATAATTCACCTGGTCATCATACCTCCATCATATGCAGGGTGCTGAGAATAGGATTTCCCTCATTTAGATCAAAGACGTTTCCACGAGCTGATGAAACAGCACAGATATTCTCATGGTAGCTTTGCAAACCTGCATGTGTAAATCCACTAAGAAATCCATGAGTAAGATTATATACGGGTTGATAAATAATGTATGCAACAAGCATGAGGTGGCAGCTTACCCAGACTAGCCATTTTCTTTAATTTCTGATTAGCAGTCAGTCGATTTGTAGACACAGATACACAGAAATAGTCATAGAAAGTCCTTACAGAACAACTGTCAGCATAATGACAGACTTATGGAACAAAGAAAACTGTTGAGTGATTGACAACTTTTGCAGTTACTGAAGATTTTTGTGCTCACATAGAATCTACAATGCTAAGAGATGGAAGGGACTTAAAAGATAACCTAGTTCCAATGCTCTGAGACAAAGGGTTGCCATTTGTTTTGGTTTGGCACATTAGCCAACAGCGTCTCCTCCTCTGAGTTAAGAATATCATCACAGTATGATTGGGAAGCCAAAATCTTCTTTTAGGATGAGGTATTCCATCCTGTACAAAGCCATCATGTGAGTTTTAATCTGAAGCTTTGCCCTTTAGTTGTGTTTGCTGTTAATTTCACTTTCAGTAATACTTACTTAGCACAGAAAAGCGTAGGTGTTATTGGCATGATCTCTTTTTTTGGGTGATCCACGGGGAAATATTTGACATTTACTTCTTTTTAATACCCAGCGGAAAGAGGCTGCCATTCTTCCAGCAAGCTGAGAGGTTCACTTGCTATCACAATCTGGGATTTAACAGGATTCAAAGCTGATTAGGTTAGAAAGCATATGGGGTATGAAAGACATTTTATGTAATGGGTTTACATGTCCCTTTTGGTAAACAAGTAACCATGCTATTCACTCTGAAGAGTTAATATTTTTGTTGCTCATTGTTTTTAGTCCGTTTTTGCCCCTGTGGGATATTTTTCCTCCAAGGTGTTCATGCTGTGGGACTCTGACCAGTGGGTCTTTCCAAGAAAATCAGCATTAATTCTCTTGTCTCTGACAGAGAAAAACAAAAGTTTCATTGGAAACAATGGTTAGTTGTGAATTACTGAACTGAAATGTTCCCCCTCCCTCCCTTTTTTCACTTTATTAAGCAACCTGGAAAAAGTGATAAAAATTTCTTCTCAGATCTCTCCAAATCTATATCTTCTCTGAAAACAAAGCATCCGTAATCTATCTTAGTTTAGATTTTGTACTTGCTGATTGCAATAGAAATAATTCAGTGCTGATGGCAAATTGGAGAATTTAGTCCTCTAAATTGGTCTTCATTTTGTAGTCCCTTACAAACAATAATGCTGAGGGACATATTGCTAAAACCAACTCCTTCCTTAGTGTTCAGTCTTGTCCTTTAACAGGTGCAGGTACAGTTTTTGTTCTCTGTAAAACATCAGGGTCAAGGTGACAGGCGTGGAATCACTGAGACGTGTGTGGAACAATTGTTCTTTCAGACACATGATTTATGAAGTATCTGACTAATGTGGTCATAGGAGCCCAAGAGGAAGGCTAGGAAGCTGGTAAGAAGCATTCAGTTCCCCTCCTGGGCCCATATTTGCATCCTATTTCCACAGTTACATTCATCTCACTTGATGGTAGCTGTTTTAATATTTAGGTATTTTATTTAAGCTGGTTGCCAAGGTTTCTTCTCAATCCAGCAAAGAGATCAGTGCCTGCCATCAGCAGACAATCTATCCTTTGGTCAGAGGAGATGCCCAGACACCTCACTTCTAAATAGTTAGATGAGACAAGTACCCAAGCAGCACAGTAACCTATACGTGCATCTGCTGCCTCAAACACATATGACTTTCCCATTTATACACACCACAGTATCTCTGAATAGCTTGTGACACAGGACAAGAGTAAAGATGGGTTTACACCACGACTTTCTTTTCCTCTCATCCTGACTTCTCAAACACTATCTTGTTTCTTATGTTCAGATCTGACCACATGACAGGGCTGTCTCAGTTTTCCCACCAGTTACTGGAATGACACCAGCATGGAAGAATTAGTCATCA
The DNA here is from genome assembly GCF_987193195.1 of Phasianus colchicus. Taxonomy (NCBI): domain Eukaryota; kingdom Metazoa; phylum Chordata; class Aves; order Galliformes; family Phasianidae; genus Phasianus; species Phasianus colchicus. The sequence goes on along the minus strand of NC_143444.1, from coordinate 24,307,234 downwards.
GTTAGTACCCTTCAATTGCAATTTAGCAGGGAGAATGCCCTTGCTAGAGCTACTACAAAATATGAATAATGGACTTTAATTAACAATCAGGTTTGGCCTCTTGACTGATTTTAGTTGGACTCCTAGGTCAGTGCCCTGATATTCTAGTCCCAAACATTGCCACTGCTGTGGCAAGATCTGAGCAGGTCTCATTCTCTGTGTGGCTCGGCAGTTCTCCTGTTATATTCTTCATCTCCAACAAGTTCTGATTTTTTGACATACCTAAGATGAATATTCAAGGTTTTAGCCCAATTTACATATCTGTAATCCAGCACTGAGAATAAAAGGTTGTCAGGCAAAATAAATGTGTGTCTCAAGGTCAGACCTGGTTGAAACCGATAATGGTGCTTAACAGCCTACGCCATGACTTCACAATGATCAGCATTGCTCTAATTGACAAATTAGCTGTCCATATGGGCTCAGAGGCAATCATACATCCATAAATCCCAATAAATACAAACATAATCTGATCTAAGTTGGATCAGCCAAATAAGTTAAAGCTAGGTTTAACACCTTAAAGGATTGCATTTAAGGAAAATCACTGTTAGACAAGGTTCAGGAGCACTGGAGCCATATGTTCAGAGCAGAGGCATCAAGGATCACCAGCAGCCTTCATCTCCTGACTGGGTCTTGGGCACTGCAGCCATCGAGTGTGCTATATGCCCCAGTGATGGCTCATGTGACATTGGTCTCTTCCCCACAGTTTCCATACTGAGGTTGCTATTGGGCTGATAGACAGCTGAAATCTTCTCTGAATCCATTGGTAATGTCAGTCACGTTGAACAGATGGTAACCCTAGACAGCTGGGGAGTTTCTACAGTTTTTCCTAAAATTTCTGATAGAGCAGAAAGACCTTCATGGTTCTTGCAGGGTGGAAATGTTGGGACCTTATTTGACATCCCAGACCTTATACAGGTGAGTGGCCATGCAGAGATCTCACCCTCTAAATAAGCTTTATGCTCTAACTGGGTTCCAAGGATTACTAGGTGTAGGCAGATTTCTATAGCCTGATGTAGGTCTCTATCCTGGGACAAGCAAGGCTGCTAGCTACCCAGTGGTAGGACCAAAAAGCATGGTCCCCTATGACAATGCTCATGTTCTCTCTGAAAGCATTCAGAATAACACCAAACACTTCATAGTAGCCCCATCTCTGCTTACTTACCCTGGCTGTTCTTTAAGAACCACTTTAGCTTTACCCAAGGATTTCATCAAAGGCCCTCAGACCTTCTATGGGTATGGCCCCATAGCTTAGGATGTCATCCGAGAGCTGTCTAGAGCCTTGAACTGATGAGGTCTTCTTCAAGCACAGGGGCTTAGAAAGTCACATGTGGGTCACATCAGCAATTACTGACCCAGGCTGCAGATCTGCCTTCATTTTCAGTATTAAAAGGAGCAAGCACTAGTAATTTCTTTGCCTGTTTGTTTGTTTCCTTTCATTTTCTTTTCAAACTTGTTTTATTGATTCAGATCATGATCAATGGTCACTGTGAGTTATAAGAACCTACTTTGCCATTGAGACTGTGCTGTCTGAAATGAGAGCATTAAGGAGTGTGGATGGCTGTCTGCCAGCACCCACAATTCATGGCCTTTTTTCATCCTCCTGATAGCCTTCCTGGCTTCACAGTGTCTGTGCAGAAGCTACCCAAGCCCTTCTCTAAGTGGCCATTCCCATGTCTCTGCCCGTTGCAGTGGACTGCATCTTAGGTACGTGTAATCCAGTGCTATGTAATAAGCATGGGCTTTGAATCAATTTAAGGACCATGAAGGGTGTGGGGAGCTCATACAGGCTGGGCCTTGCTTTAGAAATCTCCCAGTATGGATAGGGGTGGACATTAAAGACCACTATTATAATTAGTTCTCCCATTTGGGTAGGAGATATAGAATATCCATAGTAAAATGCACAATTAGGCCAGGTTCAGCACAATAAAGTTTCAGAAAAAGGTGAATAGTCCCTGCTGTTTGCTTTAGCCATTCCTATGGGCAGTTCATGCAGTTCTGTCCCCTCTCCTCTGGGACATGAAAGACTTTGATTTTGACTTGGACTGTTATGCAGACTTTGAAGCCATGGTAGAAAACAGAACTCTGGGAGCTGCAATGGCTGGTTGGAACATGGAACCATTGATCAAAATAAAAAATAGTGAACAACAGGAGACAGAAAGTTTTTATCTCCAAGTGCCTTCTTCATTAAGACCTGCTTAAACAGCCTTAGGGGCTGAACCCCTTTGTATCAACCCCCTGACCCCAATTGACTTTAGATCAAATTCTGAATTAAGCAGTAAATCACACTGCTCATCCTAGGCACACGATGGGAGTTACAAGAGTTAGACAGTGATTTATGAGACATTTGAACTAGGGCCTGTGTGCTCACCTTGAAATATAACTTTCATCCTTCTGGATTGTCAGTGCGTGGAAAGAAACGGCAGCTTTGCTGCCTGATCTGTTCTTTAGAGAGCTGTAACAGCAAAAAAGGGGTTACTAAAAACTTTTGTAGGCAACAAGGTTTTGAGGTTTGGTTTTGTAGTATTGTGCCCCAAAAAGGTTGCCAACTTTACAATATATATGTGGAAATTCACTCCTGTGCTCTGCAACCCTGTCTGATGTGAGCACACACACCAGCATATGTTATCCACATGCTAAATGCATCAAGGCTCACACTATTTCAGGTCTGAATTCAAATGTCTGCACCATTATTCCTATGTATTATACCTAATTTCTTCTTTCAGTGTTCATTTCTGTGACTCTAAGCTCACTAAGTATGCATTTCAAAGAGATGAAAGTATAATTATGTAGGATTCAGGGATATTCTTGCTATTCCTTGTGCTTGTGAACCCCTGGAAAGGTGTCTGAAATTGCATTTGCATCTCTGTAAAGTGGTAAAAAGCAAAGTGACAGCAAGTTAGAGATGTTTGTTCCAGTATATGAAGCAGATATAACTGAACGATGCTAACAGTGATCCAAAATGAACACAGAGCATGCAAACAAGCTATGAAACTCCTTGATAAGGAATATTTTGTATGTTAAAAATTTGTCTCCGTTCAAAAGGCAACTGAACAAATTAATGGAAGAAAAACCTCTGAGGGATGTTCAGCTGCAGGACATCACCACTGGCTCTGTAGGTCTGATCAGCAAAGTGTCGAAGGTTAGAAACTATTCTGGGAAAATGTCACCCTTCTTTTTGGACACTTTCAGAACTAGGATCAAAACTGTCTCCAGCTGACGTTTGATCTGGCTTTGTATGGCTATTCTTGTGGGCTTGGGTGTTTTTGTTCACGGGGAAATAATGCAGTATGGCTGTTATCCTATTGGCATGCATTTGGTCCATTCGTTGACAAAAAGACTTCCCACACGCCTCCAAGGTGTCTGCACACATGGCCTTTTCCTGGATACAGTTGTAACTAAGCAGCTGCTATTGGATATGCCCATTGCCATACTGTGTTGCTTACTGTTTACATCCAATAGGGTCAGTCTTGTGCAGCAGCTTTCTATATTTTGTGATTAGATTAAGGGATTATTGATGATGATTCCCTAAGCAAACAGAGACCACAGCTGTCCTAGCAACAGGCTGGAAAACCCTGGTTGTATGTTTTCATTCCTCAAATACCATTAAAACCCTTGAGAAGACAGAAGCAAGGGGATTGGAACTAGATAATGGTTAAGTTTCCTTCCAGCCCAAACCATTCTGTGGCTTGATTCTACAGACAGGCCAGAAACATTTTGAAATGGTTGACACTGGCTAGAACAGGTTGGAATGGTCTGGACAGTTCAGCTGATTCTGGCCCATTCCAATGACTTCTGGCAAGTTTCAACTGTTTCCAACCATTTCTAACCCGTTCCAAGAAGTTCAAGCCAATTCCAAGTGGTTCAAACTGCTTTAAACCCATTCCAACACTGAATGGTTTCCTGGTGTGATGAGAAGGAATGGGGCTCTCCTGCAGGTTCTGTAGGGAGACCATTGATGGGATCAGTCCTTAGCACCCCTGGGACAGTGGGGCCAACAGCCTGAGGTTGCTCAACAAAAATAGGCTCAGCAAGACAAAGATTTCAGTGCGAGACGTCTTGATTTCCACTTCTGATTTCCATTTATGGCTTTTGTTCTAACGTTTTGACCACTGAGTGGGGAGAGGGTCAGTAGATGAAAATATAAAGCTCATAGGGACTGTAAGTAATAAAATTCTGCAACGTATTTGCCACACTCTTTTCTGTCTTATTAAATTGAATGGTCTCAGTGGAGAGGGACATAACACAAACCACAGGTTCAAATACCTCTGAATTCTGGAAGTACTTGAAGAGAGCTCTAATTCTTCATTTATCAGTATTACGTCTACTAAGAGAATAGACACATCTTAATTCCTATGCTCAAACTGTTTTTAAAAATAATTCTATGTTAATTGAACAGAATTGATTGATCCAAAACAGTTTTCATTATCTACAATTAATTATTACCTTCCTTATTCATTCTATTCAAAACATAATTATAAATCCCACCAGAAGAAATGCTTTCTTAAAGCTTTTTTGGCCCGTGAATATTAGAACCCATAAGTGCTGAAGCTCCCCATACAGTACAGCTGTACTGATTCTCAAGGTTATGTGTATTTTTTGTACTGGAAGACAAGGGTTTGACCAAAATCAGCAAGAATTAGAAATAGAGGAAATTCTGAGGCTTTTTATTTTTTATATTAAACTCAAAGCCTTTCCCAAAGCTGAGTGTTTCAGGTCAGCTGGAATTTGCCTGAACTCATTTCTGGATTTGAAAGTGATCTTAGAAACCAAAGCCTTAGTGGAGAGCGATTTACCAAAGAAATACTCAGTTCTGCTCAATATTCTTAGTAATAATAGTAATAAAAAAAAGCTATTTTCTTTTTTTTTCTAGATGTCATTAGAAGTCAGATTTCTTTTTACCTGCAGTTCCTCCCTGCCCCAAGTCTAACCTCACAAACTCAGCTGCTGTGTTTGCAACTTGCACTGTGTTGCTGCATGAGACCTGAAAGCACAGCTGATGATAAAATAAGGATGACATTTCCTAAAGGTGAGACCAGTGCGAAGCAGAATGACGTGGACAACTGAAATGCAAAAAACTACAAAAATAAAACTAAAGAAAACACAAAAGCACAATGTCTGAAAAGCAGAAGTAAAAAAAGGCCTACAAAAACCACCAAAAAAATGAATGTGAATTCTCCAAAAATTGTATTTTTCAATGATCATCACATCCATATTGGCAGTGATTTGCAAAAACCTTTTCCACCTGACTTTCTGGGCAAACAAGTATGCCCAGTCCTGACTGCAGGTCAGGATGTACCCCTTGCCCTTCTCTTTGGAGCAAATAAAAGAACTTTATTTACACAAGGCTTTAAATAAAAGCTCAGTTTTCACGTCACGGCTTTTGAAAAGAATAGCTCCTGAAAGATTTTTTATTTCTGCAGGAAAGCACAAGGAATGTGCTTATTTAGCTGAGATAAAATGATAATTCCTAAGAAATCATTGTGGATTAGGGAGCGAAACGATTAGAGAGAGAGAGATGGTATATTTATGAATGTGTGCATAGCCCTGCTGGTTAAAGGGGTATTAATCCCTCTTAGTCTGCAAAAGGACCTTCAGACTGCTCAAGCAAGCAGGGCTTAGGCACTGCAAGCTTCCTAGAAAGTCCTAAATCTTCACATTAGCTCCCTGCGTTTCCTCATCTTAAAGTCTAAGCCGTTTTCTAAAGGATACTTCCATAAACAAGCCCCCTCGGAATCTGCAAGGATTTGGAAATCCGGATTGGTGGAAATTTTTAAATCCAAGGTCCAAGTGGATAGAAGAAGATTAGGTTGCACTTTAAAAGGCCACCTTTAAAGAGACAGTGCTGTCCTAGATCATTATGTAGGCTGATCTGAAAAAGAAAAAGAAAGGGAGAGGGAAAGAAAAGGAAACAAAAGAGGAGACAAAAGTAAAAAGGGGTTTCATCCAAGATCCTGGCTGGCTCAGAGTCCTACATGGCCCCTGAGCCTTTCAGAGGAAGAAAAGGTGTGCATCTCTGTCAAAAACCCCACTGCATTTCTTGCTTGGCACTCAGGTTGCTCGTGACTTCTCCACCACAGCTTCCCACACGCTGCAGGACTCCTGGCATTCGCTTCAGTGGTTGCTACCAAACTGCTCACTGTTTGTCCACCAGTGATATATATTGTGCATGGCAGGAATAGAGCCCACGTGCAAATTACTGCAAGATTCCTCAGTGTGACTGGGGGCATCTTCAAGGGAGATCTTGGTTGTTTTTCACTAGACTTGGGGCCATTTATTCCGCTGCCTTCTATCATTAATAAGAGCATTTGTGGTCATGAGCACTGCTTGTATACATTATAATATACATATTTCTAAATGTTTAGGAATATACAGATCTTTTTTTTTTTTTTTTTAACCTAAGGATTGTCTTATTTCTTTTTTTTTTTTTAAACTTAAAACAAGTCCCCTATCATCAAAAATGGAGAGGAAGGTTACTTCATCTTGCCTGCAGAGCTCAGAGGTGATCACAGCTCTGGGTATTGCTTCCTTGCTCTGTTAAGCTGGCTAAGAGAAATTGTATAGAGCAGCCCAGAAGATACTCAGAAGATGACTACTTGGCAACAGACAGCACGTGACTTCTCTACAGTGCTGCCAAAATCCCTAAATTTACCAATAGTTCAACACGTGATGGGTGACTCTACCTCGGAACATTAGTATGTGATTTGGCCTCAAACTGGGAGGATCAGCAATAAATCCAGGACCTGTAAAAGGTGAAGAAGGTCCCGGAAGTCTTTGAAGCTCTGCTCAGTAGCAGGATGTGCTTGCAGTCACTTGTCTGCAAGTTAAAGATGGATGAAGGGACAAAATCTTCCCACTGCCTTCCTCAGTTAACATTTCTACTGTTTCTTCCTATTGGTTTCTACTCTCGCTTTACATTTAATCTGCTCTTCCCTTCTTAAATTACATTTATAATGACTGTGTTATATACCTCCAGTGTTTTTAAGGCACACTTCCCTCTGAAATGTACTTATCTAGTTATTAGCTTTATTTAGAGTCTTTATGTGGCATTTCAAGACAAATATAGCATCTGTCAAGACAATGCAAACCCTCCTCCATTAAATCACAATAACGCAACAAATGGAACGGAATGAGACTGTTCAGCATATTTGTGACTTTTTTTTTTTTTTAATTGGGAAGATGAACAGATTTGTTGGGAAGGCAAGATTCAAAAGGCTTCAGCTCATGTTGTAGCTCTACTGTAGGGTCTCACACTTATTTGTACACCAAGTTCAAAATGAGGGTGACAGGTTTCTTTCATTTCATTTTTGGGAATCTGGTGCAGTGTAAACACTGGGATTCCTAGTGCCTATGTATGCAACACTGAGCACAACTGAGGTTGTGACATCCACTGAGTATGGATGAATGACAGTCAGCTCTCTGACAGCCAAGGATGACGTATAATCATGCCATCTTCCTTTCCCAATGAAAGAGTGTCTCCCAAGTGGTCCTCTTGGCACCCATTGCTATAAAATAACTCCTTTTTAGAACCTTGATTCTGTGAGTCTAAGGTCCAACACCGCCTTACCCAAGAAAATTTGCAGAGCCATGGAAATCTTTAAAGTATTCCAACAAGTCTGGTATCACTTTACAGACTAATGCTAATGAGATCATAAGCAATTGACCAGAAACAAATAAATAATTCAAAATCTACTGCAAGTGTGAAAAGTATTTAAATGTTATTGATAAACTAATCTACCATCTCCATTAGCAATTCAGTCACACAGCACCTGCATTGATTGGCGAATTTAAGCACACACACAAAAACAACCCCCAAAAATACAGCAAGCAAAAGCTAGCTCATCTAGGAGTGCTTTAGCAAGCAACTTCATTAACATTTGGGAGTTTACTGTGTCATTTACTCAGGCAGTTTTCTTGCTTTGTTGTTTTATAGACTGTAGCAATTGCCTGCATGCTGTAGCTGTGGTGAAGTTTTAACAAAGCTTATATATTTCTTTGTAAAAATGGATTAAAAATCATGAGTAACCTCCAAAACCTGCCTTGAGCACATGGACAGTGTTGTTCCCTGCTATCGTGGCACATTCAGCCTTTCTCCTCACTACTGGAGGTGTAACTCATTGGATTTCCTGCTCAAACACCTCTTGGGGTTATACGTAGGTGATCCTCATGCTCTTTTTTTTTTCCAGCTAATGGCTCCACGCACTGATCTCTTTAACCTAAGGAGCATTCTGCAACATCAGCATCATTCCTGAAGACATTGTTGAAGGCTGGAAAAAAGCATCCGGCTCAGCAGCAGTGCTGACAGATGATATTTGCAGCTGGGCCTCTGTCTCCTCAACCCACCCTTAGGCTCAACCAGACCTGCCAAAGCTCCCTTCTTTGCTCTTTCCCGCTGTCACCCAGCAGCCCACATCAGGGCAATTACCAAAACAAATCAATCTTCTCTTGACAGTTCATTTACACTGAATTAATTTGGAATTAGAAACCATTATTGCAATTGGCAGCTTCTGATATTCCCAATACAACGCAGCATCTGCTGGGAAAACAACTCTAGACCTGGGCATTTGAATTAAAAAGGACAGTTCTTCTGATTGAGATATAAAACCAGAAAGGTTTTTGCTGCTTTTTTTCAGTCCCAAGTTCTTGTCGTTTTTAGGCTACGAGCAGAAAATGCAGACATGCAATACCACAAATAAAACTTCCCTGATGTGTTTCTTTCTCCTACAGACCGGTATTTCTAATTCTGCTACATAGGGATAAGACTTCCAATGTTTAATTTGCACCTTTTACAGCACACTGGAGCCCATCATGCAGGGTGGAGAGGAAGGGACAATTTAAGTACTCGTGCCCATTTCACAGATAAGAAAGTTGAGATGGGGAGATGCTAAGCAGTGAATTTGCCAGATTTAGCTTTCTGTTATGAGCTGCTCCTCTCTATCATCAAAATGTACCACTTCCCTTCTTAATAAATAAATAAATAAATAAATAATTGCATGTTTTGTAAAAAAAAAATACACGCTTTCTTCAAAATATTTTGGAATTCTGAGGCTGATCACACAATATCATGGGCCTAGTTTCACCTTCTCAATACATTTATTTATGGCCCTGCTTCAGGGGATTTGACCTGCTATCTCCCACCTGCAAGAATCTACATATTCAGCCATAGGATAGCCTAGAGGACTCCTCCTTGGAATTGTTTAACAATTTGCTGGGCTAAAGAGAAGGGCACCCACAAATAGAGAGAGAAAAGATGCTAGCTGTGATGCCTTCTACCACCCTCTCTGATCCTTACCATCATCATTACCACGGTGCTGGGATCAGGGTGTTGTGGTTCTTATTACATGGACACCATATAAAATATTAGAATCTTTTTAATTGGAAGGAAGCCCTAAAGCTATCTAGTCCAACTCCCCTGCAATGAACAGGGACACCTACAGCTCCGTGAGGTGCTCAGAGCCCAGTCCAGCCTGACCTTGGATATCTCTATGGATGAGGCATCCACCACACCTCTGGGCAACCTGTGCCAGTGCCTCACCGTGGGTAGGGTAGGCTGAGGGATATCTCTGGAACCTGAGGAGTGACACTGAGCTGCTCAGGGCACGGTGGGGTGAACCCAGGAGGCCCCACAACACACCTCTTCATGACCTGGGAGTTTCAGCACTGCAAAAGCAACACACCAAAAAGATTTAAGGAGCGCCCAAGGTCAAGCAGGACTGGGTGGTGGTTTGGAGGCTTTACAGCTGGACTGAAGAGCTTAACATGGTAATTGTGAACTTATGTCCTTTCATGGGTCTAATCCCTGATCTCTTTCCTGCTCCATCTTTGCTAGGGCTGAGAATGCACCAGATTTCTTGGTTTCAGTGGGTTATTCTCTAACTCTAGTATGTCCCTCTGCTCTGAAATAGCTGGAAAGTGTCCCCATGAAGGGAAAGGAGGAGGAAAAAACAATTCTATGTGGCTTAATATATTTGGGTCCCACTCCATTCTGTTGTTGTGTCCCACAGCACACCAGATAAAGCCAGTTCTCACACAAAAGTCTCTGTTGCACCCTCATTAATTGCTTTACTCCAACTGCTGGTGGAGCAGGAGCCATAGGTCACCAGCATCCTCTTTCTGCAAGTTAATTTTTTTAAAGTGTATCCCTTTATAATTTATCCCTGGTAGAATTCCATTTTCCTCCTTCTTGCTAGCTGCTACAGAAATCTCCATGGCGAATTCCTGTGCCTTGTTTGAATTCCTTCTGATCTCTCTAGGACATAAAATAAAAATCAAATAATAATAAAAAATATATTCAAATGAAACTATCTGGTGCTGAGACCTACTCCTTTGTGTGGGGATGAAGGACAAGAGCAGGCACACAAAAAGGTGTCTTTGTGTTCTCTGTTGATCTCAAGAAACCTGAATTCTTTCTCTCCAGTTTATTGGAGACACACGAATAGGAAAAAGAAAAAGAGAGAGGAAATAAAAAGGAAATAAAAAACAAATGCAAAATAACACATTCTCCAGTAATCCTGCTCTCGAAAGGACCTTTCCCCTGAAACTCAAGATGTTATCATTGGGACACATCTTCCAATGTTTTTCACATAGAAATCAGATATTATGAAGACAGTCATTCCCCCTTTCTCTCTCCCTCTCCCCATCTGCGTGCTCCATCACCAGGGGATAACACACCCATGCTAAATCACCTTCTGCACACTGTGCTGCAGTCCCAGCTCACTCCCTGAGCAGAACCAGTGTTCAGCAAAGCAATACCATCCCACTGAGCCCTACTTCCCAACGGTGGTGGTTGGTCAACATCTTCTCCAATCTCTATGAGTGAATGAACTCAAGGATCTCACATTTTTGCCAACAACCAACAACCTATGATAAATTTCGGTGGGCTGACTAGAAATGCCTCAGGCATGGCTTATGCCCCAGCTTTGCACACTTCTTTGATTTTTACTTGCACCATGACAGCTTCCTTGTGATGATGTTTACCTACTTTCATGTCTTTGATAGGATCTAAGCACATTTCAGCAGACACCTAAAGACTGTGTTTTATAGGAACAGGATAGTTGGAAAAGCTGCTGCTTTACACCAGCAGAGGATCCAGCCCACAGGCTATCAGGGAAATAGCTAATCACAACAATGCCGAATTAAGCTATTTAAATTGCCTACAGAATGCCAGTGGGTACACGTGCTTTTTTTTTTCTTGGTAGAAGTCCTCTTTGTTATAATTCTGATGACCAACTTGGGCTGCTTTGCTTTGTCATTTTTAGTCAGTCCGCAAATTCCCTGAGCTATACAATTTATGGTTTTATCACCAGTTCCTAAGCTTTGCTACCCCGTCTCTCCTGCATCTCAAATACTTCTCCCCTTTAAATAAACCTTCTTCTTCTTCCTTTTTTTTTTTTTTTTCATAACTTTCCAAAGCAGATAAAAAATTCTTGAATTTCTGAAACATGCAAACTGATCACTGTGGCATTAAGAAATCTTAAGAAGACTTATTTTAAGGGGTTTTATTAGGGAAATTCCTGCTCTTTAAGATATCTGTACGGTTGTCAAAAGCAGTCACTTTTGCAGATGTTGGGGCTTTTCTTACACTAATCTCCGAGGAAAGCCTGAGCCTCAGAGATCACTTAGCAATTTTTAGATTTAAGGAGATGAGAAGAAAAAGCCAGAGAGCTGGTCCCTCTTAGGGTCAAGTCCTATTTGAATTCAGAGATCTCTTCGTCTATCGTGCAACAGTGTCGTTAAGATGACGGCTAATTAATGCAAGATGACTTCAAGAGATTGTATTGAAAAAAGAAGGGAAAAAAAAAAAGTGAGACTTAAAGAAAAACCAAGGCTGGCTCCACCCCTGGGGAAAGCAACACAACAGAACTGTTTCCATTGGGTCACCAACAAACCATCACCAAAGCTAAGAGCCTGCAAAAACTGTGCCTTGCCCAAATTAAAGGTGAGTGGGATATAAAATGTTTTCACTTGGGCACCAGCTCTTGGGTATTCTCTCTGGCCCATGAATGATGGGCAATGCAACCCTTCATTTTGTCTCCGGTTGCAAAGGAATTAGGAAACCCTCCTTATTTTGGATCGCTATTAGTTCTGTATTTCTAATTCAGCGAGTCTTTAACACCTTTTTAAGCTTGAGGAGCACTAAGCCAGATCGGTTCTTCTCTAATCACGTCAGCTTATTTCTGATTTCTAGAAATTACAAGGAACACAGCCAGGGTCTGGTATAAACATGTAACACTGTGTGCTGTCCCTGTCCCAGTCACCCCACTCTCACCTCCCTCTTTGCACAGCTGGGAGGTCCTTTCCTCCAGTGGGAACCAGCAGGGAAGCAAAGGCAGCACCTGGCCCAAAAGCCGTGCCCAGTGTATTTGATACTCAAGGCACCTGGGAATATCTGCTCCCAACCCAATCCCTGCAAGCAGATGAGCTGCTCAGACTGACAGATAGCTCACTAACCCCAGCCTCCTCCTCCTCCTCCTCCTTTTTTTTTTTTTGGTTTTTAAAGCAACACAGATTAAAGGAAGCGTGATTCCATTTGGTTTCCATTTGCAAATTAGCTATAGTTCCATAATGTTACTGTTATTGAGTATTTTTCTCCCTCCTCTTCCTTTTTCCTTCTTACCCTATCTTCAACCCAGCTATTTAAAACAGAATAATAATACATACATATGCATGGTAACTGTATACACACATCTATGTAACAATTAAAACCAATCCCAAACTATGCCCAAATGTATATTTCTCCCTGTCTCATAAGTCCTTTAATATCTGATTAATGTCTATTTTACTCCTTCCCCCAGAGTATTTAGCATGTGCCTCACTGTATAAATCTGCATATATTTTGCAAATCTAGCAGAAGAACTGAATAAAAGCTCTGCTGGAAAAAAAAAAACTTGCTCAGAGGAGGCAGGTCAAAGGATGGGAGGAGTTTTGCATCATAAGTCAGTGACATGTCCACACCAAGTATGTAATTTAAGAATTAATTAAATATAATTAATAAGCGTAGCATTAACATACATATTTTCCTCTTGCTTGGAGAAGGGTACCGAATGGTTCTTCCCACTCTGGTCTTATTTGGCAGCGGTGATTACTGAGGTCAGTCCTGATGCAGTATGGTGGAATCTATACATCAGTGATACCCCACAATGTGATTTCATGGGGAGGGAAGGAGCACTTGGACTGGGTGCTGACATGTGAAGTAACACACCTTTCAGTGTCTACAGTACACAGCAGACTTCAGGGAATTGGATTTTCTCTGCGGGCTGCTGCTTGCAGCATAGATCTCAAAAAAGAAGCTGTGATCTTCGCACTATTGATATTTTCAGTGGCAGTCTCTCATTAAATGATTTGTTCCTTTCGATATTCTTGGTCTGATTCTACTCTGTCTCAGTTTGAAACAAGCCAGCACATAGAGGTGAACAACAGCTCCTGGTTGATTTGATTTTTTTACTCTTAATAACATTGTGATGGGCGTTGTATTAAAAAACAGCCTTGCAGCAACATCTTCAAAATGGAGGGACTTTGGAGTCTCTAGCTTTGGGAACATGGGTGCTCACACTGTCAGACAGACGTCATAGTATCTGTACCATTGTGCTGAATCTGATCTCTTCAAAACCACAGAATAGTTCCATATTTCATCAGCTTTTTGACTGCAGAGCTACCGTCCTTTCCTGCAGAAAGATGGTGATTTACAGGGTAACAGCAACAGGACAAGAAGTGATGTCCTCAAGATGCAGCAGAGGAGGTTCAGGTCAGATATTAGAAAACAGGCTGCCCAGGGAGGTGGTGGGGTCACTGTCCCTGGAGGTGATGAAGAAAAGGGTAGATGTGACACTGAGGGACATGGTTATTGGGCATGGTGGGGTGGGTGGGGTTGGATTGGACGATCTTAGAAGTCTTTCCACCCTTAATGATTTTATGATTTACTGCACCAGTAGAAGTTTAAAATTGTAAGCATTTTCTTGTGATTAGCTTCAAAGACCTTCCCCATGTCCATTTCATCCCAAAGCTCTGCTAAGGGTAGACTGTAAATATTCCAGAAATCATTGGGAAAGTACAGCTGGCTGCAAACATTCCTGTTCTCTGAGTCAATTTAAGGCAGTTAGCAATATGGAGATTGTAATAGCAATTGCAAGATTACTTTAACTGTTACATGCTTTTCTAAACCAGTCTGGGGGCCTTTTTATTTGTTTCTCAGATGTATATGTCATACATGACACCAGTAATCTCATTTTTATACAAATGCAAATTAAGTTTACCCAGCTTAGGAGACTTTTAGATGAATACAGCCGTTCACAAAACTCAAATCAAAATCCTAAGCATTGGCAGGTATTAGAATCACAGAGTATCCCGAGTTGGAAGGGACCCATAAGGATCGCAGAGTCCAAGTTGTGATTCCATACAGGGAAACTCAGCTGTTGTTCTTTCCCACTTGCTTGTGCCACAGCCCAGAGAGGGAAATTCTGGTTGCCTCCATCAAAATTATGTGTGGCTATTGGTGTTCTGCAAGCATCTCTCCCAAGGGAAACAGAAACCTTGATGGGTTTTTCACTGTCCTCCATTCTCCGGAGTGCTCTGAACATCAGTAAGAGGAACCCCATCTCCCAATAGGTCCTGTTCATCAAAGGACTGAACTTTGTCCAAAATCTTAGATCTTTTAATAAATAAGTGAAAACAAAGAAAATAGAGCCCTGGAAGTGAGAAAGGTGAAAGGAAGTGATGGAAGCTGGTTTTACCTGTCCTTGACTTGGGTGTTAATGAAGTTAAAGCCATACAGAACACCTAATAGATGTACAGAGATAAAATGAAAGCAGAGAGTATAGTGCTGTCAGTTCATCTCTGAGCCAGGATAAATATTAACATTATCAGACCACTGTGAAAAATCCCAGAGAGGGATTACAAGCAGAGATTCCTTAGAAGAAGCAAGAAAATAAAAAGGAGAGAGATAAATGGATGCCTTTTGAATGCTCAGAGCCGGTGAGTAACACTTTCTCTCAACACATTGTCAAGCTCTTTCACAGAGCAAATAGGGCTTTCATTTCACAGCCTCTTCTCCCCACTCAAGGGCCATGGGCAGAGCCTGGAAAGAAAGAGGATTTTGGAAACTTGTCAAGTGACAGAAGGGGTTTTCAATTGGTGCTTGAAAAAGACTTAGTGAAATCTGATCTCGTGTTATCACAAGCACCCCTTTCCTTCCCAACCCCTGCTCTCCTTCTCCTTCTCCCAAGTTCTCCTGTCAAAGGGAAGTTCAGGAGAGCTATGTGAGGTGATGGGGTCAGGTTTGGGCATTGCCTTCATGACTGAATGAATACGATGTTCATGGGCTGAGGGCCATGGGTGATGCACACCAGCAGTTCTCAGAGCTGAATGGGAAGGTCCTCGCCCAGCTGCTGCAGCACCTCACAGCCCTCCCCTCTGGAGCAACACACAGCAGCTCAGAGTAGCTGGAAAAGGAAAAATAATTTTTTACCTTAAACTTGTTCCATCTATGGAGTTCCTTGGTACTGAATGATCAAGTCAACTGGAGAAATTAAAATTCATTCTAGTTGCATGAAGAGTCCCTTAGGCACACTCCTTGGGGGTCTTGGGAGAAAGGTGAGGGGTCTGGTGAGGGGTCCCTACAGGTTTATTGTGCTACATTCATTCACCAGCATTCACAGCTCTTCATGGCTGGAGAGAGAGTGCTGATGTAGATGTCTTTGAATATATATTGGCTGCTTTCATTGGCATTTTAAAGATCTAGTAGAAATGGTACTGCCATTTAAGATAGCACTAATAGATAACATGATCATGTCCACAGTCCTGCCGAAGTCCAGGTCCCTCAACAGTTATTCCAACTGACACTAAACCCACCAGGTTCAAATGTACAGCTCAGGAATGAGATGAGCTCCCTCTTCTTCCACACTCAGGCTGGCAACATGATCCTCACTGATAGAAGATTCGGATTTCCAGCATCCTCTACTCTCACATCAGTCATTAATCTAAGCAAAGACTGAGGGCTTATTTTCATAAGTGCTGAGTACAAACAACCTCTACTTAAGCCAAAAGGAGCTGTGAGTTTTCAGGACCTTCCACCCATCTCCAAGAGCAGCACAAAGCTCATCCCATTCAGATGAACATCCTTTGGAAAATCCTTAGCAAAGGAGGGCTTGGCCAACATGGGGACCTGTTTTGGGTCCCCACATCTGGGGAAGAAAGGTGGTCCTCAGGATGTAGCATGAAGATTCCCCATCAGAAAAAAAGGAAAACATTCTCCCTTGTTTGGTTTCACACGACCCCACAACATCATCTTCCCTCCCTTGCCTCCCAGCCTCCCTCGTGCTCCTCCCACAGAGGAGGGGCTGGCAGCATTCTTTAAAAAATCCCCTCCTTCTGTATTTACTTCGTAACCCAAATGCCAGGAGACGGTCGACAGCTGGCTTAAATCTCTGCAGCTCAGGAGATCAGTCCTCCCCCACTACTTTTCTAATAAAAATTAATTTATTATGATCCAGAGAGTTGAAATTAATCTGCCTCCAGAGAGGCTGTGTCTGGCGAGGCCTGGTGAGGAAGGATGCAGTGGGGCTTCAGAGGGCACATTAACAGTATTGTTGTGCTTAATGTTGTGTAGCCACAGCATCTGCTAATTTAATGCACGAGCAGCCAGCTGCCTCCGACAGCTCCTAACAAGAAGTGGGCAGTGGGGAGAGGGGGAGGTTTGTGGAAGGATGGAGGTGCAGGAGGATGGGGCTGCACCCTGAGTCCCTCTCTCCAGATCCTGTCTAACATCAGGACTTGCTGATGGACTCGTGATTATATCCATGGGGAATCACCCCAGCACACAGCTGCTTGTGGGGCAGCAGGAGGTTCTGAATCCCCCCATGAGAACTCTAAGCTTGCTCTAAGAACAAGCCCTATCACACCCATCAGTGCCTCCATTCCATCCCAGATCTCCATCTTCCAGGAAAGGCCCAACACTTGGCTCCATGTGTCCCATGGCCAGAGGATCCAGCACAGACTGGGAGATACCAGTCACTGGAGAAGAAAACAGGGTTGGACAGTAATCTGATTTCCACTGGGAAACAGAGAAAACCTTTCGGGTTTGAAAATCAGGGGCAAAGAAGCCACAACACATTTCCTGATATCCCAGGCACAGCTGTGTGTCAACTGCTCTACCTTCAAAAAGCAAATGATAAATCAAAGCTGCTCGCTGTTGCTGTGAAGGGGGGATCAGCTATCTAGTGCTCAAGGCCAGGTTGGATGGGTCTTTGGGCAACCTGAGCTAGTGGAAAGGTTCTCTTCCATAAAAATGGGGGTTGGAACTGGGTGATATTTGAAAGCCTCTTCCAACCCAAACCATTCTGTGATTCTACCTGCAGTAGGAAGCAACCCAACACAAAGAATGGATGGGAGAAGCCAAGGCTATGAGACTCCAAACAGTTGGAATACACATGCTCAGATGTGAACCCCTATAAGAAAATGAGGTTCTTGGTCCTTAAAACTGCAGGGGTACCCCCCTGTCCTTGGAATGAACAATTTGAGGGCCCTGAAGGATCCTTCCTCCAGACAAACCAACAGCAACACAAACAGAGAGCAAAGACATACTTCAGTGGGCTCAAAGACTATGGTAAACCTCTTAGTGAAGGAAATGAAATGATTTTTCTCAAATAACCAACATAAGGATTTGAAAATGAACATCTCTTAGTATTAATTTAAATAAAGCAGCATGCTGTCGTTACTTATAAAGCTAGAAGAATCAGTCTGTTTAATGGGTTCTCAGCTAATCAAAAATTAATTAAGCGTTTAGTGGGGATTCCAAATCCCTGAATTGGATTTAAAGAAGCCTGTTTCCATGTCTTTTTCAAGTGTTGCTTGTTTTACTATAACAGGAGACGTGTTTGATTGTGCAGACCTCCCATTATCCCTGGCTTGCAGGTGATCAGCCTTGAAATTCATTCTTGTTAGTTGATAGCTGCTCCGTTCCCCGAAATGACTGTGACAGAGCATCACTAAGTCTCTGCCAGCCCTAAAAGAGAGCTCAGAGCTTTCCTTTGAACACTGCACTGCACTGCACGTCTCCTTGCTAGCTCCCAGGTGACACAGAGCAAAGGGTGCTGAGAACGGGGAAAAATCCCCCTTATTTCTGAAGCTGTTGGGTTACACATTGCATTAGGTAGGGTCTCTTTCTGCGCCTCCCTGCCTGCCCTCCTGCTTATAGATGTGCTAATTCCTCTACTACCAGTGGATGTTGCCTACTGCAGCCTTATTTCCTTCCCTTGAGGCAAAACCTACCACTGAGGGATGGAGTCCACTTGCATCCAGACAACAGTTACCCAAGTCTGGCCCTGAGTTGGATGAAGATTGCTTTCAGCACCAATGTGTCTTACAAAAACTCTTTGCTCAGTGCCTTCTCCCTCCCCCTGCCCACCGAATGTGCAATCCTTTCTACCTCAGTGCAGGAAAACATCCCAAGGTGTGGATTCAGCTGAAAAGCTTTGCGTCCATTAAAAATAATAAAAGAAGCAT
Organism: Phasianus colchicus; assembly: GCF_987193195.1. Lineage (NCBI taxonomy): Eukaryota > Metazoa > Chordata > Aves > Galliformes > Phasianidae > Phasianus > Phasianus colchicus. The sequence goes on along the minus strand of NC_143444.1, from coordinate 24,288,700 downwards.
ATTATTTAAAAAGATGCTTCAATACCTCTTGGTTTTCCAACCCATATCCCAGTACTTCGTGGGGAGATGTGGAGCTGCCTGAGCTACCTCCTGCAATCACTGATCCCCATCCCGCACCTTGCAATGGAAACCACAAGCCTGCCACTGCAGGCAGCTCCACTTGCCTTTCATCTCTGAAGATCTTTTTTAGCTATTCAGCCTGCTGACAATGTAAATAATACTGATAACAATCGTCATAAAAAAAAAAAAAATTTGCATCAAGTGTCAGGCAGGATGCAAAATTTTCCTGGCTCTTTTTTAGGCTGGGGGGTAAAGGGGTGGAAACTTAATAATGCTCTACCTGAACCCCTTAAAGCACAACATCTTTGAAGTAGCAAACTGGCAAATACACTCAATCAATTATAAATGAAATAATCTTCTTAAAATATTAGAGATTTGGGTGCTAAGCAATACTGGAAGATTACGGAGAGAAAATCAGTTTTAGAGCTTCCTAAAGTGACAGAAAGAGAATAATCGGAAGAAATGGTGAGAAGTTTAAAACGATTATGTAGATTTGTGTCAGTGAAAATGTCCCAGCAATCCTTAGCCGATCTCTCGTACGCTGGAAATAGATTACGTTCAATCCTTTCTTAAAGGGGCAGGTTTCTTTCAAGTGTGGGGGTGGTTTCTTTTTTTTTTTTTTTAAATATATTTTATTTTTCTAAGAACTTTTGCATTATTTTTAACCTCCAAACAAGGCAGTACCCAAGGGCACGTCTGTGTTTCTTTGTTTTGCTGTCCCAGCGGTTGGCACCCAGCACTGCCAGGTACATTTGTGGATATAGTGATCCCCATATATCCAATGTGACACCCCACAGGAGCAGCCACAGCTGGAAGTGGTCCTGTTTAGTTGGAGATCAAATCACAGACTCACAAGGATTGGAAAAGACCTCTAAGGTCATCCAGTCCAACCCCAACCCATTACCACCAAGCTCACTAACCGTGTCCCTCAGTGCCACATCTACCCTTTTCTTGAAGGTTTCTTGCCTGATTCTTTACTGGCTCTGCATATTTACAGCTTCAGTGCAGATTGTTGGAATTGTTTTGGAGTCTACATGCATCTGATTTTAACACAAGCTGCAAATCTATCCCCAGCACAAAGTGTTGCCTGACCTGGAATGTCAGGGCTGATGTTCAAAATGGTGCAATTAAACAGAAGGTTTGGTGAGAGCTTTCATTAACTGAAAGCACAGGACAGAAGCTTGTCTCCAGGGAGAAGGAGGTAATGCAGGTAATCTTCAGAGAGGATTTGCCTAAAAAGACGGAGGCTTGGGAGTGAGATTCAAGTCAAGTAGGGGTGGGGAGAGGAAGATGAACTTCAGCTTGTCAACAGCCACCCAGGAGTGGACACACCAAAAATCGCCTGGGCTCTCTGAGAAGGATCATAGAATCATTTGAGTTGGAAGGGACCATTAAAGTCCATCTGGTCCAACTCCCCTGCACTGAGCAGGGACACCCCACAGCTCCATCTGATGCTCAGAGCCCCGTCCAGCCTGACCTTGAATGTCTCCCATGATGGGGCATCCACTTCTGGACAACCTGTGCCAGTGCCTCACCTTCTTATTGTAAGAACCTTCTTTATATCCAAATCTCCCCTTTTTTAGTTTGAAACCATTTCCACTTGTCCTATTACAACAGACCCTACTGCTCCTTGCACTTAGGACCCATACACCAGTTAATTTCTGGATCCATGGATTATTTCAGTAGGGAAAAAACCCACCTTTCTCTGAATGAGACACTTCCAGTCACAAATATATATCTTGGGCAAAGTGCATTTTTTTCACTTTAACAAGAAAAAATCCAAGTTCTGGCTGCACTCCTGCACTTCTCAGCCACAGACATCGACTGCTTCTGGGGTATCCCCATCTACAACAGCTTCAGGGATTCAGACAGCCAGAAATGGCAGCTCCTACCTGCTGCTGGTGGAGGGGGTGGGCAGAATTAGTTAATGTTTGTAAAGCTCTTAGGAGATGTCAGTGCTGTTGTGCAGTACTAGTCCTATCGTACAGCTGGATGCTGCTTGATCGTCAGGCATGGAATCAATTTTTGAATAATGGATAGTAAAAACATCAACGATGACACCCAACCATAATGCCTGCCACACGCTGAGTGCCTGTGTATTGTTTCACACACTTAACATACAGCGGAGGCACTGTAATTACTCCTCACTAATCTCCACACTTTATAATCTGCCCTTAAGTACAAAACCTGGCTGCCTCTTCCCACCTCTCTGCAAAGATTTCAGAGCACGAGCTGCACCTAGCTGTCACTGTGCTCATACACCACTATCTTTCCCCAAAATATTGTGAATTATCAAGCAAAGATTTACCAGTTGCACTTATCTGGATCCCTACACCTGCTCTCATCCTGCCTCTGTTACCGGCTGTCACTTAGCATCAGTGGGATGGAGAAATTGTCTATCCATAGAGAAAGGCAGAGCTTCCTTTGCAGAGACTCTTATATAAATATAGTTAGACATACATTTATTTGCAACATAAGCTCTTAGAAGTGCAACTGCAGAGGGCTCAGCCTCAGGTGTAGCCATCTGAAAATGGAACACTGGGTTCAAGACAACCTAGGCAAGTTGTCTCATCTTGGTTTGTGTTCATTTGGGTGTTGAGCCAACCTTTTCTGCCAGGTTTTAGTGTTTTTCCAGATTAACCCTGTTTCTGCTAGATCCTTCCACTGATGTACAGGTGAGGCTGGACAGGGACACTGAGGTTAGTTGGAAGCGACTGTGAACATCCCTAGACTGGGAAAGAGGAAGCTTCCCAGTAGCAGAAATAGTTCAAAACAGCACTTCCAGTTGGGTAGACAGGTCTGAAACAGCCAAACTAAGACTCAGCTAAAGCTTGATGGAACGATGGGAGGAACCATGGAATAATTATAACAATTTTAGGAACATGGTTTAGTGGGCATGGCGGTGATGGGTTGAGAGTTGGACTGGATCATTTTAGTGGTCTTTTCCAACCTTAATGATACTGTGATTCTAATTTAGATGGGTAAAGACTTCTCAAGCCTGTAGTACAGCTTTCTGCTCCATATCTGCTACAGCACTACTGTGTGGAAAGATCCTGGCTCCAGGCTGGAGCTCAGGCACCTTGACATCCTTGCCCACTGCACAGGAGAATATGTTCCTGGAGCCAGATTGGAGAGTAACAGGAGGCACACCCTGATAATAGAACAGAAAGGGGAGAACTCCTCTGGGATGATAGCTGGATTCTAGCCCTTGAGGTCCATCTTAGACAGCACCCTACTCCTCGGAGGTATTAGGACTGGAGATGAAATATTTCAAAAAGCCATCACACCCTAAATGTAGAACCTCACTTAGCTTTTGAAATAATCTGTTGGTGACATGCATGGAGCCACCAGAGAGGCATCACCTTTGTCCTAAAGAAGGGCAACGGTGAGGATTAACTACAATAATAGAGGTAAACTGAGACACTCCACAATAGAGAAAGAACCATAACCTGAACCTTAAGCCTCGGTGTTTCATCTGCAACCTGCCTCATTTTCATTTTAGTGGAATTATTGGTATTTTCATGTGATATTGGTTAGGGTAACCCAGGTATGAAGTGGGGCTGCAAGATTCTGCATGCTGACACACAGCAGAAAGCCAGTGTCCATGCATCTCTCGTTCCTCAGCCATACTGATCACAGAATTGTCTAGCTTGGAAAAGACCTTCAAGATCACCAAGTGCAATTAACAAGCTGACCTAAACAGTCCCATCATAAAACCACATCCTTCAGTGTTGTTGGGAGGCTCAGAGAATGGAGAAGACTGTTTGCAAGACAGTCCCAGAAGAAAGAGATAAAAATGTCTGCAAGCCTATGCAGTGTGCCACTTCTATACATGCTCTGTCTCCCTGGCAGGAAAGTCATGTATAGGGAAAGCCCAGCACCGCAGCAGGCTGACACTGCCAGGCCTTGGATCATGGCAGCTGAGCATCTGACTGGCTTTACTTCAGCCTGGAGCTGGGGACACAGGCTGACACTCACCTACTGCAGATTAACAGAGCGGGTCGGCCAGCACTGCCGTGTGCAGTGAGACAGGCAGAACACTGGCCAGAATCGGCTCCCAGCTCAATTACTGCTTAACTTCCTTGCCAAGCCTCCAGGTCCCGCTGTGCTAAATCATTCCCCATCGATCCATTCCCATTATAAAGCTCCCATCTTCCCCACAAGCATGAGACTCCGTGCAACTTGACTTCCAGTGCAATTGAGCTCGGACCCTAAAAATCAATATTGCAGCAACCCAAGGATCAGAGGCCAATGAGGTCTTTAACAAACGTGTCTGGTGCTCTTGACTTGAGTAGGCTTCAGCCTACTTTGAGGTCCTTTCTGATCCATCATGGGTTTGTTCAAGTTGTCATAAAGCAAATTTGCAGGCATTGATCCAGGCAGAATGAAGTTGTGAATATCAGATGGGGGAGGGAGGGGGAGAATAACCCTAGAGAAAGAGTTTTAATAGCTTATAGGCAACACATGTCTGAGCCAGAGGAAAGTAAATTAGGAAAATGCAAACGAAATAAGATTTTTCTATTTTTTTTCAGCCTTTCTTTTCTCCAGAGAGGGAAGCTGCACTGGCTCTCAAGAAAAACAAGAGGAAACAATAAATATTATTAACTATATTATGGGTCTGGATTGCTTTGAAATGGATGAGGGCTATGGGTGTATATACTTCAGATGTTAACCATGGAACATGTTATTTAAGGACAACTTATGTACATATATTGAAAATAACAGGCCAGATCCTTCTCTGACATGAAACTGTGTGGCTCTGCTGTAGCCAATTCAGCTCCTGCCAGCAGATAGCACCCAGGGAAACTCATTTCAGAGCAAAATAACTGTAGAGGGAGGAAAGTTAGTTTCCATAAAGTATGATTCTGATGACAAATGACCCAAACGCCTGCGAAATGTATTAACGAGGCTTCTCTATGCAACAAATTGCACAAAAGCCAATTGAATTTAATATAAGGGTCATTCATCTCCCTGGCTTTTTGTTAGTTTTAATTCAGCTCCAAATCTTTTCAAAATTCATTAAATGAAACATAATCAAAATTCACGTTGCTGTACCTTTTCTTTGAAGTCCAAATAAATACCCCAGGAGATGTCCACACAACCCTTACCCTGGCGTTTGCCACCCAATGTGCCATAATATTTAAGACAAGGCTGCTCCTTATGGCAGCCTCTAAAGGCAGAGCCATCCAGTGGCAGATCCAGGAGGAGCCAGCCAGCATCCCTCGCATTTCACCATGGATTGGTATTTTGGATGGGGAGGCAATGCTGGGGGCTCTGCATCCATCCCAACCCCAGCTCCAGCATTGCTTATGGATGCAGTTCATGGCTGGTAGAGCCATGCATCATCAGCCTGCACTATCCTCTTGCTCAATCTCTGACTGGCAGCCTCTGCCTGCCGGTGGCTTTCCCTGTCACTCAAGATTTGTCTCTTAAAAAGTCCCACTGAAACTACCCTCAGGTTCAGTAGTCACTGGTTAGGCCCAGAAATCCCAGTCCAAGAAAGCATTTTGACTTTTCTCACGTCACTCACTGTGCCTGAGTGGTGACATGATTGCCCCTTTTGCAGGAAAACCTGTGATTTCATTTTTTCCTGCCGGTCCAAAGTGTAATGAAAACAAAAAGCCCTGAAATTTCTTTTGCTGTTCTTTCCTACAAAATAAAACTAAGCTAAAGTGTATGAAATTAAGTTTTCTTTACAGTCTTGTTCACTTTCTTCACAGTATGTATTTGTTTTGGGGTTTATCTTAAGCCAAAACATCACAGAATCTTGATATCATAGTATCAGCAAGGTTGGAAAAGGCCTTCAAGATCATCCAGCCCAGCTTACCACCAATGTTTTCCCACTAAACCCTCTCCTTTAGTACAACATCTAAATGTTTCTTGAACACTTCCAGAGGTGGTGGCTCATTCCATTTCCCTGACCAAAACCAGTATATTCTGTGTTAATGAGACCAAAACACAGTTCCCTTTCCTGACCAGTTCTTCTCCCCTAAAACCTTTTGCTCATCTCAAATCAACATTATCTGGCAAAAAGAAATTACCTGGAGATACTCAAGGTCAGGCTCTATGGGGCTCTTGGCACCTGATCTAGCTGTAGGTATCCCTGTTCATTGCAAGGAAGTTGGTCTGGATGGCCTTTAAAAGTCATTTCCAATTCAAGCGATTGTACAATTCTATGATTCAAAACCAAGCTGAGGAATAATTTCCATATGGGAGTATTTACCTCTGCACACACCTGGCCATTCCCAGGGAGGTCACTGGGGCATCTCCCTGCAGCAGGGCTGTGGCACCTGCACTCTCCCTGGCTCTGCCACATATTGTGGTGATGAAGGAGCAAACAAGACCTCTCTTCCTGCCAAACAGAGAGAATTAAAGCCTGCTTTCACTGTCCTTGATCCATTCATCTGAAAACACCCCTGCCTCCAACACGTCCCCCCTTAGAGCCATCTTTCCTCAGTTCAAATTGCTCCTTAATTCCTCCTTTTAGAGTGCACCTGACTACAAGCTTTTCCCCATATCCATCAGTTCTCGTGCTCACCATAATGGTCTGCAGCACCGTTTGCTGCTGCTATTACTGCTGCCTCCACCTTGCACTCGTTGCTCCATCTCCGTCTCTCGCTTTGCCCCGCTGCCCGTCTGAGAGTGGCTGCACACACTTCTGCAAAGCGTTATCTCATTATTTCAATTCTATCTGCTAAAGCGTTTGCAGAGACCGTGTATTAAAGACACTATATAAAAATAAATTGAATCGAGAGAAAATCTATATACCTAAAGTTGTAAAAAGGAATAGTCTCCGGTGATGACTCCATTTCCAGCAATGGCATTGTAACAAGCTGGAGCCCATCTCTCAGCTGAATTTTAAATAGATCTGCTCAAATGGAGAAGAACTGAGCAGGCTCGGGGGCTGGGGGCTGTGTGATGGAGCATGCGGGAGAGGGAGCTGGGCACTATTCCCCCATACAGCATTTCCTCCACTCCAAAGGCTGAATCCTGGTGGCTGCCCCCTCTTCGTCCCTAGGAATGTTTCCTAGGGAATGGTTTTTAACTAAAGGAAGGAAGATTTGGATCTGATGTGGAATTTTTCAGAGAGGGCAGTGAAGCCCTGGCACAGCTGCCCAGAGAACAATGGGTGCCCCATCCCTGGAGGTGCTCAAAGCTGGGTTGGGTGAGTCCTGGGCAGCTTGATATTGTGGGGACACTCAGTCTATGGCAGGGGTTGGGCATGGGATGACTTTAAGATCCCTCCCAATGAATTCTATGATTCTATGAATCTGTAAGATGAAAAAAAAGAAATGCTTTGCCCTACTCCTTTGTCCTCATTGTCAGGACACCCAGATCTTCACCAGCATGTGACAAGGAAGGAAAAAACATGCAGTGAACTTGCACAGCACACGAAGTAGCCAAGTCACAGCCCAGGCACACTGCAGGATGGGGCCAATCCATAGGGAGTCAGTCCCTGCCAGCCAGCTCTACTGCTCCCAAATCAGCTCATCACTTGCCTGTCTATGGGAAGGGCTCCACTGAGATGATGTCTTTTTCAAATTAAAAAAAAAAAAAAGAGAGAGAAAGAAAGGAAATCTGACTTATATCACAGGCTCCTCCACCTCTTCTGCTTCAAAGTGTCCCCAATATTCTATTTCTCTGTTTACTACTTTTGATGTCAGCATTTGAGCAAACGGAGGGAAGCACTCACCTCTCAGTAATCCATACTGAAATGGCAAGAAGCACGAAGCAGAATTTCTCAATACACCTGAACCAAGGTAGCAACATCACCTTCTCTGTTCATGAAGACTGCTTTGCATTTTTTTACTCAGTCCTGGTTCAGAACCATGTCTCAAAATAAATATTACCAGCTGGAAGAAATATTCCTCAAACCTCACATGGTGGCCACCAAAATCCCAAATAGTGCTCTGAAGGGAGGATGGATCCATAGCAAACCATGGAACACTACCTGCAATCCTGACAGCAGTGACCAGCACCCTTTACTCTCTGTTTCTTCCCCAAACCTGAAGTTTTGTGGCAAAAATACATTTGTCATTCATTGATTTGCTCAGGAAATACGTGGTTGTTGCCTGCATCCCAGGAACAGCTCAGTTCCATGGCTTTGTGGTGGTGGAATTCAGATCCCTGAATTAACTGGGGACATCCAAACAAAAACGATGGCCCTTTATAGACATTCAGCCATTCAGATCCAGTTTTGCTCCAATTGAAACCTATTTATATCAGGATTACTGTGCTCTGTTCCTATCCTGCCCTATATGCCTATGCATTCTTGCCCCCTTACTCATGCTGCAGATGCGTGACTGGTTGTGTCAGTTCAAGGAACTGGCAGCTGGGTTCCTCCTGTTCCCTCTCCACCACAAGTCTCCCTGGAGGCATCACATCCTCCAGTACATGGCAGAAAGTGCATTCCTGGAGCCCACACAGCCCAGAGCTGGGGGTTTTCTGCTCATTCCCAACCTAACAGGCCTCCCTCCAGGGGGCTCATTCCCCCAGAGCTGGGATTTTGAGGTCTCTGGAGGATTTGAAACCTGGCAGAGGAAAGCAGTGGTGATAGCCTGTTGATATCCATATTTTTGTGGGGGCTGAAAAGAAATATTCTCACCTTAGTTTTCATTGAAAACCTGAGATTTTCTGCTTCAGCCTTCACTTCTTTCCCCAGTTTCCCTTCTAGACCCATTACTGCATTTCGTTTGTTGAATTTCCTCCTTGCAAAACACCCCTGGTAACTTGTTTCTATCTATCTGTGATGTTGGTTCTTTGTGCAGTGGAGGCTGTGTCTTCTTTACATTCATGGTGTTGTTCACATCTGAATCTTGATTTGACTATCAAGGTGAGATGCAACTCTTAGCAGAGTTGGCAGTTCAGTAAGCCTTTGTGTTGGGAACTCCTGGGAGAGAATATTATCTCCTAGCTTCATGTGAAATGCCTCAGAGAAGGGACCATGCCAGGTTGCTGAAAAAACACTGTAATAAATTACATGCCTGATGGTCACAACAGGCGAGGGAGGACATATGACATAATCAGGGGATAATAAAGAATCTCACCAGGCTTTCAGGAGCGTGGGGCTCAGAGAGACACAGAGCAACAAGCCAGCACCACTGCTGGGCTCGCTCCTTGCTGCCAGGAGTGAAACCACTTCATCGCAGTCACTGGGAGGTGGTTTGAGAAAGCCTCTGATATATTCACCAGGGAGAAAATTACCTGTCAAAAGAATGATAAAGTCATGGTGTGCTTTGCTCCTGGAATCCATTTGTTCTGAGTGGCGATGGGGAAAGGTTCAGACTGCATCACATTCCCCTACTAAGTCTGTTGCTGCCAAAAGGATGGATGCAGAGGGAGGTATTAAAATGTACTGTTGAAGTTTAGAGCACAGTAAGATACATTATTGAAAAGTTGTTGAGTCGTTGAATCACAGAATCATTTGAGTTGGAAAGGAGCCTTAAAGGCCATCTAGTCCAACTCTCCTGCAATGAACAGAAACACATACTGCTCCATCAGGTGCTCAGAGCCTGGTCCAGCCTGACCATGAATCTCTCCAGGGATGGAGCATCCATCACAGCTCTTTATTTCAAGTGCAGTCTTCAGCATTTCTGTTCGTAAGGTTAAATCCACACATGCATCTGCAAGTAGCAGGTGCTTCGTGGGAAAATGACATGGTATCTGGAAGTGGCTGCACCAGGGAGAATGCATTATACATACAAACCAAATCATCTGCAGGCATCATTTGTGCCAGATGAGATCAAGGCAAATGACATCCATTCACACCCTGTCCTGGAGCATCTCTGCTTTCTCCTGTAGATATTTCACAGGCAGTTGGGTTGGTTTTGCAGTGTGGGTCACAGCCTCACAGATGTTAGGACAGCAGGCACTTTAAGAAGCCACTTGTTCCCAGGTTTCTCTCCTGCAATCACCAGGATGTAGTGCTGATGGACTTTGCTCATTTTTTTTGTCTAGACACTGTTGAATTAGCAAGAGGATAGAGGGACGCAATCATCCCTTCTGCTCAGCCTCGATGAGGCCACAGCTGGTAACATCCACATCTGGGACCTGCAGTTCAAGAGGGACAAAGGAGCTGAGGCACATCCTGCAAGGAGAGGCAAGGGCAGCTGAGCCTCCTTGCTTTGGCAAAAAGGAGTAAGGGAAGGTCTAATGCTGCTGTAAGGTAACTGGAGGTGGCAACAAAGACTTTTTTTTTCTCTGAAGTGCCAAGCAACATGACATGAATCAAGGAACCAATTGGATGGTGCAGCATTGGGATGGGATGCCAGCAGTTGAGGATCACCATCCTGGGAGGATTTCAGGCCCTGGTTTTGCTCTAGGTGGGTCCCAGATAATGAACTATCTGAGGGTGAGGTAAAATAAAAGCTTCATAACCCAGATACAGGATTGGAAAATAAAAGTCAAGGCAAAACTCTTCAGAGCAGCCAGTAGGAGAAAAAGGAAAATGCTATTATCATTCTTCTGCATGAGAAAAGTGACAAAGGAAGACCTCTCTCCCCACCCTTCTGGGTGCTGTCTAGATTTTCCAGCAAGGTCGTGGAAATAAGCAATCAGCTGATTGAAATGCCACATTTCAGCCAACCAGAAGAATAAGCGGACTTTCTATCAGGATTCTTCACAACAAAACACTCATTATGATAAATGAACTGGAGAACAAGACAAATGAATATAACCTACTAGTGTGCAAGGATTCAGCAACCCAGAAAAAGTTTCTGGGAGAGGAAGGGAGGGAAAAGATTCTGTATAGAGAGCTCTGGTAGGAGGAGGAACACAGAAAGGTTGCACTGAGCTCCTAGGAAGCACATGGATTGAAAAGGAGACCTCTGCTAAGTGCCTCCTTGGAGATAGCAAGAATCTGGGGGACAATGAAGGAGTCCAGTGGTCTGTGGCCAATCAAAGCTTGTGTAGGGCAGTAGGGCATTGCACTTCTTATAGGACAGCTCCTTGGGTCTAATCTTGACTCCTCAGTGCGTGCAAAGCAATCACATCAAAGATGGTTGCTCTTCGGTGGGCATAAGCATATGAAAATCCCCAGCAACTTTCCTTCCTATGACATCCCATTGTTCTCCAAGGGAACTCTGGGCAGACAGGGCTCTTCTTCTATGGTTACACTCTTGTACCTCTTCTCTGCTGATTCTCTTCTGCTACGGACAGAATCGTGGTTCTCCTTCAACTGGTATAAAGAGATAATCTAGAAGATGAAGCCATAAAACCCAGAGGTTGGCAGCAAAAGTCAGCAATGTGCAAACCCAAAAGCTCATGCAAATCACTGGTAGCCATGGCTCACATGTCAGGAAATCAAGACTGGGGGCTTTCTAAAAGACACAGCCAAGCTTGGCCAACAAATGCTGTGAAAAATCAGGAAAGAGAGGGAAGCCTTTTTTGTTGGGTGACCCTAGAACATCACATCAAGCCTTGCTGGCTCTTTAAATGCAATACTGCTGGCTCCCATTATGACATTCTGCAACAACAAAGAGTTAGGAAGGAGTCAGATTCAACAGGAGACTAGCAGGAGGAATTGAACTTACATCTATTTCTAGGATTAAATATATCTGTGTTTCACCAAGAAATTAAAATTCATATCATTGTAGTTCCTAAGGTGTTTTTTACCTCTTTATGATGTAAAAATAGCCTGCAATGAGTCTTTGTTTAAAGCCATGGAGTTAATTTTCTATAATAATTGTTAACAGTTGGAGTTTTTCTTTCTTCAAGCTCAAGGGAGAAGCAGGGATAGATTTATTAATGGTGTCCCCCAATGTGATTGATGGGCTGTCGAACAGCGAAACTTCACACCTGAAAAAACTTGAAACAAGAACACTTATACTAAAAATAATGTCTGTGCCTGGTACCTCTGCAAGTCTCTGTAGTGATGCGTGGCCTGGCCTTCCCAGGGGCCTCCCTACCCCAGCAGCTCCTCCATCGGTGCGGTGCTGTGGTCTGTGCTTCTGCTGCTATAGACCTGGATACGCTCATGGCATCACAAATAGAGTGATGGATGAAGTGAAAGAAGAGAGATCATCTCTGAAAGTAGTGGTGAGCAGATAGATGAGATATTCTCTCCTGGGTCAATTATCATAGAAGATTTTCCCTCAGCACTAGTATCCATCAGAGAGAGTGGGACTCGCACACAATTTCCATGTGCACACCTAGTGATGCATGGATAAATATTAATTCTTGGGCACAATTCCTATCACCACCTTTAGTAACAACACCTGATAACAACTACACTGAGGTTTTGCATCTCCAGAACAGTTTACACACCTCTGCTCCAGAAAGCATCAGCAGCTCTGAGGTCAGGTTGGGCTAGGAGGAGTGTCTGTGTCCTGGTGGCTCTCCATCCTGATGCTATATGCTATTTTATTCATTTCCCAAGTCCAGTGGGTATGGGATGTGAGCATCAGGAAGACGAGCAGGCACTGGTAGCTCCAACTGCATCATGTTCATCTAGACCTAGACTCTCTTTCAAAAAGGATCTTGAAGTCCTTAATTCATTTATAAATACCCTTGTGTAATCCAGAGAAATGCATCATTAACATGCTGCTGCATTGATGAGTTCATGGGTCTATACCCTTTCCCACTGCAAAAGAAAGCTGACAGCAACACAGGCATTGCCCAACCAGAGCATGTCAACAGAAGAAAAGGGTATGTCCCTTTCATTATAGAGACTGTACACGTGTGGACAAAAACCAGACAATTCACTGAGTTTCTGCCTCCTTTCCCAAAAGCCATACAGCAGTGAATGCAAGGTAAGACATCCAGAGTCCCCAAGAAACACCTTGGTCTCAATTGTTGCCATTTTTGAGCTCTTCTTTTTGCACACAAGTTGGTGTATCCCCTCCCTGAAATATTACACAAGCATGCCCTTCACTCCAGTGGGATGAACTTTTCACAGTGCTGCACTACTGCCTCAGTGAACAAGGCCCTATGGTACACAGCATGCCTCCAGGTATCCAGGATAACTACTGAAAGGCACAGAACCTTATGAGACCTTGTGAATGAAGAAGCACTGGGAGCAATCTCAGCATGTGAGAGGAGTGGGGAACAGCTCAGACCTTCAACACTAATCACAACTTCTGCTCCAAAGGCAAAAGTAATCTGTTTTAATAATCTTAATAATCTTCCCCCTGTATCCTTTGTCCATATGGCTGGTAATTTGGCTGCTTAGGAATGAATTATAAAAAAATCCTCAAATAGGGATCTGATGGCTTAGCTCAGAGAATCAAAGAAATTATAAGCAGAGAAGCCCTATCAGGCCACTTAGTTGTACAGGGACCTTCGCCTGCTGGTGGTCTACAATGGGCTTTTAATTTATTTAACCATTGGTAAACAGATGTAATCAACATAACCTTCCCCATCTCTTTGGCACCACATCAGAGCCACAGGCGAGCTCCGCTGGGGACTGGCCGTCAAGTTAGGATGAGGCTGGGAAGCCTTGAGGTTATGAGACCACTGCTGTGAGTTTTGCCCAAATCTTTACATGCCCAGTTGGTCTCAGCAAGACACCATTAACTTACAGAGGAAGAAGAAAGGAGCCCCATCTGGAGCTTAGAAAGCACAAATCTGCCATTCTCTCTTCGCAGGCTGGGGCCGTCTGAACAGAAGGTAAAGGTTGCAGGGAGATGCTTTCATAGGGAACAATGCATGGGAAACACAGACAATACGATTTTCTCTTTCCACCCCCCGAAACTATTTCTCTGCTGGAGCAGGTACCTACAACCACAGCCAAAAAGCTGCAAGTTAGCAACATCAGTCCTACTTTCAACAATTCTTCCCACACTCCTCTCTGAGCTAATAAATATTTTGCAATATTGCACCAGTGCAGTTTTACTGAGTTCTCTGATCAAGGAAAATAAAAACCAACCCAGCACTGATTTTATGTTGCAGCACCAAAACCGTAAAACACATTGGCAGCAGTCACTGTGGGCAGTGAATTGCCCTGATTTCCTCGGTGGCTCTAAATCCACTCCTCGGAGTGGCTTAAGAAGTTTCTGTACTCCACCCCCCCCCCCCCCATGCTGCTCAGCCGATTGATCCAGGCTGAAATCTGTCCTAAAAAAAAAAAAAGAAAGAAAGAAAGAAAGAAAAAAGCAAGGAGAAGAGCATGTTTAAGCTGTATTGTTTTGGCCGCTGGGATAACAGCAGTGCCCTGGTGCTCAGCAAGGCAGGCAGAGATGCAGGCAGAGGGGAAGATGTTGGCTTCTCAAACCAACACAGTGCTGGAGGTTTCACTAAACACTGATATGAGATTGATGGTGCTTGTGTTTGCAAACTTTTCCTTTTTCATTGCAATTTTGGGTGGCCAGAAGCTGCCATAATCTTTTTTACATCTCTGACCTCAGCCAGGAACCAGCACCAGAGACTTCAGCAGAAGGTGCCATAATGGTGCGTGATGGCAAATGATCCGTGACCACACGGAACTGTCCTAACACCTGGAGATCAGTTTAAACCCCAGAGCATGAGGTCTCATCTCCCTTGCAAATAGCAAAGGGACATTGGGGATAAGCACATAAATATCCAGGTGCAGGCACTGAAGACATACCAAGCTCCTCCTTTTAAGAACACGTTGCATGGATGGAAAATGCTGCTGCTTATTCTGTTTTTTGTTTGTTTGTTTGTTTTCCAAGTTCTGATGTATTCCTCATTATTGAGCTATAGTTAATGTTATTCAGTAAAACTCCACAGAAGTATTGCTATTCAGAGTTTACAGCATGGGAAACTGAGGCAAAAGGCAACCAGTACTGTGCATTCATCCAGCAAACACATTAGTTCTCTTGCCCATAAACAAACCCCAGCAAGATCAACATAGTGATAAATATAATTTGGACTTCTGAGTGCTGTGATTCAGCAGAAGAATAGAGGAATTCAGTGATGAAGCAGGAAAAAAAAAACACAAAAGGAAGTCCAATGCATACCCAGGAGAGGAGAGAGACCAAAAGCGGAGAGATAATCAGATGGAAAAAAAATAATAATAATCTGAAAGTAAATGCTTTTTAATTATCATCATTTCAAGGGAGCACAGAACAACTCCACATGGTCCCTCATGGTTGTAGAGAAAGACTCAGGTCAGGGCAGAGGGCAAAGGCAGGGTCAGATTCTTATTGAAAGTGAAAATTGTCCTTATTGTGCTTAACACCAGCTTTAGGAATATTAAAGAACAATTTGTGTTTTGTCAGTTAATACACTGTGGCCTGTGCTTAATGTGGTTCTAAGATAGATTTTTCTTTTTTTAAAGGCTACTAATCTAGCAAAGACCTCTGCAAACATAATGTGAGTCTAACATATTCCATCTAAAAATTACCACCAGCCTCGCTGGCTGGTGCAGATGTAATGGCTGTGATCTATGGTCGTGTTCACAGAGCACAGAGTGGCTACAAAGACCTGAGATGTTTATTTAAAGGCACTCTGGCTTTCCTTGCTTTAAATCACTGGAAGATGAGCAATGCCTCTTGGAAAGCCTGCAGCCCTCAGGCTTGCTCAGATCTGCTCTCATCATCCTCACCACTTTTCTGACAATAACAGATGGCCTTATCAGTGGTAGCATCTCTACAAAGAGCCTACCCCATTGTCCAGGACAGCACTTCTCCCACAAAGTACACATTGGATGGGTGGATGAAGACATGAATAAACTCACAGTTTTGCAGCCATGTGTCTGTAGGTTCTGACTCCTGGACATCGTTTTCATCTTGAGGAGTTGACCACACAGCTCCACTTCCTAATGAGAAAAAAATAAAAGCAAGAATGCAGCATAACAGTGGGCCTAAGCATAACCACTGTGAAGCACAGCTGGACCATCTCTGGTGCACCTACAGAGGCTTTGGCTGGAAATGTTGCCAATTCTCAGGAGAGAAGTACCACCAGAGGCTAAAATCCCACCTAGGAAATCCTCCTGGGACTTTCACACAGCACGATTTAGCACTGATGCAATTTGTAAAAACATGAAGACGAGACCATGGGGGACCGACATTGGCTCCAGTTGCACTCCGTTTTTTTTCTCTCCTAACTTTTCATTTCTCATCTCTTCTCCACAGCACCCAAGGCTTACATATAAACTCCCTTGGTCTCACCCTCAGCTGGGAGGATACTGAAATTAGACGGTTAGTGTTGCTGGGAGCATCGATCTTTTTTTTTTCCTTCCCATCTGTCTCTAATGCCAGAATTTTATTGCTCCTGCTTTTTTTTGGATGGGGGGGGGGACCAACATCTCCTTATGGCACATCCAAGTGGCCTTAGAAATAAAGGAATGAGACCTCTCAGCCAGCAAAAACCTGTAAATAAACAGTTCGGGCTGGCAATCAATGGGCAATCTCTCTAAACCGTGGGATTGTTCAGTTAGATTAAGCCTTCCTAATGAATTCCTCATTGAGCCACTGAACAGAAATGAAGCCTTGTTAGCTCATTATCTTTCTAATTAACCCATTCTAAACCTGCTCCTTCCTCACCAGGAGGTAGCTGTGCTGTTTGGGTTTCACACTGAGGTTTATCAATGACCCCCTGAGAGCCTTTTGTATCAGTAACTGAGATTTATTTGAAATGACTGAGGAAGGCAGCTCCCAGTTTATTCCCTCTGCCAGATGAAGGTCCGAATACTATGTTATCCTCAGGCTACAATTTCCCAAGGATAAGCCATGTGCTGTGAGCATCTCCAAGCCCTTTTCTGCCGTGATGAATGCTTCCCCCCACCCTTGTTTGCATGCAGATTTCTGGGCTCGTTAAGCTGATGAAGGGGCCTGCCCTGCCTAATGGGGGCACAGGGGCTGCAGTGTGTCTGCCTGCGGATAGCAGGAGTATTTCACTGCTGGCATTGCCTGCTCTTGGCTGTTTTTTGTTTTTTTTTTTGTGTGTGTGTGTTTACAACCAGGGTCCGTTTATGGGCAAACACAGTTACATGTCTAATAGATGGAGTGTCCTCATCCCAGTTACTGGGAGCAGCAGCCCCATTATTTGAGCCATTTGGACGAAGGCAGACCATATAGTAACATCCAGTGGAGATTAATCCTGCACCAGAAGCAGGATGAAGTGATCAGTCCCATCAGTTCAAGCTTGCTATTCCTGTAACCCATCAGACAGCAGTCTCTAATTTCTTGCTGGGAAGCCCCATCGTGGAGCAGCACAGGGACTGTGTGCTCAGAAGCCTCACATGGAGCCCATCCTTGCGCTCAGGCAGGCTCCAGTGTCCCACTGCCCTTCATGCTGTCCCATGTGTTTATCAGCACAAAATTCTGCCAAACTGACAGTACTCAGGAGAGAGGTGTTGTCAGGGATTGAAATCTCCACAAGGAAATTTTCCTGGGGCTTTCTCCCTTTTCTCCTGATTTCAGATGACGCTCTGTCCCTTTCAGCAGTGTCTCTCCCCTTTGGGATCTCCCTTGGCTTTGCTCCAACCAGATTCAGGACCAGACTTACAAATTTTCATGCTGTATACTCAACTCAAAAGAACCCCTTTCCAAGTGAAACAACACCCAGGGCAGCCCACATCCCCCATCAGCATCCCTCAAAGCAGTAAGAGAAGCAGCAGGATGCCTCCTCCCTCCCCATCCCTTTCTGTATCTCTGCAACACATGCAGGACCTGCTCAGGAGCCCATATCCAGATACAATTTGCTGTATCCAGACTTCAGCCCAGCTTGGCAAGGACAACCCAAGGCAGGAACTTCCTTAGGCATCACCTGCAGCCACAGCCCAGCACTGTATCTGTTTCCTCCCACACCTCCATCACTTGCCACCCCTTGCCTGGATTCTCAGCCAGCTGGCTCTGGCTGATCTACCACAGGCACTGACATATAGATTTCAGCATCTTGTATATTTTCAATTGCCCAACATAGGTTCAGTCGTTCAGTAGAGTGAGGCCCATCTGAAAACTACCCTTAGGAAGGCATCAGAAACCTGTCTGACACAAATTAAAAAGAAATTATTTCAATTTCCATTCCTTCTGTCAATTAGAATTGTTTTTTAACCCTTACCTTCCTTCCTGGAGCCCCAACCCAGCCTGAAGGGCTGTAACCATGCTCCACCTCTTCAGGTCTCTTCAGAACCTGTCTCCAAGAGCAGTGTTTTAACAACCCAGCAGGCAGGGACTGCTAAATCTCTCCGAGGAAAGGAGGCAGTGAGGATATAAACAAAAATATGCATTGCCTAATTGTTTCTTATGTGGTCACAAGCAATTGGAAACAGCTCCTAGGGTGATAACCATTACATTTTGTAACAAAGGACTCTAAATGAACGAAGCCACAATAGAGTCAGGGCTGGAGACAAGCCTGGCATATAAATCTGTGCCAATCTCCCCCTGCTGCAAACCCTAAATGCTCCCAAAAGACCTGGAACCTGGCACAGCAAGAAAGAAATTCCAGCACGTGCCACGTTGGGATCTCTGTTTCTTGGACCCACGGGCTGGAGGAGCCCTTGAGGAAGATGCTGCCCATTCAGTCGGTCATGCTGCCAAGATCACATCCCACACGTTCCCAATGGGCTTCTGCCATCCATCCCCAGGACTGCAGGCTGGCTGTCAACCTGGGACCTGGGACGTTTACTGCACTGGTTGAGGTCTGGGGACACATTTTGGGCAGGGGGAGTGAAGATGGGCATGTTGAGCTGCAATAGGCGTTTCTCTGTATGGCTGTTAACAAGCACAAGTTGTTAATATTAGAAGACATTAAAGTATAAAACTGATCTTTGTGCATGAAAAAAAGATCAAAACCTAGATTTTCCTTAATGTTTTCAATCCCAAACATTTAAAGTCCTACTAATGTCATGAGAGTGATTTCATGAGATTCTTTAAAGAATAGGGATGTACATAAAGTTCTGGGTCAACATTTATCATGTGTCTTCAGACGTTGAAGCACCTATTGCTGTTCATGACATTGTTTGCCAGAATCCTCCTTGTTTTGTGGAACATGAAAGGAAATCATAGATGTTTGCATGTCTCCAAGACGCAGGGCTTGAATGAAATTCACAACAGCGAGGTCTCTGTGCCCTTCCATGCCATCATTCCTCATCTGAGTCCTGATCCAGCTGAGTACTGATCCAGCTCACTCCCAAAGAGACACCATGCATACCCATTACCTGAGAGGACCACAGCTGATTTTATAGAATCATAGAACCATTAAGGTTGGAAAAGATGTGTAACATCATCCAGTACAATCCCACCCCCCACCATGCCTGACCACATCCCTCAGTGCCACATCCCCAAGGTTCTGGAACACCTCCAGGGACGGTGACCCCACCACCTCCCTGGGCAGCTGTGCCACTGCATCACTGCTCTTTTGGAGAATAAATATTTCCTGATGTCCAACCCGAATCTCCTCTGGCACAACTTACAAGGCTGTTGTCTCCTTCAGTAGTTTCAGCTGGTTGTCATTTGAGGGAAGAGGCGAGGAAATGACTCTTGAACCTGCAAGGTGAGGAGGAGCTTGCTCTCTCGCTTCCTTTCTACCACCTTTATTCTAGGATA
This sequence comes from Phasianus colchicus, assembly GCF_987193195.1. NCBI lineage: Eukaryota > Metazoa > Chordata > Aves > Galliformes > Phasianidae > Phasianus > Phasianus colchicus. The sequence continues at coordinate 24,269,192 of NC_143444.1, read as the reverse complement.
GCACCAGATCAGAGGAGGCAGACTTTTGACTTTTATATATATTTTTGTAGAAATTCTGTTTAACCCTTTTGTGAAGGAGATCATCCAGCTCAACCAGGCTCCACATATAATGAAACAAAACATGGTGTTATTTCTACACAAGGAGCAAGACAAAACGTAACGCAACACCATGCCCAAATGCTGTGACAGTCCAAGGAAACCAGCCCACATTCACTCTGACAGCATCCACCTCCCTTGTTCTCTTCCCCCACTGCCTCCTCCGCCTGCAGCTCCCCCCATCCCACCCCTCCAGACACATCCAGAGGGATCTCTAAAACTCTATAAAAAACGTAAGAAGCTGTTTTTGACTATTAAGAGAGGCTGTTGATAACACAGTTCCAATAAAAAAAAAATCTATATATGTGCTTTCTACAGCTTCCCTTGGAAAATAATTCATTTCTCCCTGCATTATATTTCATGGTAACCCAGAGACTCAATATGTTTTGGATTACTGCATCCATTTCTGTTTTTGCCCTAATGGCCCACAGGAGTATGAACCTTCCAACCAGAGTCCCCTAAATCTGGTGACTGGGGAGCTAGTTGTACTTTCTTGTTTTCCACTTGATAACTAGCCCCTTCCAGCATTGCTTTTATGGCAGTAATCTTCCTAGGCTGGTTGCAGATTGCTTGTCCTGGTTTTTTTTTTTTTTTTTTTCCCTTCCTGCTTGCTTTTTCTTTTTCCCTCTTGTCCTGCAGCCACATGAGCCAATGGCCACTGTGGACAATCCATCACGTTGTTTTTTATGTCAAGCTGGAGTTCCCTGGGTCTGTTTGCAGGGAACACACATCCAAATGCCACTGCAGAAATGCAGTCGCTTGTGTCAATGATCTGCCTCTGCCATGGAGGGAGAAAGGATCTGGGATTGTCCATGCCTATCAATAGGGTGGGATATTCCCGATTTTAATTATATGGCTTCATATTACAAACAATGTGGCAAAACAGAGAAGGCTAAATTAGCATGTCCCTTCCCTTAGTATTTTGAAAAGTAAAGGACATTGGAAAAGGCATGAAGGTAGCCAATTTCCAACTGCCCATCAGCAAGTCAGCACTGGGTACCCAACCCCATGATGATGCTTACAATTTCTTTCCCATAGCAGTTTAGATATACAAGTTTTACTCAGTCTCAAGGCTGCATCTGAGCTTGACTTGGACCAATCTTGGTACTGGTATTTTTCCTCTTTAGGACACTTTCACAAGCTGAGTTTTCACTCCCACTGAATTATGCCTCTGAGGGTGGCAGAGAACCAGCTAAACTCCTGATAGCCCAAATCTGCAGATTTGGGTCCTGCTGAACAAGAGGTGTGAAAAAGGCCATTGTTCAGCTCTTCTCAAGGCCATCTCCTCAGGCCAGGATGATCTTAGCATCCTTACCATGTTTACAACTTCCATTTTCTAGAACAGGTTGAATTCATTGGCATAAAAAACTCTTTATAGTGCATCAATCTTAATCCAATTTCAAAAGGCAAGGCCAGCAACTGTGTTAAAAGGATTAACTCTTATTAAATATAGTGTATTTGTGTAAGCCCTAAGGGAAGGACTCCACTTGCTCCTGTTCGCATGCGTGGAGGCAGTTGTACCAAGTGACATCCTAAGGACATAGCAGTAAGCTCAAGCATTACACTGCATCATATCACAGGAAAATGATTTTTGAAGTATGAAGCCATCCTTCCCACATCTCGGTGACTCCTTCCAGCCCATCTGCCATCCACTGCAGGGACACAAACTGCATGGTGAGGAGATTCACTGAGCAGTGTAGGGACAACTCTGTTAATTACACTAAAAAAAAAACCTGACTTGTTTGAAAGCCCTTCTCACCTACACCTCGTGGTGGAGGAAGTACATGGGAACAATCCTTGGTACCTATAAAATGATGGGGAATTTGAGCCTAGATAACAAACCTTGGCTTATTCATTCAAAGTGGGAGCAAAAGACAATATACACATTTGTAAATATTTTAACCTAGCTAACAACTGCTGCCAGGGAGTTTCCAAAATCAGAGCCCTGGAGAATGACCTTAGTTCTGATTTTAAAAAAAGATTGCAGTTTAAAGAGGAACTTGTCACCAGCTATTCCCTGTAATTAGTTTAATATGATCATCTCTCCATGATAACGAAAGATAGCATCAGAGCTGTACAGAGAGAAACTTTCAGTGGAAAATAAATCCTGACAGATTTCAACCAGATGGCTTTACCAGGCTGCAACATTGCAAGTGATTTTTGAAGCTCAAACATGAGTGCTTATTACTTAGGATCAGGCAATAGTTGGGAGAGGGATGCAAACAGTTCCAGCTGGGGTTTAAAGACAAATAAAACATATGGATTAAGACTTTGATTAAGGGGTAAAAGATTCTGTTGGTTTTTTGTTTGTTTGTTTGTTTTTGTTTTGTTTTGTTTTGTTTGTTTTTCCCAAATGCCTTTCATTGAGCAAGCAAAGCCCTGGGAGCAGAACACAACCCTCTTTGGACTCTTTGCCTCTACTGGTGGACTAGTAGCCCTGTGAGTGTCCCCATGGAGGACACAAGGAAGAGATGGGCAAAGGAGGGGATTTCTCTGATATGCAGCTAGGGCAAAGAAGCAGAGGGATATGTGGTCTCTATAATGATATCACTTTACCTCTGTCCATTGAAAGCTGGAGACCCATGAGGACAATGCTGTAGGGTTGCTGCAAAAATAGGATTGCCATTAGAAGCAGACTGGAGGTTTGGTGTCAGCAGCAAAAAAAAGGAGTATACACCTCTAGCTCTGGGACAGATCCTGGGTCATTTTTCAGGTCATTCCCCAGATGTTTGCTGTACACAACCACTGAGGGCTTAACAAGGCAGGTGAAAGCATACCAGCCCATCTGGACCAGTGGAGTGCTGAATTCTCTAGGACTCCCATGGTTAAGAGGAAAGCAGATCCTTTTCCCCTAGTTCAACCTCCATTTGATACAGACCTCTGACATTTCAGCCCATAAGGTGTCACAGCCCACAAGACAGGCAGCTGTGGCACCAGGACTGATTGCTGTTGATGAGGCATCCAACTACTTCCATTCCATGGGGGACTGCAGAAGCACATCTTGCTGATGACCACATTCTGACAACACATCTCCAGACCAGGCAAAGAAGAACAAGCCCTCCTGATCTAGCACCAAACTGGCAGGGTGATTGCATCCTCCCATCCCAACCACCTTGCAGGGGACAGCCTCAAACAGTGCCTGCAGCATCTGCACATCCAGACGTGGGAAGGAGGGATGCCACAGCAAACTATTTTTTCCCCTGCTTGAGTTCAAAGATACATTTCAGCTGTCTACTTACTGCTCCAGTCAGGTGAAAGCTCCAAGTGTCTGAAGGGGCTTTCTTGCTTCTCTTGGCATTATGGCCAAAATATCATTAAGACTCCTGTAGCTGGAACTGAGCTGTCAGTAAGAGAGAGAACTTGACTGAAGGCATTTTTGCAACCAAGGGATTTTAATTTTTCCTCCTTCCACTGCCTTATCCAAGAGAAAGAAATATAACAAAAAAACAAGACAGGGATTTTTCAGCTCAATTTATTTCTTCCAGCATTTGCTGCAGCAGAGATGTGTTTGGGTTTGCTGCTGGCTTGCTTTTTGCAGGGTTTTTATGATACATTCACATCAAATATTAAGAAAGGCAATAGGAAGTAGAAAGCCCTGCAGAAGAGAGCTGGATGCTCTGGGATCTGAAACCTGGGGCTGAAACTCTGTGTCCTGTCATTTTGTTTGGGTAAAAAATAGAAGCTGTATCACAGCAGTGGTAATACAGCGAACCCTGTAGATTTCAGCTGCATATATAGACAACAAAGGAGTGGAGCTTATAATCTCAAGAAGCCTGGTTTTCAGGCTATTAAAATGCTACATAGGTCCCATCCTGAGGTTTGATTAAATGTCAAAAGAGAAAGTCCTGTACCATCACTAGGCTTCTAGACCTGGAGATCTGAGAGTGGAGGGCACATGGGACTACTGACAAGGCTTTAGGCTTTGACAACTTCTGTTTCAGAAAACAGTGCCAGCTAAGAGCTCACATTGTGTATTGCTGCATCCCACTCCTTTTGCCAAAATGGGGACATAATGTAGGGTCGAATATAAATCTAGGGGCAAAATTCCTTTACTCCCAGTCACTGCTCTGCTTTTGAGACTGAACGAGATGCCCTCAGCCAAACAGATGCTTTACCCAAAGAAACATCCCTTTTTTTTTTTTTTTTTTTTTAGTAAAGATCAAACCCGTAAGACCAAGCCCCACTGCAAGTTCCCTGATGCTTGTTTGACTTCCTTAGCACAAAAGCAAATGAAGGCGCTTTCCCTATTGTCCAGCTCCAGTGGAAGAGCACTGAAAAGGCAAAGCACCAATGACCTGTGGAAACATTCCCAGGCTGCTCCGTTAGAGGGACAGAAAACATCCCATTACCTCCACAGCTCTGAGCTGAGCTCTCCTGAGCCCCCTGTGACCACTAAATTCCTACAGTCCTTTTGGGAAAGCCAAAGCCCATAGCCATATGACAATCACAGCTTGCCCAAAGGCCAACAGGGAGGGAATATATGTTGCAAAAATAATCCAATTATTGCATTCCATAAGCTTAATTCCAACTGATTCTATCTTCTGGAAAATACTATTGGGTGTTAGCTGTGACCTGGTGGCTCATCTCTGCTCTGCACATGGGCAACATCGCAATGAGATGAGATGGGATGGAATGCAATGGATGCAATGGAGTGTGATGGGGTGCAATGGGATGCATTGTATATGTTTGCTCCAAGGGAGATAATCTGATGTCGGAAGTGTTGAACAGAGCATCCTTCTCCTCCACTGGGGTTTCTCTTTTCCAAATTATCAGCAGGTGACACGAGATGCTGCAAAATCAGCCCATCACTGGATGTTCACCCTCTGTGTCAGCCAAACCAATGTCTGCCTCCAAAAAAACTCAGCCCTGTGCCATGACACGTTGTTACCAGTGGAAAATCATTGCTGTCCAGCTCTGCATAGGGAAAAAGCAGGACAGTCAAAGTCTCTTTGCAAAAGCCAGGTTGGGGGCATCCACCATGGGCCATCTCCATCACCTTCCCTTCCCCTCCACAGCAGCATGGCTGCTCTGAAGATCATCATGAAAAGATACCACCTCTTTTTGGGAGAAAGAAAAGAAAACAGCTTAGCCGCAGAGGGAAAGACGGCTACTATTTACTATTCAAATGAGGAGTCATTTCTGGGCACAGGTCAATGAGAAAGGGAAACTTTCAGGCTGAAAGGATATGAACTTTGGAGATTTTCGTTGAGAAATGATGTTTACCAATTTCATTCGCCATCGGCACGCAAACACACCCCGCCACGCCGGGCAGACATCAAAAGGGCCCTTTCTGTGAGGCTCAGCAGAGAAAAGCTGGTTGTCCTGGGGGAGCTTAGCAAAGATTATACACGTCTCTTTGGTCAAGGACAAAGCTCCCATGCTCAGGCACTTTGGGTTCTTGCTCCTCCTCGCAGATATGCAGTGGGTCAGGGGCATCTGATGGGCACCAACATGGCACCATATAGCAGGTAGAGCATCTTGGAGATCATCAGCTGGTTTGCTCAAAGGTGACGATGATCCTGGGAGCTGAGTCCGTGGGGATGCTCTGAGCGCATGGAGGCAGGATCACTCCCCATCTGACAGTGATCAGCCAACACGTGGCGAGAACATGTTGTGCTCAACAACAGGAACATATCCAGAGAACAGGAAAATATCCAAAGAATCTGCTTTTCTAAGGGCGCTGGGCATCAAAAGTGACACATTTCAGCAAGTTGCCACGTGAGGGGGAGTTCCCTCGCTTTATTTAACTTCTGCTTTTATGTTATGTCAACATATTCCCACAGCCACAGTTCTGTCCCATTCCCTGTTCATGCCACATGCATTATTTACTCATGTCCTTTGACGTCACAACACCAAAATCATTGTGGATAATTCTGAATTCCCAGAGAGACTTTCACCAAACCACATTGCAAAAAGGAATTCCCCTGGGAGCATGAATATATTTTTGTGCCTGAGGGAAGGCTTTGTGATCAGAAAAGGTCCCATTGGTGATCTGAGGTGGAACCAGAGCATGGAGCAGATCTTTCCCTATGGCCAAGGTGTGCAGAAGGGCAAAGCCATGGCAACGTCTCCTTTCTTCTGACATCAGCAAGGTGTTCAGACTGTATTGGATGTGATGAAAAGCTGGGTGTTATTTGACCTGCTGCTCTGGTGTATAGCAGGTGTAAAGACAAAACAATGCTACCATAACACCCTTAGTATTCCTGGAGGTGTTCTTTCCTCTTCCTCCAGATTGCTGAATGCCAGACCAGACACTGAAAGAAGCCCAAAAAGCCCTAAACTGAGAATTATAGAGACATAAACCAGAGAAAGAAATCAATGGGTTTCCCGCAGCACCCTTGCAGCTGTTCCCTGTTGCTCCCTGAGCCCAGCATTTTCCCACGTATGAAACCAAACAGCTCTAAGCTACATGCAGACCCCAAAACCCCAAGCCAAGTTTTAACTCTTTTCCACTCTCCTGCAGGGGGAAAAAAAAAAAGTAGAAAATGTCAAGATTTGCTTCAGCTTTGGAGTCAAAACAGTCTGACTGCTTAAGAGCTCAGTTACTGCTAGCTACTACATTACTCACACGCACCCTTAAATTAATAAGGAACTGTCTTTATTGCAGTCAAAGGGGCTCCAGATGTGAGCCACTTCCACAGCCTATTATCAGCATCATGTTTGTTTTTCGATATTGACTGCGTGTGTAATATAATCCTTGTTTATGATAATTGATTTTCCTTGGACTGCCTTCCTGGGAATAATATGCACACTTTTTAACTCTCTTTTTAAAGATCAAATGGCATTTAGGCCTGGTGATTTGAATCTGAGTTGGTCAGAGCATTTAATACAATAAGAGTGAGCTTAAAGGAAAGCAGTTAAACCCTGGATATTTTTCGTATTGCATAGCCTGAAAACCCTTGAATTGAGAGGGAAGTTTGCATCTATTTTCTTGTCGTCTATTTTAAAAGCTGTCAGAGTTGGTTAGTCTCTCTTAAAATTAGTCCTTTGGATCATCTTCTTACTAAAAACAAAATCTGAGATTTTTTTTTTTTTTAAAGCGATAGCGGATTAGGGCAAGAAGCTTTGTTTAGCTAAAGCGAGGGATTAGAGGAGATTTGCCCCCATAAAGTTGTGGTTTGATGGTGCTTTTATCCCTGGATGTTGCTAAAGCTGTGTTGCTTCAGGATTAGGAGCATACAAAGAGTCTCCTTGTGCTGTTTCACAGCCAAGAGAAAGACGGGGGGAGCGGGAGAGACAGGGGAACACATGCAGCAGAATTGGGAATTCCTTGGTCACACAGATCTAAAGTTTAAACCCCCTGACACAAACGTTGCTGGACATGTCATGCATGCAAGATGGCCAGACCTGGTGGGAACAGTGAACTGCAGAGTGCGTGCTGTGAGACAGCCTGAATGCCACCTCCCAGCCTCCCCACGAGCTTTCCTCCCAAAACGAGGAAAATTCAGCAACAGTTGACAAGAGGATCATAGAATGGCTTAGGTTGGAAAGGTTCTTACATCTAGAAGGATGGGGGGAATGTGAGGCTTGGGCAACAAGGAGGAAACTGGACTTGGGACACCAGATGTGCTGAATGGTGACCTTCAGCCTTTCCACCTCTGGGAGATGCTTCCACCTGGGCACATGCCCATAAAATATCTGTACTGCACCGTCCAGCACCAGGTCCTGGATCAGCTCTGCCATTAGTCTTAAGTGATAGAGAAGGAGCAGAAAAACCCCCTTGTAACAACATCCTTCCATGTCCACACCAAGCTCGGTGCTGTGCATCTTCAGTGCTTCTGAACTGGGCTACCCGAGCAAAGGCACATTTGCAGGCAGTCCTCCAAAAACCCGAGGTTTTATACGTATTCACAACACTTTAATCTGCTTCACTCTTCACATGGCTGCCTTGCAATCTGATCTCTCAATATGATCTAGTGCAATTTTATTTTTCTTGACTCATAAATATAGATTTTGCGACACTTAAAAAAAAAAATTGCACTATTCAAATTCAGAGAGAACTCCCGAATGAGACCCACCTCTCCTGTTCTTTTTAGGAGAAACAGTCAGCATTTCCCCCTGTGACAGCAACTCATGAACTGGGAAGCACAGATCACTGTAGACGTAGGAAGCTCCATAAAGCTGGCATCTCATTCCCACTGCTGGAGCAAGGATGGGGACAGGACCCTACTGAGCTGGCTGACCTTACAGTGACCACACAGATATTCCATCTCCCTGAGATTAATTCACTGGTTGAGCCCTATGGGCTGCAGCCACTGTGCTCAGCAGGCAGCGGGGCAGCGTGATTTAGGGACAAACCTCCTTAAAAAACAAGCATTTCTTCTCAAAACCTCTTTGCATCAGATGACCTTCAAAACAAATCAGAAGGTAAAATAAACGCATAAAACCAGGCAGGGTATTTGGCCTGACTGAACTCCATCAGGGCTGCGTCGCTGTAGGAATGCATTATCAGTTCCCAGCAATTTTTGATTTTTCCCCAGTGTGGGACTGCAGAAGTGGCCTTATTGAAAGGCCAGAATCTGCTTCTATTTCAACCAGTGACAGGTACATTTATATTAAGTTGATTCCCCCTTGAAATTACCCAAGTTTAAAGAATTATCTGTCTGCAAGGGAAAAATAATAAATAAATAAATAAATAAGAGAAAGAAAAACCATATTCCAGCAGTGGCTATTTGGGATTGGGTTGTTCTGGGTTTGGAAATTACCTATTTAAGTCAATAAATGGGTTAGGAGGGAGAGAAGGGAAGGAAGGTAGAGTTTGCGGTTCTTAATCATAGCTTCGCAGGGTTTAGCTGCTCTCCCACTGTTGAAAAATGTTTCAAAAAGCAAAATAAATTATCTTCTAGTTACTAAAGTATTGATTTTGCCTACATCCAATAATAAAGAGCAAGTCACCTGTAGGTAAAACTTTTGTAAAATATATTTGATACTATAATAGTCTGGAGATAGAGTTATATGCAGCTGAGAGAGGCAGAGGGATGGCAAATCATTTCTAATAAGGTTTTTACCTAACATATTTCATGTCAGATGCCTCCCAAACCCACACAGGGCTCATTTTCCTTTCCCCTCCTCTGTCCTCCATTGGGGAAGTGGGGTGGCACAGGGGTTGGCATCGTGGTGGGCTGGCACTCATGGAGGCATCCCCATGGTGGGGTCTAGGCTACAGTGGTCTCCGATAGGAGAAATTGGTTGGGAATGCTTCTTCTAGATGCTCAAAATGCAACACACAGATTAGAACCACAATCCCAGTAGCACTCGTGGAGGCAGCCACTGGGACGAATGCTGCGCTCTAGGAGGGAGAGATCACTTTCCCCAGCTCTCTCATGTCCTTGAAATTTCTCCTGCAGAAAACATGGCCAGCCCAGCTTTTTGCCTGGGAGATGGATTTTATCCCCCAGGAAACATATCTATCATTTTGCTCAGAGGTAGGTAGGAAATAAATGCAGTCATGCATTTGAGCATCCGTTACTGAAGGACCGAACTTAGTGCTAAATGATGTAAATCTAGATAAATACCATCGCTTTTGAATAAATTACTTTGGATGCACACCAAGGAAACTGCATCCAGCTATGCTGCCAGAATAAGCAGAGATCTCATTGATGGCCAAGAGACCAGGAAGTGGACTTTTTCCTGATAAGATGGGTGGGCAGATCCAGTTCTGTGCTGTGCTAGATAAGGGATGGGTCTGTAGTGACGATGGCAGAACCTTCCTTTGGCTTCAGAGATGTGAGATTGGGTCAGAAACTTCTTTGCTTTCATTACTGGTGGGTGCATGGCATAATTCCCAAAGGGAGCAAATCTTCTGACAACAAATGGCAATTGCCTACATGGCTGGGTATTGCAGAGAGAGCTTGGGCTTTCTCAGTTGGGATCAGTCTAAGACAGCAAGAGCTGACACTGTCCACACTGGACACACAGTGTGATGCTTGTAAAGCCCTAGGAGGTATTTTCCCCCTAAGTTAATCAATGGGAGACAGGCCCACCAGAGAACACTGCCCATTGCCCACCCCTTGAGTAGGGACAGAGCAGATTCCCTGGTTCTTCCTCCAGCAAAAGAGGATGGGTTCACCCTTCAGCCTCTGCTCAAGCTCCTCAGCTGTGGCTGAATAGTGGTGCATTTTCAGATTCTCAGCAGCTTACAGAGGTGAAGGGTCTGGAATGTTTTGGTATTACTCAAGTCCAATATGTGAAAAACACCTTCCTCGGAAGATCTCAAAATCAAGCAGCTAGAAAAGGTCTTTTTGGCAATGTGTGGTTGAAGGTTCCAATCTCCCATTCCCATATCTTCCCCCATACCACCCGGGGGAAGACCCATCATCAGAGGAGAAGGGAGGCGTTTCATACCCTACATCACCATAGCAGTGGAAACAAATCAGAACAGCCTACACTTCTCTTCTAGACTATATAAATATCATTTTAAATCAAAGAGCAGCCTGGGAATGAGGTGTGCCCATAGGAAGGACAACCCCAGCATCAAGGTGTGCCTGAGCATCACCTCCACTCCAATGCTGCCATCAGGCCTGGTCCAGCTCCTTGCCTTTCCCATCACCTCTCTGCTCACACCCCCTGCCCTGGGAGCTCTCCATCCTGCTTCATCCCAGTCTCAAGCAGAGCCTGGTCCGGCAGCAACCTCTGAGCACAGCTGGGATTCACAGAATAAATAAGTAAGCAGATCTGCCCATCACGACTATACTTTAAATTCCCTGCACGGGAGAGACTTCCCCTTTACATTCTCCCAGCTAACACTTTTACCGGGAACCAGAGGCTGAAAAAATTGATCTCTTTGGCTGTTTTCACCTAATACTCTTGGTAGATTTGATTCCTTACAGGTATTTTTTTTAAAATGGGCTAAACTAAGAAATGGTTTATGGTGGTTACAAACTGCAGTTCATAGCAAAAAGAAATTCCCATTGGATGAAGCCAACGAGGGAAAACAAAGCATCCATACTCCATAGAACCGTAGGGCTATATGGGGATAGTTGCTATCATAGTTAAGGAAGAGCAGAAGACTGAGAAGGATTCCCCATATCTGTGATATGCAGCTCACCATCCCAAAATTATAAAATATTATAAAATCACATCTTCTGCCATCCAGATACAAACATCCCACGCAAGGTCTAAGAGGGTAGAGATCTCCAGCTCTCATCCAGGAGATGAAAGGGCAGATGGAGCAGTGGAGGAGGTGGGAGAAGGGAAGCGGGAGAGGAGGTGTTCGGTTCCCTTTAAAGCAGGTACCTAAATCTGAGGATTTTTTTTTTAAACCCTCTTTAAGATGAAGGCTCTGCTAATAACATGTCCAGAAGATGGCTCCTGGCAAATTGCTTTGTTATTCTTGTCAAAAAAAAAAAAAAAAAAAAGTCCCTTGGAAGCAGTCAATTTTAAACCATATATCAAAATGATTAATTGCCCTTAAATGAGCAGATGTTGAAGTACCCTTGAATGGGGCTAACGCCTTTTTGGATTGCAAACATAATGTATTCATGGTCTTGGAAAAATATCATTAGGGCTATTAATTAGCTATAAGCACCAAAAGCTTTGGTGACTCCAAGGTGTTCAATTGGTTTTTGTTTTGTTTTGTGTTGTTTTCTTTTTTTTTTTTTCCTTCGTCTTTTAAAGACTTAAGGGGGAACAACTGGTTTTGCTAGATACGATTAGCAGGTATTTTGTAAAGCTGTGCATTGAGTGCTGTGATGGGGGGAAACTGTATGAGATTCTGACCTTTAAATATGGGTAGGGACAGCCCCAGTGTGTGCTGAGGCAAAAGGACTCGTGAAGGAGAGAGCACAAATGGAGTGGGGCAAAGGGAGAGAAGGGAGGGGATACAAGAAATGGCATTGCAGGAGGTTTGGGGGAATGCAGTTCTGCTCTCAGCCAACAGAAAATGTGCAAGCAGTGAAGGTTGGAGCCGGTTTGGGGAAAAGGTGCTCCACGTCCTCCTCATGTGGGGGAAAGGGAACTTTTATTGCATAGTCGACCCTGGAGGAAAAAATAATATAAATTCCTCTTCTTCCTAATCTTGCTTTCCTCCAAACCTCCGAGTGCAAAGGGAGAAATGTGGCAAGCTGTGGCTTGAGACTTTTTAGTAACAGAAAATCCTTAAATGTGAGCCTGTTTTGGTCTCTTTTCAAATGCTGCATCAAATATGTTTTCAATGAATTCACGGGGGGAAGAAAAAAAAAAAAGGAGGCAGGGGAGAGGAAAAAAAAACTTTTTAAATCTGTTTAAGTTTATAAACAAGATTAAAGAAACAATGTCAAGGGTCTTATGGAAATGGTGATAGTGCCCCTTTAAATAAGAGCAAGTGGAGATTTTCTATATCACTGTGCAGTTTAAATCTTTCTTGATGGACCGGACACTAGTCCTCCTTAAATCCTTCAGAAAGCTGCTTTAAGGAAAAAGGCTGCGAGGAATTTCTTCTCGCTTTAATTGCTTAAGAAACGGTTCCCACAATGAGCTGTGGCCTAGATTTGCCTCTCATTTAAGTTCTGATTTTTAAAAGTTCACAAGTTAATCCCCTTTCGGTCTCACACGAATGCGGTTGGCGTCGGGGACAAAGTCCTGGACAATGTCTGGGACATTTCAAACCTCCCAAAAGATGCCCCATACCTAAAAAATAAAACAAAACAACATAAAACCCGGTGAAGTGCTCTTGATTTAGTTAAGTAACTATCTTAAGACCTCGTTGCCACAATAATTCGAGGCGAGTATAAATCATCCTGCACTGTATTGCCGTAAATACAGTTTTTCTCCCTTGTTCATCCTCAGAGAATGGAGTTTTATTTCTCTTCATTCAATCTGAAATTAAACATCCCATCCCCAGCACACTTCGTCCCTGACACCCTTCATCCCTGCGCACTTCGCTGTCCGAATAGGTGGGAGACAATTCTCAAAAACAAAGAGGGAGAGGAGGAGGGAGTTAATGCATTGGCTGTTTAAAACATAACCAGCTGGGTTGTGATTTCAGTTGTTCTGAAGCAAACAGCCACGATTTGGGGGCAGACGCACGGCGATGTTCTTGCGTATCCCTACATATTTAGGGTGTGCAAGGAGAGGGGGGAAAAACACCCAACAAACGGACATTTCACATTTTCCCCAATATGTATGAGGAAAACACAATTACGCTCTGATCGTTCCATGAATTTTAGGGTTTTTTTCTTCCTAAAAAAGCCGTTTTCTGCTGTCTGTCCTGTGCTGCAGGTGAAGGCGCTCAATGCCTACACCCAAACCTGAAGTTCACCTCTCACTTCGGAAAAATATAATCAATGGCATTTCGGGGAGATGTGGGGGGACGTGTCCGGTCTCCACCGCCGGCCAGAATTATATCGTTGATGTCACGGCGATGGAAAGCGTCCTTTCTGCTGCCGAGCAAACAGCCCCTCCACCCCCACCCACCGAGTCGGGGTGGCAGATGTGTGCATTTCTACATTGCCTCTTCTTCCTCTCAGCAAAACTTCGGCGGAATAAAAAAATCACCTTTTTTTTTTTTTTTTTTTTTTTTTCTCCCTTCCTCCCCTCGCTTTTTTTTAATTATTTTTAATGATGATGATTTTACCGGCGGGGGTGGGAGCAGCCCTTTCTCACCCCGAGAAGCCGAGCTTTGCCATCGGACCGCTGCCGGCCGCGAGTCCTCGGAGCCCCGTGGGGAGCCCGGTTTGGGGGGGGGCAAAGGAGGGGATCGGAGCTTTGCGGGGCTGCGCTCCCCCCTGTCTCCCCGCCTTCGGAGAGTAAAGTCTTCCCCTTCGCACACAACCGTGCCGATTTCCCGATGTTTTGCTCGTATCGATACATTGGGGCTGGGGGTGTGTTTCGGGGGGGCTATTTATTCAGTCGGTTGTGCGGACGAACTGAGGACACGTTGGCGAGCTGTGCGGAGCGCACCGCTTACTTTTTTTCCGCGAAGATGCGCTGAATTAAATGCCGTTATTTCTTTGTCGGGTCTGTTTAAAGCCCGACGGTAGAGAGCTCAGAAAGATTTTGTGAAAACGGAGAGGAACTCTTATTAATTCTTAGGGAGGGGGGAAAGGTGGGAGAATTAAAACTAAGGAGTTTTCATCGAAGCAATTTCAAAATCTCCCGTGTTTAAGGCGAGACAACGGTGACATCGCGGTCGGAGGGGTCGGGATTTCTCGTGCCCGGGCTGCCAGCAGCAATTCGGGAACGGCCGAGGAGACCTCGATCCCTCCCAACTCCCTCCCGGCACACGGGGCGACCCTTCCCCATTAAATTCAACGGAGGATGCTTCGAAGTTTGGCGGCCGCTCGTGCCGGTTTTTGCATCCAGGGGCCGCGACTCGTGCCAGCCACAGGTCGGGGAGGAGGATCTGCTGCCGGCCGGGCTTTTGGGAGCCGGGGGGAGCTTCCAGGCGAGCGGCCGAATTTGGGGCAGCATCGCCCGCCCGCCCCTCGCTCACCCCCGGCTCAACTCGTTGTGGTTTGCGGGGTAGCGATGGCGCTGCTTGAAGATTCGGTGTATGGGCTGGGGGCGGGGGGGATCCCTGCGTAGAATCACCCCGAAACAGGCACCCCGTGAGCTTTGCGGGGTGATGCCCACGCAACACCAGCGACCGAGACTCCCGAAAAAAAACCGCCCTCGAAAAGCGATGACCGCAATAAAAGAGCCGAGTTTCTCCCGATCGGTTTGTAGGACAAAAGCGGGTGGTTATCAATTATCGGGGCTGGGGGAAAGGCAACGCGAGGGCTCCCCTCCTTCGTGGGGAGAAAGGGCTGGGAGAGATGGAAGAGATTTAAATGGATTTTCCCCACGCAAACCCCTCACCCCTCTCTTTGCCGGGACAATCGCTTGGTTCCGCATAACCTCTGCAGAAAGTATATATACGATAAAAATAAATACAAGAAAGTGGCACTCGGAGCCTCGGGTGCCTTGAGACAGACCGGTTCCCTCTTTTTTTTTTTTTTTTCTTTTTTTCTTTTTATGGTCAGAATTTGTACAAAATATCAAGCTCAAATTAAAAGGTCCTCTCCCCCCTTCTTATTCTTTCTTGTTCCCTTAATTCCTGTCTAAACGGTTTTGCTCTGGGAGAAGAAATCTTTTCTATAGGAGGGAGAGAGGAAAAAAAACCTTCAAGAAGAGAAGGGTATTATTGTTTTAATCCTCTTACCCGCAGTCATTTTAAAACAGGGTGTTTTGGAGCCTGAAATGGCGTCTTGTCTCCCAATCCCATCCTAAATCCTTCTGGGCTGGGAGAGAATCTAAAGGCAAGGAGCTGGCATCTATTAGCAATCTCTCTAAAGGCTTTAAACTGCTCTTTCTGCTGCGAAGGCATGGCAAAGCTGAAAAGCAAATAGAGCCACGGCTGCAGCTAGTGGGCTCTGCCAGATCCCAGCCCGGCCGCTTGGACGGGGGTACCTGCGGAGATCCCGCAGAGAGGGAAAGAAAAGGGGAAGGAAAGAAAAAAAAGGAAGGGAAAAGAGAAAGGAAGGGGGAGGGTGGGAGAAGAAAATAATAATAATAAATAATAATAATAAAACAAACAAGGAAAGAAAAAGAGGGGGTTCCTATTTTTATGTCCCGAAAAAATATTTAGGGTGTCCGTATAGATATACATAAAAAAAACAAAAATAAATCAGGGTGGTTTAATGGTTATTTCTTCCCTATTAAAGTGTCCCCCTCTCGCCTCCTCTCTCTTCGCTTTCCCTCTCCTTGCCCTCGCAGAGCCGCCCCCAGCCCTAGGGCTCCTCTCATTGTCCCCAGTTTCACCCGTCCCGTCTCAAAAAAGGGGTACGGGAGGGGACCGGGAGCAGCTCCGTGATTAACGCCGGGAGATTATCGGGGAGAGGAAAACTTCAGGGCGTGCTGTTAAACAGGGAGAGGGGAGGGGTGCACAGGTTCCCTCCCCTATGCCTTACGGACCCCATCAGCCCCCCACCCCCGGCTTCAGCCTTCCTCCCTCCAGCAGCATCCCGTCCGCTCCCAGAGATTTAATTAGGCGTTTACACCTCGGCTTGGAGTAAATGACTGGTAAGAAGTGCTGAGGAGGGGGGGGGGCTTAGAGGGGGAAAGGCAAGGGGTGGTGATGGGGGGGGGGGGGGGGGGGGATCTATCAGCAGCCCCGTTTTGATTGACAGGGTGGAGGACCATTGAAAATCCTGCTGGGTAGCTCCCGGGTCGTTCTGAAGCTCCTTTTAAAAATCCTTCTTCAATGCTGCCTCCCGGTAGATGGCAGCTCCGCCGGGTGCGGAGGCAGCGCGGAGGAAACGCGAGCGGATGGAGTAGGGCGGGCCGGGGCGCCGCGCCGCGCCCGCTCCCCACGCGTGTCCCCGCTCCCACTGCGGGCGGAGAGGCTTCGCCGCCGCCCCAGGTAAGATCCCAACAGCTACCCGAATGGGTTCCGTGGGGGGGAAGTAAGGAGAGTTTGAGGGTGGCTGGGTGGGATGGAGGGAAGTTCCTCCGTGGGAGAGTTCGGGAAGACCGCGAGAAGAGGAAGAGCAGCGCAAGTCCCATTGCTCGCGGTGCGCATTTTCTTTCTCTTTTTGTTTTCCTCTATTTGGAGCATATCGTGCTTTCTTAAAGAAGAAAAAAAAGAAAAAGAAAAAGAAAACAAACAACTCTGGGCGCTGGGCCGCGCTGCGGTCGGCGGTGCGCGTTTTGGCAGCTGGGGAATAACGGGTGGGGGGTGCGCATCCTTCGTTTGCCACGATACGGGGAGAGCAACTTTCTCCCATTTACGTAACGATGTTTGAATAAACGGCGCAGCCGCGGGGCCGGGAAAGCATCGGTGAGTGAGAGCGGGCCGGGACGGAGCGGTGCATCCCGGCGTGGGGTGCGGGGGCCGTGGGATTTCTTCCCGGTGCCGCTGAAGTTAAGCAAAGAAGGGGCAGCGTCGAAGCTCCGTAGCGCTACGATATGTTTCTATGGGAAATCACCCCCCCCCCCCCCCCCCCAAACCTCGCAAGGTTGGGCAAAAGGTTGGGCATTGGCCCCAAAGATCTGGGGGGAAGGGGGTCCTTTCCCCATTCTCACTCTTAGAGATACATAAATCCCAGCCCCGCGCTGTCAAGCTGGGTTGATGAATGAAGGGCTCCGCAGTCGAAACCTATTTACACCTCCATTACGGGGCTGACCAAACGGGGAGCAGCATGCATATTTTTACCGCCTGAGATCTCATACATCTCCGCCAGAGCCGCCCCTCGGGCCACGGGATAACGGCTCGGGGAGGGGGGGGGGGGGGGGCGGAAAGTCCGCGTTCGGAAATGCTGCGGGGACACCGGGACCGCGGCCACCGTGACAGGGACACGTAGAGGGCGAGGGGACCTCACCGGGGTGGGGGACCCGCCCGAGGATGGGTTGACACGGGCTCCTTCCTGCAGGCAAAACGATGCGCTCCAGGAAAAGCGCTCTGAGAAGTCCGTTTTTCGAAGGAGATGAGCTTTAACACCGAGGTTTGCCGCGACAGTCCTTTTTATTAATAATGTTATTATTACTTGGATTTTCCTTTTTTTCCTTTCCATGGAATCGCCCCGCCTGGAGCCCTGTGCCCCCCATCCCCTGAGCGTTCCTCCGCTGCCGTTCCCGTTGATTTCCAGGCAGACGCGCAGTTCGGAGGCATCCCTTCCAGCTTTAGAGCGACCCGGCTCAGCGCATCCCGGCCCAAATCCCCGTTATCCTCCGGGATCGTCTCGGTCTGAACCCGCCCGACAGCCCAAAGGGGGAAAATCCGCTTTATCCCTATGGGATGCGGGCCTTGCTCGGTCCACTTTCGAAAGGAAAAGTGCAGCCAAAGCGTGGGAGCGGGGTGGGCTCAGCCCCGCAGCTCTCATCCCGCTGTGGGGGGGCTCCGGCGGGTCGGGCTCCGACTGTGTTCAATGCCGGAGGGAGGAAAAAAAAAAATTAAGAAAAAAATAATAATAAAAAAAAGAAATCTTCCCCTCTCGGCCCCATCCCGTCCCCTCCGGCGGCCCCCTCCAGTTCCACTTGGTTAGCTCAAGTTTTCCATGTAAATGACAGTAATAAATATCTAATCATGTCCCGCAGCCATCGGCGGCTCGCCGAGCAGCCGGCATTAATGAGACATCTCGGGGACGTGGGGCATGGGGGTGGGGGAAGAAGAAAGAGAAGAAAATTAGCGAGGAGCAAAGTTTTTTCCGCTCTCTTTTAAACGGGTGTCAAACGCGAAGCTGCTCCGTAGGAGGGGGGGTTGCTGTGCTCCCCTCTTCCTCCGGAACCATCGCACCTGTGGGTCCCATCGGGACCCAACCCCGTCCCCTCCAATTAACTCTTTGCAATTAACCCACCCAGCCCCGGCCCCAACCCCTCGAGGCTGCGTGCACCCCTCCCAGCGACCCCCGGACAATGAATGGGGCTGCGGTGAGCGCTTCGTGTTGCTGGGGGGGGGGGGAGGAGGAAGGGGGAGTATGAGGAGGGGTTAAGGCTGAAATTAAACCGTGTGAGTTGGATTTGTTCTCCTAACGCTAAACAAATGGAGTGATTACCTTCTTTCCAAACGCATCAGTCATACTACATTAAGTAGCAGAGAGCTAATTATCCCAATTAGGAGGCTGATTTATAATTAATGGCTTGGACCAAGTGATAATTGGATGTTAATGGATAACAGTTTTGTCTGCAGTCGCCTCCCGCTTCCCCCAAATGCAGAGCTGGAGGGGCTTTTCTCTCCTCACACCTCTGCCCGGCAGCACAAAGCAAATGAGGGGGGAAATCAGCTCCCGCAGAGGCCATCCTCCGGGTCTCATTGAGCAGTGTCTGTAGGATGACCACTAGCATCCCTTTCCCCACCTTTTCGAGCCATTCCTGCCTCTTTTCATCCCTTTTCATCCCCGGGCAACTCGCTCAGACCGAGTTGTCCCATGTCCCTGTGTGGGACAGCCCTTTGGCTTTTGGATGGTGTTTCTAAGCTCAGTTTTTCCATTTGGGTACTTAACAGAGAGCAGAAAATTCCTGAAGGACTGCGAGCAGCTTCAACTCTGCAACCCCACAACTGATGAGAGGTTGCACTAAATTTCACCAGTGTATTCAATGCAAACATGTATCCAAAGTTGTTGAATGGAAGCAGGTAGAACGGCTTTCCAGCTTTTCCTGATAATTTAAAGATAACTCAATAGGCAACTGGGATGTTCTCTGTGTTGCTGCTTCTTCTACCTGCACCAAAGGAGCAGAGCAGCTCCTGCAGGTCAGGGAGAAGCAATGTAGTCATGAGTTGAGTGAACGCAGAGAGTTTTGATCCTTGAGCCGTGAATTTTCTCCTTTAAAAAGGAGTTCTGCTGAGAAAGAGGGCATCCTAAAGAAAGGAAGTGAGAAGGAGCAGGGCATCACTCCACTGTGTCATTCCCATTGCCTGCTCTGCAAAGCAGAGATGCTGCAGGAAGGGTGTGGAATGCAGCTCTCCGTGATGTGGTTATTACTGTGATAGGGCAATGCTTCAGCTTGAAGCAGCGTGTTCTAAGCCTGCAGGTACATTCGGTTGGAGAATTCTCAGGGGCATCCCAAACCCAGCTCATTGATGGATGTCAGCTGAGATTCGGCGCTGAGTTCCAGTGCCTGCATCAGAACAGAAACGCTTACAGCTTCATCTGACAAAAGCATTAAGTGCAAAACATTAAGAGCACGGAAAGCCCCAGTTTTCTAATTCTACAAAGCTACTGATAATTACCTTACTTTGGGGTAACACATTGAAACACATTTGCTGCAACACGTGGAAAATTCTGAAATGCAGCTATATATGTATCGGTATTAATTCACAGTGCAACAGGATTGCTCAAAATCCTTAGCCTTTTGCCTCCAGCCTGCGCCAGCCCAAAAGCTGCTGGGATTGATTATTTCTTATTTCTGTTGACTCCGCTGGGTTTGGGATCGGGCCCTTCTTTTATGAGTTCCAAAGCACAGCTATGGCCCGTGGGAAGGGAAAGGTCCCCAAAGGAGGGAGTGAGAATGGGGCTGAGCAGCACTTGCAGCCAGGGCTGTGGGTGGGCCACGGCACAGACGTGGTTTCCTCCTGGTAGCTGCTGCACTGCTCCTTAGGGAGAGATCGCAGCCAGAGCAAACACTGCTTGGGGGAACGCTGCCTTAATCCGCCCCGATGACAACTTGCAAAGTGTTTTATGGGAAGAGGGTGCTTGGGTGTTCAGCTGCTCTGCCCGTCCTATGGGTTCAGATCACCTGCTGGTGGCCAAAGCGCATCGCTTACCTTGGCAGCTGTGCTCAGCTCCATGTGTGCAGCCAAGAGCTTATGGGAAGGGATGAGTCACATCGGTGCTTTTAGGGGGACACATCTCCCTCCAACCCGTGCAAAGTCCTGGTGTGGAAGCAGAGGGTTTTTTTAGTAGAAGGAGGAATATCAGTGTTGTTATCCTTGTAAAGGATGAAAACTCAAAACATTTGCCTTATTTTTTGAAGGTATTAAAAATGCCCCAGAATTGTGTGACTCGCTGGAGGTGCCTTTCAGGATTATTATTATGATAGGATCATTGAGGTTGGAAAAGACCACTAAGATCATCTAGTCCAACCGCCAAACCATCACCACCACGAGCACCAAACCATATCCCTCATCATTTGACTTGTCTGTTATTTTGCCTTATAGCCAACCTTGCAGCTGGAAAAGCATCTAGAAAGTCATTTTTGTGCCAAGTGGGGCAAACTACAATGAAGCACAAACTTGCTGCATGTCACAAAGATGCACTGCCCATCTGCTCTCAGTTTAACACCCAGAATCTGGGGGTCAGTGGATGAGCAGTGATGTAGGTGCTTGTCCCTGTTCTCTGCCTGGAGGGAGAGCAGAGGGGACACAGTGTGTGTCCCTCACCCCATGATGGGTAGGAACCTCCAGGACATCGCATCCCCTGGTGCTGCCAGGAGTCTTGAAGGCACTTTGGGATCTCCCTCATTGTCAGGTTTGGAAAATCAACTTTACCAATTTTAAAGCAAATGAAATGGTGGCTCTTGAGCAAAACCATTTTCACGACAGTGAGAGGAAGAGCTGAGCCAGACAACCCACTTACAAATACAACGGAGCCAAAAACATGCTTGTTTTGGAAGGGGCAAGGGGGAAAGGACTTTTTTTTCCCTCATACAAACAGCCAAGTCAAACACTTCAAGCTGTTGGGTGAATTCAGCATCCTCAGGGTTATCCCACAGCTGGGCTCAGGGCAGGTTGGAGGCAGGGATGGGCTGAGAGGTGCGAGCGGTGCGGTCTGTTGGAGCCCAGCTCTGTGCAATGCTGACATCCACGGGCACAGCACAGGGCTGTGTGTGCTCCCATCCTCAGCACCGGGTGGGCTGCAGAGTTCATTTCTCACCGCAGTGCTCATCAGAAGAAATCTGCCTAAAAATGTGATTTCAATTTTTTTTATTATTATTATTTTTTTTTTCTGTTGATTGAGCTGGAAGCATTTCAAAATCCTGAAAGTAGAGGTGTTATTTACTCAGGAAAATGCTTTTGCTTCAACACAAATTACAGGATCTCTTATTGAATCCCTCCAAGGGAGCTGATCTGCAAACACTGTGAGCACCATGGTGATGCTTAGCGATCCCAATCTTGTCTCTGCGCTGCACATCACTGGGGTCCAACCTTTAAAAGCCATGCCTGACTCAAAAATAGGGATAGCGAAGGTGTTTCTTTTTTTATTTCATTTTGTTATATTTTATTTTTGACCGGGAGAGGCTGCCTTTCAAAGCACATTTTCGCAAAGCACAGACCCTGAAAATTCCTTAGCCGAGATCTGTCTAATCAATCACTTGGTGCTGATATCTGGGGAGGGGAGAAAGCGATTTCCCAAAAGCCTTAAATAAAAATCACAGTGACCAATGAGCGTTGCTGCTGCAGCCAGGCTTGGCTCTCAGCTGCTCACATCTCAATGTCCTGTGAGCCCTAAAACTTCCCCATCCCAGCAAGATGTTCTCAGTCTTGGCTTTGAAAACCTACAAACCCAATAACTCCAGTTTTGCTTTCGTTGGGCTGTGACTTGTCCAGACAGACCAGATGTAATTAAGATCTCACTCTGCACTTAGAATTAACGGTGTTTCAATCCAAGAATTTGAACAGATGTAAAAATATCACCAGTCCTTTAGAAATGGGGAATCTTGATTTTTTTTTTTTTTCTATTTTTTGGGAGCTGTTCTCACTTCTTTGATTTCAGCCCTTTGGAAGGGTGGTTTTATGGTGCATGTTGGTCTCAGACTTGACGTTTGAATGGGAAAATATGATGTGTTGCAGTACTGGAAATTATTTATATTTCATCCCCTACAAAGGTGAGATTACTGAATGTCTGAGGGAACGACCTCATGTGAGGCACAAAACTGATTTATAGCACGCTGGTTATTATCTTACATGATTTTGGACCTTTATACAAAGATTTAGGGATATAAAAAAAAACAAGATTGAAGAAAACCTCTTGCAAGGACCATTTGTTCAGAACCTCGTAGGCATGTAACTCATTTAGCACCAAGTACATATAAAACATCTGTCCGCCTATGGATGGAGCCTCTTTCCCTGTGCTGTCAGATACGCAGGGGCAGAGATTTGTTATCCATCTTGCTGATTTGAAGTGTTTCTGAGTAAGGACTCAGAGCGTGAAATCATAAAGCAGAGCAGCCCTTGGGGGGGGGGGGGGAATATTTTGTCGTGACTTCGGTTTTGATGAGGCTTATTGCCAGCAGTAATAATGGGGACACTGTCAGCACAAACTGTTTTCTGTTCTCCCCTGTTAATAGTGACCAGATTCCCGTGCTTGGCAAAGAGAATGCAAGCAGGAATTCGTATCGACTGAGCAGATTTGCCGGGCTGCAGGACTGCAACTTTGCTTTTATATGGCAAGGTTGCTCCCATATTGCTGTCACCTACAGGACCCCAAATGCCAATAACAAGGCGTAGGTCCCCTGTAAGCACTATATCTTTTTTTTTTTCTTTTTTTTTTCTTGTTTTATTTTCCCCAGTGTTTTTCCCATTCCCAAGCAGCGTCTTGCTTCCTGGCACAGACCTGATGCAGCTCAGAGCTCTTCCAAACCTCACACACATCCCTGGCTCTTCTCTTTGAACAGTGGTGTTGAAACCCACTTCCACCAATGAGCTGTCAAAATCCAGATGTCACTTGTGTAGCACAGTTTATTACTTTCTATATAAAGAAGCCCTTGCACACTCCAGTGCTCCCCAATTTTTGGGAAGAGGTAATGAAATGAGAGCACCCCACAGTGCCCACCAGCTAAATGAGGGCTCCAGTGTCCTATTCCTGACCCCTCTAAGAAAAGTTTTGCCTTCCTTATCATAGAGTCATAGAATCATTGGAGTTGGAAGGAACCCTTTAAGGTCATCCTGTCCAACTCCCCTGCAATGATCAAGGACACCCACAGCTCCATCAGGTGCTCAGAGCCCTGACCTTGGGTGTCTCCAGGGATGGGGCATCCACCACCTCGCTGGGCAACCTGTGCCTCATAGGTTTTATTGCCCCATTCTTCATGAAGGCATCTGAGGATCCCATGCAGGTCTGTCAGCTTAGGAACCTAGAATTGCTTAGATTAAAAGGGACCCCAAAGATCATCCGGTTCCAACTCACCTGCTGTGGGGAGGTTTGAAGTTTAGTCCCAGTACTTTCTTGAGCTTGGGATGGATCAGTATCGGGAGGAGCCAATTGCAGAGAAAAGTGAAAATGGCCCGAAGCCCTGGCAAAGCATCTTACTCCCAACCTCAAATCTCTCCCACCCAATGTCATTTCCTTGAGAAGGGCAAATATCTCACCCCTGGCATTTTTCACTCTTGCCCAGGAAAACTGGCCAGAATGAACTGTAGAAGAAAATCCTTCCATGTAGACCCAGTTACGTTCATGTAGAGGAAGAAAGGAGTAGAAGTATTTATTCCAGGATAACACACAGAAGCAAAAGCACTGTACTGGCTCGGCATTACTCTCCTCTTACAGCCAAGCTGCCATGGATGTCCTCACTCAGCACAGCTCAGCATGGGGACGGCATTGACGCGAGCTCTGAGGCCAGCACCGTGACACTTGGGCTGCAGCAATCGATACGTTTCTGACCTAACAAGTTTTGTCAGTTGTGTATTTTTGTTGAATGCCTCACGTGCAGCTGGCGTGCAAAGCCAGAGACTGACTGGTGACATATTGATGGGGGAGTGAAGGGGTGAATGAGGAGAGCAGCAAGCAGAAAATATCCCTCAATCCAAATTCTTGAGTGAAATTAGTACAGCTCTAGGTCTTATTTATTATTATTATTATTATTATTTTTCCCCCTTTAAAGGGGGAAAATTTCTTTTCAACTCAATGCATACAGAAATACAGGCCAACAGGAATAGGAGTTTTCACCTGGAAAGCAAGTGGGTGGTTTTCTCCTCTTCATGTCTTGTTTCAGGACAGAATGATTTGCCTCTGTACAACCTTATGAATGGTTAAATAGGGGATCTGCAAGAATTTTATACAAATTGAGAAGCCAAAGTCAGATGACACCACTGTGTTTGACGATACTGACGTTCAGAGCCAAATTTCCCCCATATGCTACATTAAGTGCAAAAAATCACACCACTCATGCTATTATTTCATGGGAATTTGAGGCTTCTGGGGCTAATGTTGGGATGGGAATAGTGAGAGTGCTCAAGGATAGCAGAGTTCCCATCCCCAGTCATAAATTTGCACATTGCTTTGCATCAAATTAAGCAGCAGTAAAAGAGAAGTTTTTTTGGGACTGGTCTGGTGATGTTGGGCTTAAAAGGAGAGGAGCAGGGAGCTTCTCCTACAACATCAGGCAAAATGCAACATGCAGGTGGCTGCGCTCAGCCTCCTCCCAGGCCTTCCAACCACCCAGACACATAAAAGATGCATTTGCAGATTCTGGAAATTAAAACCATCTATACAGCCAGTGGGGAGGGATCAGCTTATTTGGTTGCTTAATGAAATATAAAGATTATTTTAACCAGTGTAAGCACTATTCGACAGCTTGTGAAACACAGCGGTGGCTTGATGAATGGCTTTCTCCATTAAAAAAAAATGCTGTATGATGTCTTTTAAATATTTAATTTATTGAGGTTGGAGTGTGCTTGGAGCTGACGGTTAAATGGGAGCTGTTTTCTATTTCAGTTAATGCTGCCTATGAGTTCAAATTGTATCACACACAAAGTGTATGATATAGAACCATAGAATCATTAAAGCCAGAAAAAAAAAATAATAATCTAAGATTATCTAGTTCAATTGTCCACATACCACCAGTGCTGCCCACTAAATCATGTTCCTTAGAACCGCATCTACATGTTCCTTGAACACCTCCAGGCACGGTGACTCAACCAACCTCCTTGGGCAGCCTGTGCCAGTGCATCACCACTCTTTCCTAAGTGTTCCCTAATATCCAACCTGAACGTCTCCTGGCACAACCCGAGGCCTTTCTTTCTTGTCCTATCACTCCTGCCTGGGGAGAAGAGGCTGACCCCCATCTCACCACAACCTCCTTTCTGTCAGTCTTCTATGGCTCAGATAACCTGCAATCTCCCTGGAGCAACGGTTCCAGTGGAAGCTGGAAGGCACACCACTGCAGTGCCCTCCAGCACTGATGATATGGGAAAATTCCCCTCCTGTTCTTTCTTCCCTTGAATGTACAATGGGATTAAGAATTAAAAAGGCATTTCTGTGAGCTGGGGAGTTAAAGCTACTTGGCTTCCCATGTATCTCCTGGCCAGACTGAGCCCCAGTGTGGATTCTGTAGAAGTATCTGTGTTGGGGATGTGCCACGAGCTCCAGTCTAACCTTCCTCCTCTCAGGTGATGGGATTTGTCTTCTGGTGGCCACAGGAAGGCCCTCAACTTAGAGAACAACCAAACGGTTCTGACATGGCTTAAGTCTTCCCTGAGCTCAATTAGCATAGGCCTGTTGCATCCTTGTGTTTAGGTCAGCATTTGTACCAAATATAGAATCACAGAGCCATTAAGATTGGAAAAGACCTCCAAAATCATCCAGTCCAACCATCAAAAAAACATCCATTGTTGCAATGACTCAGCTCAGAGCAGCTTTGGTTTTCTCTCCCATTGGAATGAATAAATCCTTGATAAGGTGAACCAATTGTTTTATTTTGGGGATTTTTTCTTTTTTTAAATGAGCTTGGGTTAAGCTTTTGAGTTGAATTATTTTGAAAATGAATTCAGAATTGCCTGGATTTGTTAATACAGGGCAGATCTGAATTTTTCCCCCTCTTTCCTCAGCTAGCTACAACATGCGTATCAGGATCCCTTAGATGCATTATTCAATAAATCATCTATTGATAATAAAATCGTCTGCCAGTACATTCAATAGGTTAAAGAGTCCTCAGTGCTGAAAAAGAGCACATAATTTTCCATCCTAACAGGATTGCTATTTACTGCATCACGCTCCTCCTAAAATGGCAGAAGTCAAGTTAGCTGCCACCAATGATCCAGTGATCAATGATCAGAACTGTTTTCTAAGAGGTTGCCTACACACCCTGCCTGCTTTCCTTCAGCTCACGCAGACGAGGCTTTTTCTCTCACTGCCCATTCATAACACTGACTTTCCAGATGATGACCTGTTGGTATAAATGGAATTTTTTGAAATTTTCTTTTGTGGCAAATGTTTCACAACTTCCTTTCTGACGGCTCATGAGCTACAGAAATGACATCCCAGAGGCCCTCCGTCATTCATAATGTGGGTGAACGTAGCATCACTCAGCTTTTGGGATCAATGTTAGCTCGGTTTTATAGATGGCACGTTAGGAAAAGCAGTTTGAAGTTTCATGCAGAGCCCACCATAGAAAAAAAAGCCATTTGTTTATTTTCAAATAATTCCTTTGCTGTTGAGCCATGAGTCTTCACTATTTATTGCAAACCTTAACTCCCTCTTTAGCAGTAACATTTTTGGCCCTATTAAGCTACAGCTTTATTTTCCTTTACACCACATGCTTTTTTTCTTTTTTCTTTTTCCTCCTATCACTTGGGTTTTGCTATGAAGAACCTTAAGGAAAATGGGTGGAAATAAATTACACGTGAGTAGGTACAGATAAAAAAACCTAGTTTGACATTTTAGCAAAGGGCCTGTGGAACAGCCCACTGTAGGCAACGAAAGAAAGAAACACTCAGCTGCTTCTGTGGTGGAGCTGGGTCGTTTCATTAAAGGCAATGATAATATCATTTCTTTTATTATGGTATGTATGTAACAATGGTTAAAAATCCCTTCTGCATATCATGTGTAGTATACATCAGATATTAATCTCTACGTTTGGTAGCCAGATTGGTGTCACTGCTGTTTTAGGAGCACCTGTCCCCAAACCTGCAGGCATTGCAAGGCTTGGGAATGAGTTTGAAATCAGCTCTTCCAAAGATCTGGCCGCTGTTTTGCAGGTTGATGTCGCCATGCAGCACTATGGGGTGAACGGATACTCCCTGCATGCCATGAACTCCCTGAGCGCCATGTACAACCTGCACCAGCAGGCAGCCCAGCAAGCACAGCACGCGCCCGACTACCGGCCCTCAGTGCATGCCCTCACCCTGGCGGAGAGACTGGCTGGTAAGAACAACCCACGGCTTTTGCCCTTCCTTGGGAAAAGCCCTCGATTCTTGCACCTTGCAGAACTCTTTCTCAGCAGGGAACGCAAACCCTTAGCTTGACCTGTTTTCCCATTTGATAGCGAGCCCCATTTAAAAGGGAGTGCAAAGTCCACACAGTATATTATGTTTCAGTAGAGGGGAACTGCTGAAAAATAATTGATAGAGACCTGAATATTTACTTGTACTATGATAAGGCAAACCCATCCGCTCTGCTTTTCAGCCTACCACAGGCACCCAAATCTGAGATCATCAAAGTCTTCTGCAGTTCAAATGGCCAACAGCAGCCAAATTAGCACTCTGGTCACGACTTGGATGTGGTGTGGCAGACCAGATCTGACAACAGGAGAGATGCAGAAGTATTGCAGTAGTATGCTGAAGCTAAAGTTGTCACTTTGCTGTGCAACTCTAGAGCCCTTTCCAGAATAGATCATCTTCCCTGACTGTGTGAAAATTGCTCATCTGCTTTAAGCAAGCTTTGTAGCTGTCTGATATATTGACAGAAAAAAAAAGGTGAATTTTCAGGACAGTCCACTCAAGTGAGTATGCCATGTAGGCAAGGTGGTGAAGGTCTTGGTCTGTATCAGTGAACCACTGGTTTTCTCAGCAGTTAATTTTCCTTACCCATCTGCTGAAGGAAATGCTAGTAGTGGCCGCCTTAAAATGATTCCTTGAGCCACTCACTGCAGCCTATGTGATCTCTGGGAGGCTATAGGGCAGAACTGGGAATCTCTGCCTAAAAAAAAGGGATTCAAAGTGGAGAGGAGGAGACTGATCCTGTCTCTATTAATCACCAGCTGCAAAGTGAGGACAAATGAGCACTTTGCTTGTCCTGGTCACCCGTTCTCTCCTGCCCCAACCATTCCAACACGTAGATGATAAGAGGGGAATGTGCCTTCCAGACCTTGGGTCTCAAGTTGCCCCTTTCAAGATGCAAGTATCTCATCAAAGATTTTTGTCATCACCTGTTATCTTTTACACTACAGCATGGAGGACTTAATGTTTTTACCTTAACTAGGGTAAAAGATGGAGATAAAAAGATGAAATAAAAAGCTCTTCTGGTGTTGTTGACTGGGAGATTCAATTGTCTTCCAACCTCTTATCTTTAAAATTAATATTCCACCTGGAAGCCTTTCTGAATTAAATCCCACAGCCTCCTTGTCTGCTTATCTTTGGTAGAAGAAACGCATTACATACCTATGAGCTGGCTCCTTTGCAGTTGCTTCACATTCTGTTACTTCTGAATATCTTTCAGTGCAGGGTTATAGATCTCATTTGCCTTCTAGGGACAGTCAGAATAAAGCAGCACAAAAGCAAACGACCTTAAGTCAGAAAACAGAGGTTTCTGATTGTAACTGCAAGGCCTCACCTGCCATTTATATTCTTCTTGCACGAAGCCTGAAAACATAGTTAAAACATTAAAATAATTGTTAGTTCTCATTGGAGTGGCCAAACTTAATGCATGAGCTGCTGCCTCTGGGGAGCTGGTTGGTCTAACTGCGCTCTAGAAATTCAGGAGCCTCCAGGTAGGGTGTTAAACCAGCGTCCTTTCTCCTGCTTTTTTCTTCTTGAAACACAATTGTTAGCTTTGTAAAACATTTAGGAGCAGCTTCAACTTCAGGTCATTGCCTCCAAAGTGGCAGCTTTTACCAGTTTTAATTACCCAAGAGCTTTGATACCTTGAACACAAAGGTCTCTTATACACACCCAGGGCCATATTGCATTTGGCCGAAGCCCTTTGCCCCAGTCAAGTCTTTTCCAGGTTGCCAAAACCACACTGCTTTGGCAATAACCCAGAAAGGCACTGCAAATGCTGACCTAGAATGAAACAGCTGGAAGCTGGGAAGAGGAATGCTCAAGCAGTGCAGGGCTGATTCGCTACGCTCGTTAGCTGACATATTTGGAACCCAGCTGTGTGGTTCTAGGGCTGGCCTGACAGCAGGTTTTCTTTTACTGTTTACATTCATGCCATGATACTCATGACAAAAGCACAAACAAACAACAGCGAGAGCCTTCATCTGGCTCCTCACATTGATAATGCTGATTTTTCTCCCTGGTAGGTTGTTTTCTAGTGTGTTTATCCCTCTCTTCTACTGGAAGTCACATTCTTAACTGAATTAAAAATGATACCAGACACCGCTAAAGCTCTTTCTGCATTTTCCTCTTTGAGAGCAAACCTCTTGCCAGACTATTTCATTCCAGCACTGCAGCACAACATGTCCCAACTTGAGAAATACAGGGATTTTTTTTTTTTTCGTTCTAAAATAACTTATTTTCGTTGATTTGAGATCTTTCTACTCCCACCAACTGTTGTGCAATAGTAACGCCTGTGGTAAAATAATAAGCCCTTAAACGTGGGCCTCAGATTTCCCCCAGCCTGAATTTCTTCTCTGCCCTCAATTCTGTGAGCACAGTTTGCAACTTCAAACCCTCTTAGCAGCTCCTCCACCAAGATGGGCTCAGCACATGAGCTCTGGGCTTGCAGTCAGCAGGGCTGGGTTGGGTTCCTGGCTGCCTTTTCTACCCCAGATGCTGGAGTATGTCCATGCTCAGTAAAGCACGTGCTTTCAAGCTAAACACAAAAGCACATGAGCTTAAGTGCTTTCCTGAACTGGAGCCCAGGACAGCTTTCTAGTGTCATGCCTTGAAGACTACAGTGAGCAACACACAAGACACTACAGAATAGCGAGCTCAGCCTGGTTTCTGGGAAGGTGGATATCTTCTAGAGCAGCTACAGCCAACAAAACAGGCTTTGGAAAGCTGTGTTTGAGCTGTATGGACTTTTCCCACTGATCAACACACCATGTCATGGCAGCATTGAAGCTGATCAAAGCTCTGCCCATGGCTTCAAGGAGAACATGACACACAATGTTGGATTCCTCTCCCAGTTGCCACAGGGAATCCACACACCTTATTTTCAATTGTGTTTCTTAATGAAAGAGCCTTAAGAGGTCTAGGCCACATTGAGGGTTGTGTATCTTCATGTTCCACCTCACTGACACTGGTTTATTTCAAACAAATTTAGATCAGGAGTCTCAATAGTTCCCACAGCTGTGATAGAAGTAGGTTTCTGCTCCAGAAGAAGCTTTCTAGTCCCAGGTTTCACCTCCTCAGACACCTCAACTAACCAGCAAAAAGCATGCATGGGTTTTAATAGATCTAGAGCCCATGAAAACACCACTGTGTTGGCTCATCTTCTGTTAGCAAGTGCTTCATTCAACTGTCAGCATACAAATTCCAATAATTAAATTGGCCACTTTTCTTGTCTTCCAACGGCTGTACATTTCAAGACATCATTTTGGAGGCACGTTATGGATCCCAGCACCGCAAACA
The DNA here is from genome assembly GCF_987193195.1 of Phasianus colchicus. Classification (NCBI taxonomy): domain Eukaryota; kingdom Metazoa; phylum Chordata; class Aves; order Galliformes; family Phasianidae; genus Phasianus; species Phasianus colchicus. The sequence goes on along the minus strand of NC_143444.1, from coordinate 24,238,252 downwards.
AAGGCGAAGTCGCACGGCCTTCACTGCCCAACAGCTGGAGGCACTGGAGAAGACCTTCCAGAAGACACACTATCCAGATGTAGTGATGAGAGAACGGCTGGCTATGTGCACAAATCTGCCTGAAGCCAGAGTCCAGGTACTGCTGTTATGTGGGTTTGTGAGTGGGGATGATTAAATGAATGTAACTGGGGTTGCAGAATTATAGAATTGTTTGAGCTCGAAGGAACATTTAAAGGCCATCTGGTCCAACTCCCCTGCAGTGAACAGAGACACCTATAGCTCCATCAGGTGCTCACAGCCCGGTCCAGTCTGACCTTGAGTATCTCCAGGGATGGAGCATCCACCACCTCTCTGGGCTACTTGTGCCAGTGCCTCACCACCCTAATTGTAAAACACTTTTTCCTTATATCCAATCTAATTCTCTCCTCGTTTAGTTTAAAACCATTTCCCCTTGCCCAGTCACAATGGAGCCGGAGGGTTGACGAGCTCTCTCAATCTTTCAGGATATTCCCAGTGTAACAAAACATTCTGTGGCAAATACAATTCTCAGAGAAGAGAGAGAAAAAACAACCAAATGAAAAAAGAGCCCCAACTCCTAAACCATTCAACTGAGGTCACAACATATGCTAAAGAAATTCTAAATCCAAGGCGTATTTTTTTAATTTAGGGTTGTCTGAAGCACACACTGGTTTTCATCTGTTCTTTCACATTTCTTTGGGGAAAATTTTAGAAACATCAACAGAAGTCTACTTATTTATTTATTTGTAAGGCTTTTCTGGCTTTCTCAGAGGAGCAGAAACCCAAGTAATTCCATCTGCTCTTTTCCACCAGTGTCAATAATTGTAACATCTCAGGCCAAGGTTTTATTTATTTATTTATTTTTAAGTACTAACAACTTGTGCAACTCGCTTCATAACCTGCTGGTGGGGTGGTTCTTGCAGTGACAAGACAAAATAGCAAGCTTCTCAGTGGGGATAAACAGTGGAAAAAATAATTATTTTATATAAATGTCAAGCTATTTTGACCTTCATGATTTCTGTTTCTTCATCTAACTGACCAAGAAAACCCACTAACAATATTTACAAATATACTTCTTCCAATCCAGGTCTACTGATTCTAGTTAAAGACACATGGATTCTCCCTCTCCTTCCCTAGATTCATTTCCAAGATACCAGTCTATACCTGTAATGACTGATGATTATAATGACTTACTTTGACTGTCTCCTCTGTAGTTTTGATGCACTCAGAATGACTTTAGCAATCACCATTTAGAGCACTTTTCAATGCAGTGTAATCAAACAAAACACAAGACACTCTGATTGGATGCAACAACCTGATCAGTTTAGACAAAAAGAAACAAAACAGTGAGGTGACTTAAAAAAAACCATAAAGACTGATGTTTTTAGATATATTTATTGTGCTACTCATAGAAACGCTGACAAAAGTTTAAGATACAACAGAGTGGAATGAGATTTGGGCACAGTGGTATTGCAGTATCTCATATATGGGGGTCTCCTGAAGATGCCCTGAATGATGCTGAATTTGGCATTATGTGTGATTTTCAACATTTTTCCCCTTTACCATTTGTGACATTGAAGGTTTGGTTCAAGAACCGAAGGGCCAAATTCCGGAAGAAGCAGCGTAGCCTTCAGAAGGAGCAGCTGCAGAAGCAGAAGGACTGTGAAGGCAGCCACAGTGAGGGGAAGACGGAACCACCAGTGCTGGAGACCCAGTCCACAATACCTGACACTGAGAAGACCCAGAGCCTCCCAAGTGAAGTGAGTACGGACCTCAACCTAACCCTGTCAGAGCAGTCAGCCAGCGAGTCAGCGCCCGAGGACCAGACTGACAGAGAGGAGGAGTTTAAGAGCACCTTGGATGAGGCTAAAGTGGACAAGAGCCCTGGTGCGGACAGCAAGGCTTTGAACTGCAAGAGAGCGAGCCCAAAAGCAGGTGAGGGGGAGAATCGTGGTGGTTATTGGGTTGGTTGTTTCCAAAGGGGATGCTGGTGGTTGGGTATATACCCTTATTCCCTATGGTTTGGGTGCTTGCATGTAGGCTGTCCAGACTTGTCTTCTTGTCCCCAGCGCTAAATGTGTCCCATGGAGGGCATGATATCTATTGAAGCAGAATGGCAGAAAGAACAAAGACCTTCTGCTCAGATTACAACTTGGGGAGAACAGTGTCCATTAAGAGTGAGAAAGCCACAGCAAAGATGTCAACTCCATTTCTAGGAAATAAGATGCTTGGGCTGGACATGTGTTTTAGCCTTTCTGTGCTAACACAGCTCTTCTTGCTGCACAAGAGAAGACCTTGCTGCAGTCTGAACCCTACTGGGTGCAGACCAGCACCCACGTCCACCCTGCCAAAATAATCTCTGTTCCCTCTGTTTCCTGATGCAGAGTCTCCCATCAGCGCGACTGTGACTCCTTCATCCAGCAGTGGCCTGGCTCAAACTCACTCCTACTCCTCCTCACCCCTGAGCCTCTTCCGCCTGCAGGAGCAATTCCGCCAGCACATGGCAGCTACCAACAACTTGGTCCATTACTCCTCCTTCGAAATGGGGACACCGTCTGCCATGCCCTACTTGGGCATGAATGTCAACATGGCGCCTCTGAGCTCCCTGCACTGTCAGTCGTACTACCAATCGCTCTCCCACGCTCAGCAGGTCTGGTCCTCACCCATCCTGCAGGCCTCCAGCTCTCTTCCAAGCCTGAACAGTAAAACAACAAGTATTGAGAACCTAAGGCTCCGGGCAAAGCAGCATGCAGCATCCCTTGGGCTTGACACCCTACCCAATTGACTGCCAGATGGGCAACCATTGCCCATAAGAAGATGCACCAGAGGTTGGCATCAAACATGTCACTCCTGGAATCCCTTCCACCCTCATCTCTTCCTGGAGTAAGGTGCTCCCTACCAGGGAAAACTTTGCATTTACTAACGTCTTACTAGCAACACAATTGCATCAGACATTGCTACTGGCTTGGTCTTCTTTAAATATTTAAGGAGGAAGGGGGAGAAGATGTGTTTTTAGACAGATGAACTGTCCCTTTGGACTGCTGTGAGTTAAGCCTGTAACATTCAGAAAGAGCCCCCTCACCTCAACCCTGCGATAACGTGCCAACTGTGTTATATACACCCTCTTTTGTTGTCTTTGGGAAAACAAAGAGTCCTGCTTTGTCTTGTACATAGTTTACAATGTTGAAAGCATCCACCGCCCGTGTGTTACTGTCAGTGTTACAGAACTGTGGTCTCTTTTGCTTTTATTCCCCTTTCTCTCTCAGTTTTGGTAGCTAGTCCCAAAGTCACAAATCAGCCACGCTCCCAACCTCAGCTCGCAGCTAGTTGCTCTTCTTGGGTTCAGAGTCTTAATGGTGCTTAGAGCAAAGAAAAACCATTATGCAATTCACTGCTCCACTTCGCTCTTCTCTGCTAAAGCTGATATTGTAGCGGCCAGGAAATGATGCAACGGTGAATTTCCTGTTTAAGCACTTCCAAAAAGGCAAGCGTTTTTTCCTTTACTGTCTAATAGCACTTGTTCACAGACAGAGGACAAAATACTGGCCAAATGCTGCTGGCTGGGGAGAAAAAATGAAAGCCAAATTCACGTGATTACTTTTGACTTGATTGTTTCCTTTTTGGTCTTCAGTGAAGTGTAAACTCCCCTATTTACAAATTATGGGGTTTTCTTTTTGGAGAGCATTTTGGTCTAGCTTCAACAATAGAGAACAATAAAAACTTTGTATGAACTCCCACTGTGTTCATACACCATGAATTATATGGTTCCTTGACAAAACCACGATTAATGCAAGCTGTTCTTAGAAAAACGCTCCGATCACCAAATTCTACCCTCAAGCTGTGCAGCTTCAGACCCTGGTTAGCAAGTGAGAATGTAACAAGTGAAAAAAGCTGGAGGCCAAGCGAGGTGATAATCAGGGGCTTTCTATTCTCTGCAGCAAGGAGTAGATATACTCGCCAAAAGTACAACGTCCTCAAGTAACCAAAACTCACCAACTGCAAAGTGATTTCAGTCCACAGTTTTGGCCTTATTTCTCTGGAATGACCCTTCATTTTAGGAATCCACCCAGAGTGTTTTTCCTTCTTGAGAAGCAACCTCTCTGCCAACCCAAATGATTTTTTTTTTTTTTTCTCCAAACCAAATAAATCCTTTGAACTCACCACACCAAGCAGAAGGGAGGGAGGAAATCCAGATCTAATCTAATATTGCCTAGGACCAAAAATGCAGACTGGCTCTGTGGCAGGCGTTAGGTTGGAATCCAAAGGGTGTCAGCCAGGTCTGCCACTAACATGCAGCAGAGCTGGGCTAATTCACTGCAGGCCATCATCTGGTCCCTACTTGATTTAAAGAAGAAATGTAGTGGCAATGTGTGCATAGCCTACACACCCTCTTGCTCCTGCCTTACTTCATACTAATGCAGAAGCCGTGGGTTGAGTTACATCTTTAAACACGAGGGGGAAAGAGAAGGAGTGTTTTCAACTCCAATAATACATCTTAAAAAAGCAACTAAATCCTTAAACTGAGACATAAGAATAGCCAAATTTGGTGGGAAATGATGCTTTATCCCTCTTAAAATTGTTGCAAGAAAGGGAAGGGCAGCTCATGGACCATACAAACTTCCAAGGTAAATGGAACATCTTCCCTAAATAGTTCTGCTCTGCCAAATGCTTCATTCTGGGGCTTTGTTTCCTTCTTCAGCTTTCCTGACTTTGTCAGATCCCTGCAGAATTCTATGCTTTGCCAAAACCAAATGTATTTGTGGGACGTCAATTTTTGGCTGCCACTTTGAAAGAACTCCAATTAAATTAAAACCACCAAAGCACATTTACTGTCTCCAGAAAGATCCCTTGAACATCCCAGCTTTCACTTCGGTAGCACTGGGTGCCTGTCAACCAAACCAGGGACATCAGAGCAAAGCTTTCATTTTTGTCCTCCTCTTACTCCAAAAATCCATAAGCCCCCCTTTTTGTCACCGGGGCAGATGCAGCCTTTCCATGGGATCTCCCTGCTCATCTGCCTTCACCTGGTGTAGCCACATCACATTTCTTATGTTGAGATTATTCTGAATTGGGATTAAATTGCCTAATTAAAAATAACAGGAAAAAAAACAAAAACCAAAAACCACATACCATTGCCTCATATCTATATAAACCCACCAAAATATTTAATCCCAATTTTTTTTTTGCATTTTTATTTCCTTATGGCCAAAATTAACTAAAACTTCCAAAATGAGAGTAAGCTTACACATAATGCAAAAACTGATTTGGAAGCACAAAAAGCAAGAATCCAGGCTTCCAGTTTGTACAACTTCTGTAAAGAATTATCTGTCAAAACAGACCCTTTCCTGCAAATTGTTTTAATGCCTCTGGGAATTTGAAAAAAAAATATATATATATATATAAAGGAACTCCCCAACCAATTCAGGGCTATATATAGTATATAGTATGTACAGTGGAAAGACTGAGGGGAATGGTACTGTGTCATTCCTCTTCACATTTTAAAAGCCTGAAAATGTTACTGAGTGAAAAGGACAGATGCAAACCTCCCCAGACTGCTGATGGTGAAGGTGAGGTCTGCTTGTTCCCTGTCCTTTCCGAGCTATTCAGAAATCTGTTGATGGAGTCTCAGAAGCAGAACAGAAAGAGGATTCCCTCCCCTTGCTGTCCCTGCAGAGATCTGATCCACTTCCTTTCCTTGGTGAACCAGCCATGGCTTCAGCCCTTGCTTATTGAATTTGTAGGGGTTTTAGCTACGGTCCATTCAGTGTAGGGGCCCATGAGAAAACAAGTCATGATATTCAGGGTAAGAGTTTGCAGCAAAATTTCTCCTGCTCTGCAAGAGAAGTCTGATATGTGTTAATAAAATGAAAGAGGTATTTAAATGGCGCAGGAGAAATACTGGTAATGATGCTGGGAGGAAGAAAAGAACTGCTTTTTTTTCCCCTTTTTTACATTATTTTTCTTTTTACGTCAAACAAATGGAAATATCCTTTATGTTTTACCCTTTATCCTTTGTTCCTATATGGGAACAAAGAGCAACGCAAGTTTTTCCTCCACTTCCCCCATCAAAAATCATAATTCAATGTGCAGGTAATACAGAAATGCTCCCAAACGTAAAAATAACCCTCAACAAATGGACTGCTCCCTGCATCTCTTTTCACACTGAAGCATTTCGTAACAAGGAATTCTAGCAGCTCCAGGTCTCTGTTACCACTGCAGCCAGCCAAGGGCAGATGGACACAGAGGGAATTGTTTCTGTCCCGTGTGCCATGCATGGTATTTCCATTGGCACGACAACTTAGAGCAACTTCACGATACTTCTGAAGAGTTCACATGAAAAGGATTTTAAACAAACCTCTGTAGAGAGGAAATGTAAATTCAAATCTACCATATTCTATTAGTTTAATTACAGTAGCTATGAAACATAACTCAATTAGGCTTAAAAAAAATTCAATTACAGAAATTTCCTGCTGGTTTTTACAAGCTGTGTTGATTTTTCTATCCCTCCTTCCTTACTCCTCCATGTACCCCTTGCTGATTTTTTACAATCTGTCCCAGAGCAATGCAGTACACCTCCTGTGTTTACTATTGAGTGAAAAAGCTATTTCTCTAAGTAGATCTGCTTTTAATCCAAACTTACGATAGAAGTTAGGAAAAGATTGTTCAAAAAAAAAAAAAAAAAAAAAAAATCCAGCAAAGCATGAACAAACAAACAAAAAACTTGTGTGTGGATTCTCACCATGTCCCAAATCAGCCCAGTGATGATGAAACATCCTTTGCTTTCCAGACCTCTCAGATGCACTGTTTCATCCCCAGCTATGTAGACAGTGATGATCACGTTGTCCCTGGTTTCTAGAGCTGCTTCAGGAAGGGATATACAAGCCAAGCTGCCAATGTCACCTCTTTCATAAATGGATGCCTCTCTCTGATGAAGGTTCTGATTAATGCCAACACTGATTGTGCCACTGGGACCTGTAAGTTCAGATATGTCCCAAGTCATGAAATCTTTCTTGTTTCAGAAGAAGCTACCAAGAACTGCAGATGCCTTGTCACTGGAGGTGTTGAAGGTCAGGTTGGATGGGACTCTGGGCAGTCTCATCTGGTGCCTGCTTTAGTGGTTGGCAACCCTGGTCATGGCAGAGGGGTGGATTTAGATGATCTCTGAGGTTCCCTTCAACCCAACCCATTTTATGATTCTATGATTGTAAAGTAAGACACCAACACTGCTCTGAACTGCTCTGATGCTGCGGTGGAGCAATTGCACTGATCTCAAACAAAATTTAGCCCTGACATTAATTTGTAAAGAATAAAAGATCTGTCTTATATTAACAGAATCATATAATTTATTTTTATTTTTGGAGCAGTCTGGGCTCCAGGCTAAAAGCCTTCTGCAAAAGCTGAGAAAGACACAAACAAAACCCGTAGTGCATCTGCTGCCCTAAATGGCCAAAGCCTTTTAAAACTATTCTAGTTATTGAGCAGGTCTGTCTCACGCTGGAGAAATTTAGGTGTGTCTGTGCAAAAGAAAACTACTTTGTGGTTTCTGTTCTTTCTCATGCCAGGAGGCAATCAATCTTTTTCCAGCTTCTGACCCGAGGTATACAGTTAGCTCCAATGTGTAAACGTGTTTGTGTGTCAAACCTATCTTGCAAAGGAACAAAGGCTTCTAAAGGAAAACAAAGTGATATACTGTACAGATTGCTGTAAAATTGAGCTGTAGTGTAAGAACTTGTGCTTTAGAATTCACTATCGAGGAACTCAAACTTGTATCATATTTATTTATTCTGATAGGTAAAAGAAGAAGAAAAAGAGTTTATATTCATTTCAGAAAAGCTGCAGCATGATGCTATGTACCAATTGTGCCAGTCCTGCTTTCTGTAAAATTATTGCCTGTTTTCATACACCACTAATAAAAAGGGGAAAAAAATCAAGGAAAATTTATTTTGTGCATCCTTCATTGACAGCTACCCAAGAAGATTGGCATGGGTGCAAGCAGGTCAACCTGTCAGTGGTGGCTGCATGGGGTTTTTTAGGATGGGCCAGGCATTGGTGCCCATGTCAAGACCTGTGCTTCCCTGCCACATGTCCTTGCTGGTGGTGACGTGTGCCATCAGCCATCATTAGTGGAAGGCACTGAATGGCCAACCTCATTGGGATCAAGGAATCAGCATCTTGCTGTTAGAGTACACTGCCTCCAGCTGGGGTGGCAAATAAAAGTCCTCTTTGTCTGCAAGTCACAGATAGTACTGAAAGGTCAGGCACAAGGGGTCTGCTTGTCAGCCATCTTCCAGCACAAACCAGGAGACAAAATCATGTCTGATGGGGTGGTGGTTGGAGACACCTGACCAGAGACAGAGCTTGGTTTAAAGGTTAAATCTGACTGTTCTCAAATGGCTGGGGCTTTCCCTAACTTGGGCAATTTTCTATTATTTTAATGGAAGATTTGTTGCCTTTTCTAGGTCAAGAAAGCCAGGATGGGCTGTGCTTGACAAGATAGCATTCCTCCACATTGCTACTCTCTGATTTAGACAGAACATCATGGAGATGGAGAAGCTTCTGTTTGGGCAAGAACCTGGTGATGATGTTTTTCATCTTGGCTACAGATCTAATTTGATGCTTGATGGAGCTGATGGGGAAAAAAAGTTTTCTCCTGAAATTATTGAGATTTTACTGATCTGTTAATGAAGCTCTTGAAAAAGAAACCAATCAGAATGTCTTCTGCATAAACTTGACCAATATGAGTTCCTAGATTCTTTTCCCAACTGTAGAAACATGTTAGTGGAAAAAATGCAGTAGGGAAAAAATAATTGGGAAAGTAAAGCAAGTTCATTTGTAATAATGATTAATGACTTTTCTGATATTCTCAAGAAAAGTGATTTTCTCTTAGACCAGGCAGAGAGCCAGGAACAGTGGGAATATGAACACAGTCTGAGAACAACCTGCCTGCAATATTTTTAGTTGATTTCTTTGACCCATTTCTATCAGTGCCTTTGAGGACCATTTGATCACATGCACACAAAATGTCAGTCATCCACCATCGCCTTAGACTGCAACTATTTCTATTTGTGCCACAATGAGAGGATGGGTCACGTAGCTTTATTAATCACTAGATTTCCTTTTTCAGTGCTGCTGCAGGTTTGTTTTGAGTATTCAATACCCTTTGGGAAAGAGATTCCGGAAGCTTCAAGGCTGTCAAATATCACGCTCAGTATCTACAGGCATCCACCATGGTTCTATGCAATTACGAGTATGACTTAATTTTGCCTGTGGCACAAGGTCGACAAAGTTTATTCTGTCACCTGCTAAAAATGGAAGCCAAACTTCCAGGAAGTTCAAGGTGATATTTTGGCCCTAAGAGCCATGTCCGAAAGTTTGTTCCAGAAAAATACAATGTGAGGGGAAAAATAAGATTTGAAAGAGCTCCAGAGCTCAGTATTAACTGCACATGTGGCATTTTGATCCATTTCCATAAAGCATAACATAATATTTGCTAAAGAAGAAGGAGGAGGAAGGGGAAAAAAGACCACAGTTAATATTCTCCTTCGGATCCCCCATTTGCTGATTACTCTGCAAGCTGTGTAATTGGGTGTCTCTGGCAATATGATGAAATGTGCCACAAACATCAAAAAACGGTGCTGTATTAAATCTGCTTTTCATAATCTCTTCTCATTTCCCAGACCTGAGACATTTTATTCAATTTTTCCTGACTAAGTTGATATGTAAAGCCATATAAACATATCAATGCAAATAAATACATATATATTTTTCAAACACTCATCGAAATGCACTCATTACAAAGATTTGCATCAAGGGTCTCTCACGTTGTTATTACCCGAAGTAACTCATTTTTTTACTACTGCATTATTTTTAAGAACAGTTTATGGACCTACAGGCTACTTCTTTGTATTTCATTAATAACCTCAACTCTATCTATCATGTTTCAGCCTTATCTTACCTGATTAAAAAATCATTTCCCCATTTGCATTAAGGGCAAAAATCTATGCAAAGTCACCATAATGTTATTCAAGCCGTGGCAGAGCAGTGAAGATCCTATTACACACTGGGGCTGTCTCTGTTTTCAGAAGCTGCAAGTCCAGAAGGGACCATGCTGGTCTTTTATTCCAACCTCCTGCAAGGCACATGTCAGAGAAACCTATTTTGCCTTTGACAACGCAAATATTAAAAATGCCTAAGTGACTTAAATACCTGCAACTTTTGTCCGTCTATCACTTGAGGCTTTTGCATACATTTTACTTGGTGTCTTCAGGATTTGTAGGCTCTTTTCTGATGAAGGCTGGCTTTCTGTGCGACCTTGGGAAATTCTTCTGCTCCATTGCCCAGTTCTGTCCCACTGGCACTACAGAGAGCCCAGTGTCCCCAGGTGAACATGACCCTGTGAGGCTGAAGCCCAGCCTCCTGCCCATTGGACAACTCACTCTTTGCCTTGTGAAGTCAAAGGAGGAAAATACTTTAATTTCTCTACTGTCAGGATAGCATCCAAGTGAAATGCAGTAGGACTGTATCTTGGCTATCCTAGGCATGCCAGGTTGGATGCAGAGCATAGAAGGCATTTAGTTTTCTGGCTTCCACAGAGTTGAGACAAGACAAGCTCGTTTCCCAACTCCACTTCTCCTGGGAGCCACTTAAACTGATGGCTGTTCCTGCTGACCTTTGAGCCCCTTCCCACAGCAGCAGCTTCTCTACAGGGTTCCCTCTGTAATGCCTGCAAATCTTCCCAAGAAGCCCCAAACAGGGAATGCATGGACACAGGACAGCATTAATCCACCAACAGCCAAAGGCAGAGAGCATGCCCCATCCACCAGCAAGGTAGGGATTTCCTGCATTTTGGGCTTCTTTCAAACACATTCTCTTTGCATTAGAAAAGCAAAATATCAGTGTTGGATTGCACCATATCCACAAGAAAACACATGGGAGAACTGATAAACAGCGGTGTGAGGTTTTTTCAATAAAAACAGCAGAAGGTCCAATAAAAGATGACGTTGGTAAGATTTTTCATCTCCTTGGAGATCAAACTTCCTCCTTATGTTTTTCAGAGGGATCATAATGGAAAAACACATCATGGAATGACTGTTTTGCTCTAGGACATGACTGAGGAATCTGGGTATGTTTAAAACAGCCAGGATAAAACAATATAAATGAACACAAAGTATTCTGCAGTGGTGACACCATCTGTGCAAGGCTGATTTCCAGCCCACTACCCACCATGACTGCCCAGCTTGTCCACAGTCTGCAGACCTCAGAACCATTGGGTTGTGCCTTTGCACTGGAAACCACTGGGGTCAAACCTAAGGTCTCTGCAACACCTGCAAAACAAAGAATGAGCCATTTCATAAAGTGCGTTTTTACCTGAGGAACTCATTTCCACCAAACACCAGGAGGCTGCAAGTCCACAGAATATTGGGCATGGGGAAGTGCATGGGGAAGAGACAGGGCTGCAGCTATTTCTTATGAAAAGATGCTTCATCCAGCACACACGTGTTCAGTCAAACACAAAGAAGCCCAGATAAGGCACTGCTATTCCCCAGCTGATATTGGAGCCATGGTTTTTGCATAGTAAACCTAACTTTATGCCACAATTTCATCAGAACTACAACAGTAATGCTAATTTATCCAATCTTCCTGCCTTATGGAGTCAATTCATAGGTGACAAGAGCCACAAAGACTGAACGAATTGAGCCAATGGCCATCTCCATGACTTGAAGGCTCCAGCCTGGGTGGCTGCCAGGTACAGGAGACCATTTCTCCGAGGTCTCCATGAAAAGAAGCAGAGAGAAACAAAGCAATATAGGAGCCAGTTTAAAATCTCCATGCGGGTGTCCGCATCTATCCAGGGAAACATACAGGAAAAAGTGAAATCCACCGCATAAAACATTGCTGATGGATTTCCATGTGTACAGACTTCTTGTTCTTTAGTTAAAAAATGAACTTTCCTATCAGAAGATAAATCACTCTCCCGGTGGAAGTGGCTCAGCTCCCTTCAGCTTGTGATTGTTCAAGGTAAAAAACATCACTCAAAAGTTACATTCAGTTTTGCAAAAAAAAAAATAAAAGGTCTCAACTGACACCCACCCAACTTCCTCCATTCTCCAAGTAAAATTGGGAACTTTTATCCACCTAGTAAAACTCCTTGTAATTGCCCTGTGGAGACCACCAAAGATGAAACTCTTCTCCCTGGAGATTACCTGCTGCCGACGGACCCACCTGAGGAATTAAGGACACCTTTATTGAAAAGCAAAGCGTTCCGGCTCCCTGAACACTCACCCTGTTCCACCCCAGCCCTCTCTCCCAGATAAGCCACCTAGAATGTTTGCCCAAGCTCCCCGTAACAGATATTTTAAAGGAAGAAAAACCTCCTTCTGATCCACTCTGAAACATGAGATATCTCTCAGCCCTCAGTAACGCCTTAATTTCCTCTCCCTGCTCTTCATGCTGGAGACTATTGCTCAGGCAGGAATATTTCTGAAGTAAGACCCAAAAAAATGACATTTGTGGGGAACAGTGGAAGGGACAGCTGATGGAGCAGAGGGAGTAAATTAGTTTTTGGAGATACCCAGAGAGAAAAGAAAGGTGTCTGAGTTTTTGGTGTAGCTCCTCTTTGCACAGAGCTGCTCAAACTGGCTTAAACAGAGATGAGAGATATGCTTTTGATTTCAGCCACATTTCCCCAACTTTGTCTGTTTGCTTTGCCTCCACCTGTGCCTCTCAGACACCTTGAGATGTCTCACTGTCCCTTGAAAATGGCTAAGCCCACTGTTGACCTGAGAAGATGCCATCTTTGAAGCTTACCAGCACCTGCGTGGTCCATAGCATGCATGGTGGGATGGGCAACCACTGGTCAACGAGGGCTGAGCACTTCACTGAGCTGTGGATTCACACAGCTCCATCACACAGAAAGTTTTGCATAGGGAATATGGAAAGACTGATATCCCAAACGGTGAGCATGTTATCTAAATATTTCCTAGGTCCAAGCAGATTAGTACATTTTTCCCCATTTCAGCTCTTTTTTTTTTTTTAACTGAAAATATGTTTCAATCCAAATGTTTCATTTCAGCATTAAGCAGAACCTTGCCAGTAGACCAACTTTTTTCCCTTTTCCAACAGCATCTGAAAAAAAACCATCTCCATTCCTGCCAAAAAAAAAACACAAACAAAACCACAACAAACAAACCAACCCTCTATTTGCCTTCAATTAACAAAACATCGAAGCTAAGCCCTCAGAGCATGTTGCTGAATGAGGACCTCTGTTTGGCTACTTCGGTTGGCATTGCTTTTTGGCACATCTTGGAGGGGATGAGGGGTTATCTGGTGAACCTTCAGACAGTCAGAGACAACGAAAGTGGGCACAGCTCTCTTTTCTTAAGGATGAAGTGGAACACAGACCAGCCAGGATGCCTTGTACGTTGAAAAATTCCTGTGCTGTCACGCTTAACTAATAAATCGTTGAGCTATGTAAACAGGGCCAGGATGTTGGTTATTTATTTATTTGTGTGAAAAGAAAAGCGACTTGTCTGCAGGTTGCTTGCCAAATGCATGTCAAGCAGCAGGGAAAGAAAAATCAACAACAAAGCCAGTTTAAAGACAAAATATGAAGAACCCCAAATTGAGTGAAAATTGCTTTCTGACAGATATCACCTATTGCAAACGAGACAGAAATACAAGTAATCTTGTAAAATGAAAGCCAAGGACAGACTTGTACCTGCCTTAGATGAATAAGTATCCCATTATCTTGAAGAATGAGGGCCTCGGGCTGTGATTATGCCACTATTGTATTCTAAACAGCATGGTTTGTCAAATGGAATAAATCCTAGCAAAATCAAATAAAAAAGGGATCCAATTTGAAGCTCAGCACACAATTTATTATTTTGTTTAATGTCGCCCTCTCGATGTTACTGATTATTGGGCAAATAGCACCGTGTTTAAGCATGTGTTTAGTCTCCTGTACCCCTTACAAGCTCACAGCTGTCACCCTATCACCCTGTGCCAGCAAGAGTTCAGGCCAATATCATGGAAACAAACTCAATATTTGAGCTTCCTTCTGTTCAGATGACTCCTGAGGTTGCCTTTGAGTGATGCAGTGGCCAGCCTGTTGTAGCACACTGCCAGCACCAAACCAACTAGGAGGTAATAGCAGGCAGTTTTGTCATTAATTTATGAGGGGGAAGCAAATCTCCCACTGTTCTTATTCCATTTTATGGGTCCCAGTGATTGTTGAAATGGCTTCTCCTCTTTCAAATGTACCATCTCCTGTTTTATTATGTCTCAACCTGTGTTTAAAAGAGAAAGCAGGTGTAGAGTACCAAAGAGATTATACACATCATTGGGTGTTAGAAACACTTGATATTGCTTTAACTGCTTGAGTCACAGCATGGGACAGGACATGCTGGAATGTACTGGAATGAGTTGCCCAGAGAAGCTGTGGATGCCCCATCCCTGGAAGCATTCAAGCAGGGTTTGGACAACGTGGTCTAGCAGAAGGCAACACCACCCATAGTGGGACGTTGGGACCAGATGGTCTTGAATTGCCCTTCCAACCCAAACCATCCTATAATTTTGTGGTTCTGTAGAGCTGCCCTTGCACAAGATGGAATCACTGCTGTGACAGGGGGACTGTGAGTATGAAAGAGCCAAAACCATTTCTGCTTTGGATTTGGTTGGCTTCCAAAAGCTGTGTTGCTTTTTTTTTCATGGGCGGTTAAATCCCATGATGAGCTGCCCTAACATTCTCCTGTTACTCTGTAATTGCAGAGATGATGTGGTTCCCAATCTGACAGATTTGGATGAAGTTACTGCAACTTGTTGATATGGCTGTGAAGGTATTCTGAATTTCCCAGCTGTGAAACCAACCTAATGACTTTGCCTTCAACTTGCATAACCTGCTCGTCACACTTTCATATTAACTGTTGAGTTACATTACGAAATAACAACAGCAGAAATGGAGAAGGAATATGTGAGTGACATACAGGGATGCAGACAGAGAACCTTTTATCCAAATAGCTCTTGTGATTCTGCCCCTACTTCTCATGCATCTTCCCTTCTACTCCCATGTCCCTATCTCCTTGTGCTCACCTTGCATGAGGAGCAATCTTTCACATTCTAATGCTTTAAATGACTGAGGATTATTGAAAGCATAACTTTTAGATGTGAAAATACCACCGTTTGTCATCCCCTTGGAGTAGGAGCTCTAATGGCACATTGTGCTCACACAATGAGGGCTGATCAGCATAGGGAGCAATGTGACAAAGTCAAGGAACAGCAGCAAAGAATGATGGATTTAAAGAGTCAAAATAAAAGTGGGCACATTTTATTTAGGTAGAGTTCCAACTGAAATCAATAAGAACTACACAATGTAGCCTGGTAGTTTGACTTGAAAGCATTATTTGTTAGCAGCTATGAAAAATGGAAGAATTTTTAAAATCTAATTTATTTTACATCATTTTGTGTGGGCTGTTTAACTTCATTGAACCTCTTTGCTTTTGGACATGGCAACGTGGTTCATTCTCTGTTTCACATCACTGCCAGCTGGGAACATCAAAGAAGTTATTCTCAAATCCCTAAAATAACCAGAGAGATTTTGTCATTTAGATAAAGGACATTTTGACTTCAGTATTCAGCTGTCAAATATCTGTAAAACACAAGGGAGAAACTCATTTAAAAGCCAAGATGGCCCCACATTCACAGGACTTCAGGAGTGGAGTTTAAGCACCTTTGTTCTTCATCTCCCTCACTGCCCAAACGTTGGGAACTCAGGGGAAGAAAACCAGCAAGAGCAACTACTGATGCTTCTTCTGAGCACTTTGTAAATCACTTTGGCAAAAGTTTTACTGACACTTTCAAGCAAGGAAGAATGGTGGGAGAAGAAATGCAACAACATAACAACTCATTATAGAATAGTTACCTGTAGTCATGACATAAAAAAAAATGATTGGTTCTTTTCCTAAGCTGCTTTGATCAGCCCAGAAATGATATTACCTGCACAACTTCCTTTTCCAACATAACCCAGAAGCAATGGCAGGGTTTCCTGCTGCATTGTGCAGAACAGGTGAAAAACATTCCACACCCATGCAGTCTAAGTATATTACCCAAACAAAACCCTTGTTTGGAGTCCAAATATCTTATCATAACCTTTTCTTTTAATCGTGTTTCTTGTGGAACACGCATATTAGAGGGAACAACACGGGCCCAGCTGTTGTGTTTCAGTTTGGAAAAATTTTACCACCTTCAAAATTTTCTTTATTATCATAGAACCATTAAGGTTGGAAAAGGCTACAAGAATCACCCAGCCCAACCACGAGTCCATGCATCACTCAGTGCCACAAAAGTGCAATTAGGGCTTTAGCTTTTAAAAAGAGTGTGAGCAACTCACAGGTGGTAACTTCAAAAGCCCTCAGCTTTCTGTAATGAGCAGAGGAGAGTTTCCCAGGTGAATTTAATACCATTTGATCCTACAGCCCAGGCAAGCTCAGTCTGCTTGCAATTTTTTTTGTTTCGTGTGAAAATGCCTTCAAAATTTGCCCAAATTTCTTCTCTTTTAGAAGCATTTTTTGTTCTGTTGATTCTCAAACTATATATTTTTTTCTTCCTTATTTCCACAGTCTTTTGCTTTGTTGGAACTTCTCCTTCCTCACGTCTGGAAGATCAAGCATCTAGCCCTAAATATTTCTGATTAAATTCCCACCGGGATGACAATCCCACCTTAAAAAAAAAAAAAAAGAGAGAGAGAGAGGAAAAAAAACAATTGAATGCCCAACAAAAGCCATGAAATCACACGGCAAATACATAAATAAAGCAAAAGCTCTCATATATAGTTACCTTAAAATCTGCTGGGCACTTCACTGCTACCCGCCATGGCTTTATTCCATTTTTCCATCCCCTTACAGATGGGCTGCCTGCTCACAGCCATCCCCTGACCCCTCTCCCAGCTCTTGTGCTGTGGGGTGACGCTCCCAAGCGCCCATCTCCCCATTCAGGGCGACGATTGTGCTCTCACCACTGCACTGAAAGCCCCGTGCAGAGGGGAGGGAAAGAGGGGAGAAGAATCCAAAGGAGCTCTGGCACCCCGGCCCGATAAGAAACTTTAGCCCTATTCAGCGGCTGACAACCGCTTGTAGAATATGATCTTAATCCTGTTTCTAACATTCTTTTGCCGTTCGGCCTCCTTATTCCAGGCTGTATTCTTCTAACCGCCGCTTTAGCAAATCCCCCAAATAGAATTACTGGGGGAGATAAACATCAAAGGGAATTCAAGAAATCTACAGTAGGTTCACACAGTAGGGGAAAGAGGGGCAGGTGGGGGTCAGTGGAAAGGGCTGCCTTTCCCCTTGCCCTCCATCCCTTTCTGGTTGCATTCCTAAAGGCTGCCTCGCTATCTCCACAGAGCGGCCCCACAAACCTGCCTGTAGTACTTATTTTCATTCTTCTTGAGGTTTTCGTTGTTGTTGTTGTTGCTGTTTTTTGTGGTTGTTACTGTTGTTTTGTTTTTCCTTGGGAGGATGAGAGCCCCATTGTGCAAAGTGTTCTGCATAGCCAGAGAGGTAGCAGATGCCCCATCCTTGGAGATATTCAAGGTCAGGCTGGACAGTGCTCTAAGCAACGTTTTTGGGGCTGTAGGTGTCCCTGTTCATTGCAGGAAAGTTGGACTGGTTGGCCTTAAAGAGTTCCTTCCAACTCAAACAATTCTTTGATTCTATGATTACATGTAAAAAGGACTCCCCAACAGGAAGGAGACAGGGAAGGTGGAGGTGGGAGAAGGACAGAACAAGAAGAGCATTGTGAGACTGCCTAGTGGCTCCCAGGAGATAAAAATCAGATCATCTATAAAAGAACAGAGACCTAAACCCAGAGCTCCCATCACCCACATGAAAAGATGAATTTTCAACTAAGAAATGGGGCAACTTCAACCCCTTCTGTTGTATCCAGTGCCCTATTACATGTGGTTTGGAAAAAAAGCTTCTTTATTATGGCTTTCCTGTTTGTCAAAGGAGGCTGAAAATCTTTGTACATTCATTAATGCCTTAGATTCACAGCTCATCAACCCCAAGCCTCAGGAATCCAGCTGGATCACAACGTATTGTCACCCATGATCTGGTTATGCACCATGGTAGAGACTTTCCAGCTCTTCTTTCATCCAAGTGCATGTCAAAACTTGTTTTGGTCAATGCAGAAAACCTCTGAATGCAGGGCACTGATGAAGAGGGCCACCTTATAACAGTTGTTTTACTTCCTTTTAACACATGTTGTGGTTTTGGCATCTCACCTCTCCAGAGAAAGGCACGTGGAGAGAAAAGGCATTCCACGTATTCATCATGTCCTACAACAAGAGGGGGGGAATCACAAAAGAGTGTGCCATTTTCAGCCTACACAACTTCTGTCACACATTTTCAGCATAACTGCTTGATTTAAGCCATATGATAACCATGAGTCACTTTTACAACCCTGACAGCATCCCCTGACATAGGGATGCATCATCCCTCTATTCATCTCTGGTTAGATCTGAAATGGGAAAGCATCTCTGATTTTGAATGCTTTTTCAAGGAATATGTGTATTAAGTGGAGAGAATCCAGAGAAAAATAATGTGTATAATAAGGAAACATTATCCATAAAGAAAAATTACAAATATTGCTGTTGTGTTATCTGTAAAGAGAAAAGCATATGGAGCTTCAGACACATACCTCTTCCATCTATGTGAAGAGCATGCTGTTAAAGAGCAGGAACGAAAAACCAGAACACATCCCATGCTAAGGAATTTATTCTTCAAATTTTGCAATCAGAGTTTGTTTGTGGAGGTTTTTATGCCCTGTGAGAAGTTCCTAGGTCTCATATCTGTTTGGAATACGCCATGTTATTTGATACGTTGGGAATAGCTATTTACTTCTCGCACTTTGTGTGGCCTGAAGACTCAGATATTACTAGACTGTTCCCAAATCTCTGTTTCCAGCTTCATAATCTGGTCTGTCACCCAGCACATCACAAGCCAAAGGACTTCAGTGAATTAATTCCCCCTTGAAACAGGGAATCTATTCTCCCCTTTAAGCCTGCCAACAAGAATGAACTTTCCCCACCTCACCTTCAGCAAACTGTTACTGTGGTTAATTACTCTCCTAGTCCATGTTAATCTCTCTATGAGATCCTGTCTCATCCTAAGGCTCATACCTCCTTCTCGAGTTGCTTGAGATTTCATCCTTGATTGCTGATGGCATCCATTGTCCTTCCTGATTATAAAAAGCTCAGCTAGATCAGTTGCACAGGGAGGCTTAAGTGTTTCCAAGACCATAATGAAAATTCTTTTCTGTAGAAACTGTGACCCAGACATGAAACCTAGCCCTCAGTGGGAGACTTCTAATTTCATAGGAGACAAAAGCCAAGCACATTAAAAAAAACTTGTCACTGGTTTGGAGAATGGGGATTTATCATTCAGGTGCGAAGTACTCCATCACCCTTCACTCACTACTTCATTTAGGGCTGTGAATCTGTTGTTGTTCTTGGAATTTATTTCAAATTAGCAGAATGGGTTTGGGAACACTTTGTGTCTGCCCTGTCTGGATGATGGGACAACCAAAAAGGTGGTCAGCTTTCAAGATCCAAGGCTCTTTTCTCGTCTCATTCTGTCAGTGTTTATTTTGACTTGAGGCCCAATTTGGGGAAGATCTGGGAGATAGAAAGGCCACATGGTACAAGGTGCACTTGTCTCCAGGGATGAGGTCACAGCAGCCATTCAGATCATGGCTCACCCCACACACCTCTATTTCTGTCCAGGGAAAACTAAGCCTCAACGTGCCTTTCCTGGTTGCATCTATCTGAAATAACATTGTCTTTTTATCCAGAAATGTTACTCCTCAAGCTTCACTGCCAGGGACTCCACCAAACTGGGTGGTCACCACACATCACCCATTCGAGATGGGGCTTCTAGGCAGTGAGCTCCTGGGAAGGACACATTCTGTCAATAGACACGGCATGTTCAGACACCTCAGTCATTAACTCCATTTGCCATTTTTCAGTTGGAAGCTGCATCGACCAGAGACCTCATGTCCAAGGAGCACCTCCATGCTTGGCTTGGTTTCAGGATGTACGAGCCCAGCACCAAAACATATGTAACACAGGAAAGAGTAAAATATCCAGGTATAAATTGCTGTTTGATTTCATCCACAACAGCGTTATCTCTGACTTCTGTACAAAAATGTTTCCATGGGGTCTGAGCCTATGGATTACAGTGGTCTCTAGAAGTCCTTAACCTCATGGTCCTGGTGTGTACAAAGATTTATGTCTTTGTTGTATGCACTTATAGCTAGTCTACCGAGGTTGGTGTAACATCAGGAAGCCCCGAAAATACAAACAGAATAAAAAACACAATATTGTTGAGGAGGAGCTTAATAAAGACCAGAAGAACCCTGAGAAGCAGCATGACAGTACAGTCCCCACAGCAACCACACAGCTTTCTGTTTAAGAGTCACAACATACCTTTTTTTCCATGAATTTACAGAATGACCTTTCTGTTATTATCAAATAAGGCAAAAAAGACTGCACAGTGTTCAATGTGCTATAGAAACGGGTCACAAATTTGGGCATCCAATTGGTCCGACACGATGGATGCTTCTGTATGGCCAGGCTTAGGACTCATTCTACATGTTTGGGCTCTGGCTACACCACACTCATGTCTGGATGAGTCCCAGGATCCCACCACATGCCTGCTCCCCTTAATTCAGAGCCTGGATTTCCAAACAGGATGGTCAGAAGCAGGAGCTGAGGGCTGCAAAGCACCCGTGTGCTACACAATGTGATCAGAGCTGCAAGGATGTCCTTGCACTGGGAGGCTTCCAGCCTTTCTCCACATCACACCGTTGCAAAATCAGCTTCTGGGAGGACTCTGCTTCTCATTTATTTCTCCTGGTCCTGTCCATGCTTCCCTCATTAACCCTGCCAAATTTCAGACAGTTCTTAAAACAGTTCCAATTAACTGGCTTTTCAATCAGTTTGATCAAAAATGCTCTTGCTAGAAGTGAGGCACACCCGTGTAATCAGGAATTTCCTGCAGGACAGCCACTTTCTGAAAAAAAAGTTTAGATTTTCTTTTGGAAAACAATCAGCTCAAAAAACAGAACTATGTGTCCCCGTAGCCAACATTTTCCTTTTTATTTCTTCCAGAATTCAGAGCAGATTCTTCTCCTCCCCCAAAAATTTCATTCTCGTCGAAATATTTCATGGAGAAAAAGCAAACCAAAAGCACTCTGCCCTGGCTCGGAGTTCAAACACATGGGGATTTTCACACAGCCCAGACCTGGGGCATGGAAACACTCTGGCTTCTTGGCAAAGCTGGTTCACCCAAGTAGCTCAAAGGCACACCTCCAACCAGCTTAACACCAGGCAGGCTAACCCACTTCTAATGATTTCCTATATAGATCTGCTAAAGCTTCCCTTTCCAACAAATATTTATTTTTTATTAGCAGCAACTATCTGAGGGACAAACTTCCAGTGCAGGAGGTTTCTCCCTTTCCCCCCTTGGTGAACCTCTAGATGTCCAAGTTATGATTTTCTGCGCATCATGTTTTCCCCTTTCTCACCAAGAAGCAGCCCAGAGGATGGCTGTGATTTACTCGAGCAACAGCAGCACACACAGCATTTCTTCACCCGACCAGACTGCTGCAAGAGGTTCGAGCTTGGCTGCATCCCTCCCTGCTCCTAACGCTGGGAGATTAGATAGGGAAGCCAGATAGCCTGGCTTTGGAAGCAAGCAAACGAACAACTCTAAATACCTCCCCAGACCCAGTGACCGTAAGTCCTTGGTGGTGGCTGGTCCTTGTGGGATAATGCCAGGAATAGGCATATTAAGCACATGAATGTCAAGTCCTAATTCATCTCTTTAATGTTGTACAGTAGCAGGACTGTACCCCCCTGCTGTGGTGTAATTTCACGCTGAGGAGTCTGATGGGGCTTCCTGCAGACTGATCCTTTATGGATCAGAAAACTCACTTTTCCTTTGTGTTAGAGAGCCCGGAGATTATCTTATTAACCACCTCCATGCCAGCTCAGATTAAACACCAGCCTCTGTCTCTTCTGAGGACTCCTGTTTGTGTGTCTTTTCCACTCCTACTGGTTCACACTGCAGAGGTGAAGAGCACTAAAAAAACAACCTTCCATCAGCATGTTTCATACTTACATAGCAGATGGGCTACTCTGCATTTTCTTGGCTCAAATGCGACAGTGACCTTGCTTGAACACTATACCAAGTGTAAGCAGCTTGGGGCACTCACACTGGGGCTTCTGTATCCCATTTTCAGCCCTTAGGTGATCTGCAGAGCCATCAGGCAACTCAGTGGGAAGGCTGGCTCAGACGGTGTCATGGGACAGCAGGGACCAGTCAGGACATCCCTGTCCCTCCAATGGTATCAGGCAGTGCACGTGGGTCTGGAAGGTGGCAGAAACCCTAATGTGTTCTCAGGGACTTCTCAGATGGGGGATTTTCCAATTGGAGGAGACAAAAGCCCTCTGCTTTCACCTCCCTGAGTGATGCCAGAGGGCCACCCTGTAGACACGTCCCAGCGTATAACAGGGGATGATAGTCTATAATCTCATTTTCTGGGCTGGCTGCCCTTCTGGTGCCCCTCATGCTCCATGTAAATCATCTGAAGTCTGGTTTCTTTGGTTCGCAGAGCCATTCTTCCATCGTCTGCTTCTGACAGGTTCCTGGCCGAGCAGGGAACTTGTCAGCAGAGACAGTCCCTGTCCCAGAACAGTGCTACCAATCATATAACGGCTTAGGTAGAGGGGTCCTTGCAGATCATCTAGTTCCAACTCCCCTGCCATGGGCTGGGTTGCCAACCACTAGATTGGTCCTTTGATTCGATCCTTTATGGCCACAGTGCTGCAGAGATGGCAGGACTATCATCCACACACTGTTTTGGCAGAATGTGAGCTCCCTTCCAGCTGTGCTCAGTGGATTTCAATTATTTGGGGGTGAGGATATTGTTCATATCCGTTCACATCGTGTCGAGCCACAGACCCAGTGGCAAGTTTCAGCCTTCTTGCAGCTCATGAAAAATAACCTGCTTTTTATCTGCAGCAAATAGCATCGCCTGGGTCTTATCATGGCAAATTCTCTAATGGCTCTCCAAGCATTAAACAGCCCTCACCTGTCTATAGGGCTGTGCTAATCTCTTCCCAGCTGCTATCCTGCTGGAGCAGGGGCTGGTTTTAAGAATTCGGTCAATAATAAGGGCGGTTGGGTTTTCTTTTCTAATGCAGGGAAAATAGTGAGAGATTTCTTGGTTTAATTGTAGCATTATTCTCATTCTGATTTCATTTTACACAGGAGGAAACAAGCACCTCTATTCTACCCCAGGTTCACTTTAGGGGACAGCAGCCAGAAATCTTTTCTCAAATTCTCCAGGAAGAAGTGGACTATTTCTTTTTTTTCTGCAGACAACCTACTTAAGAAATCCTGTGGGGCAAACGTGCAACTCAAACCTTTTCTTTCTGCATTTACTGCCTGACATCGCTCTCCTCTGCCCGCATGAGCCGGTTCAGGTCAGGGTTGGAACTGGGGCTCTTCTGCCCTTTCCAGCCAAGGATCTGAAGGTGACAGGGGAGGCAAAGTCCCCTATTCTACCCAGCGCTGTGGGTTTCCCTGAGTCTCAGCTTGGAAGAAGGACCCTCTCCAATCCTCGAGCCGTCAGATCCCACAGCAGAAGGGAGGCTGTTTGTTTAGACCTATGTGGGTTAGGCAGCTCAGACTTTATTCTTGCACTTTGATAGGTTCCTAAATGAAAATCCAATAATATTTTAAGCAGAACGAGTTCCCATGAAAGTCATTTCTAAATCGCTCGGCTCATCCTACCTGTCGGCTGGATCCTCCATCCCCACTGCGCTAAGCTGGGTGTAACAGCACTGCTCCCAGCCCTACTCCCCTGTGCTGAATCCGGCCTCACCAGGGCAGCACCAGCTCCACTGCTTTAATGAACATGTAAATAGATGGGAGGCTTCTGGGCAGGGTGACCCTCCCGTCAGGAAGTTCTCCAAAGCAGCTCGGAGAAATAATACTTTATTCCTGGCCGTGCAAATAACTGATAGGGACTGGCTAAGAAGGGTTCATGCAAATACTCCCGAATTAAGCTCCGTCTGAAGTGAGAAAGGGAAGATGATAAACACACCCGGCTTTAAAACTGCAAAATATGCTTTGCAGGCATGAAACCGGAGCAGTAACAAAACTATCTGACATCATATTAAACAGCAAAGCATTTCTTATTCTCAGGGCTGCAGTTACCTAAAACCAGAGTCCCATTAAAGAGTCCTAACTATTATTTACATTTCTAAATCTTAAAACCATTAACAAAAGCCACTTAATTCAATTACTTTCCCTGGGCGCCGATGCTATTACATTATTGTCACGAAGCTGAGTTTCTCTCTTTTCTTAATTCATTCCTCTTTTCTCTGCAGTGAGTGCCTCCCCCTCCTCCCAGTCTCCCTCTCCCCAATGTCATTGTGTAGAACTAATGGGGTAAACTGAAATGGTATCTGTCCTCATTGACAGGTTTATGAGAATTTAATAAAGCGTGGCGCGGATAAAATGAGATATTACAAGGCCACACAAAGCTGATTGACTTCTCCACGTCAGCATTTTTATTTGGTTATTTATTTATTTCTTCTCAACGCAGGGGTGATCTCACCAGTCCAGAGGAGATGAAGGGAAAGGACAATGCGGAGGAACATGAAGGACCGATTGATCGATCAACTTCTTCATTGTGAAGGTGGGCCTTGCTGCTCTGCACCTTGCTGGTTGCTGGGAAGATGATCCCTCCAACACTCCCTGTGTCTGCATACCTGTGACTTCTTCCTCCTATTGGGGGTCCACAGTGCTTCACCATCAGCGGTGTGAACCAGGCCTCCGGTTGTGCTGGCATCAATGCTCAGCCTGGATGGGGCAGAGAGGTGCCGTGTGAGTTGTGTGTCTGTATAGGGGTGATATCTGGGGTGTTAAAATGTTCCCTCTGCACACACCTGGTGGGTCCACCCCACGCCCAGATCACCCAGAGCCAATTGGTGCAAGATAATCACAGCCCATAACTGGACTTGGAGGGTCCCCAAGAAGGAGGATGTCACCAACCCGTTCCAGCAAGGCACGGGGCTGCCCTGCACCTCAGCTTCCCCTCCTGCTCTATGACCATCCTATCTGTGTAATGTGAACTGCAGAACACTCGCACGTCTGCACAATCAAATCTCCCCTTCAGGATTCTGGGGAAATCAATGTGATTTTTTAAGTGTGTTTGCTCTCATCCCATGGCACGCAGGGAGAGCTGGAAATCCAGCCAGTGCAGTAACTGGCTGGTTGTCTCCCTCTTCTGGCCTGTTCAGAAAGCAGAGCTCAGAAGAAAAAAAGAAAAAAAAAAAGGAAGGAAAATTAAAAAAAAGAAAAATGTGGAGTTTGTGTTTTCCATGCAAGGAAAACCATGATACTGGTGACCAAGGGATCAGCGCAGCCACACTCAGAGATGCACCAGGACCACGCTCACCACTTAGGACCCCACTTAAATTTTGATCCCAAACTATGGAACAATTCATTTGGAAGAAGGCTGTCAGGATTAAATGCAAGGCTGCTCCTGCTAGACTCAAAACTAGGTTTCACAGGGGAACAATCTTATCCATTTCTTTCTTTCTGCATTACGCAGTCAGATGGGTGGCAGAGATACCTTAGCTGACACTGCACTGGATTCAAGGCATGGACCTGTGCACAACAGTAAATCCTCATAGCCACGGTGCTCAGGTCTCTGAGAGCACATCTGAGGGCAGAACCAAGCCCTGCGGAGATGCCGTGCCTAGCAAAAATTTCCAGGTTTGGATGGAGCAAGAGCAAATCTTCCATCATTTTATATGGGCACTTCAAATCGCCTGAAATCAAAGCGTTTCTCCCTCAAAGCTTGGGCTGCCCCATCAACACATAACTCAGAAAAGAGCCTTTTGCTTCATTCAGCGCTCCTTGCAAATCGAGGGCACAAAGCAAGTTTTTAGAAAGCAAAAGACTCGTGAGAGGCCGATTTCCACCGGGCCAGCAGCTCAATCCTGCTCTCTGGTGGCTCACATCCGAAAGGCCAACTGCATCCAGCAGAGCTATCTTCCTAAGCACCGCATTTCCCCATGGGCTGGAGGGGAGTTTGTGCTCTCTTTTCTTTATTAATTTACCTTAAAATATAGTTCATAAAGAGATGGAGACCATTAATGGTTTTGAGATTTGCCACTTGCCTTGCAACCCATCCAACAGCCTTTCCCGGGGTCTATGCATCCCCCAGTATTGTGTCTCCTTGCTCAATCATAGAATATCCCTTATCACCACCATCGGGATCCCAGAGCTGGACAACCACTGCTTGTGGTCCCAGGAATGGTTTCATTAATTCAACACACCGTGAGACAGTGGATTCAATAGGAGGAGAGGGAATGGCCTCAAGTTACACCAGGGGAGGTTCAGGTTGGATATTAGGAAAACTAGTGGTGATGCAGTGGCACAGCTGCCCAGGGAGGTGGTGGAGTCACTGTCCCTGGAGGTGTTCAATAAATGTGGAGACGTGGCATAGAGGGACACGGTTTAGCGGGCAGCATTGGTGGTAGGATGGTTGTACTGGATTATCTTAGAGGTCTTTTTCAACCTTAATGATTCTATGATTCTGTGATCTCATGAAGCCAAGTCTCATCCCGTGCTGCTCAAAGGAGCATTTGACCGTTTTCTCCATGTTGCCTTCAACCTGTCCAGTCTTCAACACAGTGGTGACCCCTTATGCTTTATTCTGTAACGTGCACTAAAGAAGGGGCCAAACTTTCCTGCTCTGGCTCTGCTCCCGTCCCTGAATCATGAGAAGTGCTCAGCACATAAATGTCTGTAAATCTGTGGCAGTATATCCGCAATAGCCCGGTATCTCCTGCTCTCCTCCTCCCTCCGAGCTGCTGGAGTAATTACAGTGTACCAGTGCCAGCACCAAGAATTTCTGCTGATGAATGCACTCAATCTAAACACAGTTTTATGTATCATTAATTCCTTTAGCATTCAAAAAAATAACTTTTTTGATGGCAGATAATACTGTAATCACTCACAATTGCCAACACAATTATCTTCATTCAGCTGTGTAAAGCAACTACTGGAGTAATTTTAGATGCTTAAATATTTTTCTCTCTCTCTCCTCTTTTTTTTTTTTCTCTCTTTAGTTTTTAATGTTCACATGCTCACATGCAAAGCTGTTTGGATTTGAGTTGTTGTAACATGGGCACTGCTAGAAATGAGTCCTCACTCCTTCATTTATGTAGGGAGGAGGTTTTCAGAGCCTGACCCCAGTGCTTTCAAGGTGCACTGTTTGCATAAGTGGTTTTAAACAAACCCAGAGATCTCCCAGAGAATTATTAAGGTTGGAAAGACCACTAAGATTATCTAGTACAACTGTCAAAGAACATCCCTGATCCTGGGGACCTCACCTCTGGGATCTGTTCAGCTTTTCCTTCCTTCCCACCAAGGGACCATGCGATAGCAGCACCATACCTGATACAGCACAGCTGACTGAACATGAGAACCACTTCCCAATATCCCATGTCCCTTTCTAGCCAAAAAGCACCATAATTTAGCATAGCAAATGAATGCATCTGCACCTATTTGTTGTGTTTCTCACCTGAAAGTCACCCAGGCTGGGAATAAGGAGACAAGGGAAAATATCTTGCACATTATGTCATCCATAATGCTGATGGGAATACTATGAACAATCCTTTTGTTCTCCCGAGTTGATGAGCTAACTAAGTAGTGAGCCAGCTAATGATCCCCATCCTGCCCCCTGTGTGTAAGAAGCAAGTGCCCAAGGAGCAAAAGATCATCTTCTACTGGTAGAGATGTCTTCTACAGGTAGAGCTATCTACAAAGTGAATGCTAAGGGTGTCACCAAGTGGGTCATTTGGTTGAAACATGCAATTTACTTACTGAGAGGAGAAATGAAGAAGACAGATCACTGTAAATGTAACTTGGATCTGACTGCAGAAGGCCAGGCCCTGGGAAGGGGGATTGGCAGTGGTGGCAGGTGGTTAACTGCTGGGAGCAACCTGAAAGCAATAGGATGAAACAGGAGAATGGTAGTGTGTGTGTTCCTGGTGACAGACAACTATTGCTCATTGCTTCTTCAGGCAAAAAGAGCAGTAAGTGCAATCAGCCAAGGACAGCAAACAGGAGATGTTGCTTCCTGTAGTGTGTGGATACGCTGTGAATGCCAGAGCTGGATTGCTTCACCCAAGAAACATCTATCTGCACATGCACACAGCTATTCGTCACTAAAACTTGAGAAGCCAGACATCTCCAGACGCCAGGAGATGGCGTTGGGAAACATTCCTGTGTGCTT
The DNA here is from genome assembly GCF_987193195.1 of Phasianus colchicus. Taxonomy (NCBI): domain Eukaryota; kingdom Metazoa; phylum Chordata; class Aves; order Galliformes; family Phasianidae; genus Phasianus; species Phasianus colchicus. The sequence continues at coordinate 24,209,863 of NC_143444.1, read as the reverse complement.
ACCATGCCCTTGCGGTCTGCTCTCAGCTGTCAGACCCAACCGGTCCTGCCAACAGTGTGTGCAGTGCATTTCTGTCCCTCCCACAGTAAACACAGCTTTATGGCACCACTGGGGCTTGGTGACCCCCAAGGCAATGTGGGAGATGCAGGGGCATATTAGGATCTATCCTAATATCTGTCATCCCAAAGTTTGAGCTTTGGTAATGTGTATGGACATAAAAGCAGGACCTTGCCACTCTGCTGCCTTCGGTCTGCATGGGAGTGCAGTGCCCTGGGGAGCTCACCCTGCTCTGTGATCATCTGAGCCCCACTGTCTGAAAGGACAGAGAGGAGAAAAGGAAAAGAATGAGAGAAAAAAACACAAGGTCTAGGAAACAAAGGCTATTCTCGCATGTAATATGCTTGACCCAGATAAACAAGGAGCTGCTTGTCCTCAGACAGAGAGCAAGAAGCTGTAAGCAATGAGTTAAAAGAGCGAAACATTCCCAAGGCTGAATATTACCGTCAGTAAAGCCAGTGCCAGGACTCTCTGTGCATGGAGCTGCATTTCAGCCCAGGGCAGTTGTGCCAGGGCAGCCCTGACAGCCGGAAGGCTGAGGGAAAGCAGGTGGCCTGAACCACAACAGCAGGAAGCCAGGGCTGGGGATGTGGAACACTCCATGGTGTTTTGTAGCTCAGTTCTGCATCTGTCAGGGCTGGCTTAGGCACAGTGGGTCCTGCTGGGAGGCAGAAGATAGTCCAAACCCTTCCCAGCAGGTTTTCCAAACTGAAATATTTGGGCACTTTTGCAAACATTGTGTGGTTGGTTTTTTTTTTTGTTTGTTTTTTTTTGTGTGTGTGTGTTTGTTTTTTTTTTAAGACAGACCGAAGGAAGGCCAGTGAGAAGGCAGAGGTGTTGGAGCTCCCCTCAAACCCAAGCACAGGGCCTCAGTAAGGCGCTGCTTTCCACTGGAGGATGCAGCAACGAGCAAAACGCAGCACCAAGCCGTGCTGTGCTTGCCCTGAAGCAGACGGCTGGCACGTTAACTGCTATTTTCCCCCCCTCTTTTCCTCTCACTGGGCCCCCCCTGCTCTCTCGGTGTGCTCAGTCAAGGTTACAGCCAGACAGCTGATAACTCGCAGCGAGGCGGTTACGCACACATCCTCCCCAGCACAAAGCAAGAGCAGCACACGTTATCAACAGAAGAACCGCGGGGCTCTATCCGGAGCGCTCACCGCTGCCCAACCCTACGCCCAAGCAGCGAAGAGGTTAACTCGCTCCGCAGGGCCCAGCCCGCCCTGCCAGGCGGTCCTCCCCGGGTTTTCCTCCCTCCTCCCCACCTCCGCGGGCAGCCGGAGGCCGGCGGGGCGGGGAGCGGCATGCGGGCTGCCGTGCCTTCGTTGCCCGCCGTGCTGTGCGGCTCGGCCGGGCTGCTGCTGCTGCTCCTGCGATGGCGACGTTGGAGGGGACTCTGGAGGAAGGTGAAGGAGGCTCGGGAGAGGCAGGAGAGAGGCTTGGAGCAGATGGACAAGGCTGTGCGCGCCTTTCGGCAGCAGGTGGGTGCAGGAAGCTGCGTTCTCCCCACCCCTAGCAAGGTTCGGATGAGTTCCCCTGACCCCACGTGTGCTGAGGACGGGGAGAGCACAGGGCTTCCTTCCCTCGGGCTGATGAGCAGCAATGCCTGCAGTTTCTGGGCAGGTGTTTGGGAGGGAGGATCGTGGGTCCTCATCTGCAGTGATTCTTTTCTTTTAAATGCTGTGTGCCCGCACCCCGCAGGGATGTGGCCGGAGCCCCGCTTGACGAGCGTGGTGTGGTGGGAGGGAAGGGCTGTCCGCATCGTGGGGGATGAGTGCGGGTGTCAGCAAAAAGCAGCTCGCAGCAGCAAGAGAAGGAAAATCCCAGCGCCACGTTTGAAAGCGCTATTTCTGCCTCCTGGCCTCATCCGCCATGGTTTTACGCTCAGCCCCCTGCTCGTTGAGGAGCCGTAGGAAATGGGAGAGGCCGTATTTTCTAGCAGAGGCCAAAGTACGGCGGCACGGCACGACCCAAGGACAGCTGGCAGGCTGTGGGGGCTGCTCGCCACAAACCCGGCTGCACGCCGTGCTCTGCGGTCACATCCTGCTGCCCAGCTTGTGGTTCAGAGCCCGGCGTGAGTCTGGTGCTCATCCCTGCTAGGGAGATTTCTGCTGGCCCCAGATGAACTCCCTGCAATCAGCCAATTTATGAGCTCCCTTGGTGATGCCAGCAGCTCTGGCACTGTGCTGTTTTCATTCTTTGCTAAGCAATATCTAAGAATGTGGCCAGTTTCCCCCACAGTTCAGCCAATCACGTGTTACAGAGCATCTCCCCCAGGGCCCAGCTGAGACCTGTCTGAACACAACAGAGCCGAGGAAGACCAAAGACTGAGCCAGTCTGGCTTGGAAGACAGGGCTGCAGAAAGTTTGGGTTTCTGCTGATCCTGTGGGTTTCATTCCATTACCAGGAGCAAATATTATGTCTGATAAGCACTGAGCAGCGTTTATTTCTAGGATGGATATACAGCGGGTGCCAGGGGAAGAGGAGGACCCTATCAGCTAACCCTAACCATGTCCAACCTTTCCCGTAGCATCCCTCGGTGAACTTGGTCTCCATCCTCTCTCTGTCTTTGCCCGAGCTCTCCAAGAAAATCCAGGATGGTTCCCTCCCTCCGGAACATGTCTTCTATGCCTACGTGGGAAAGGTGAGGGCTGGGTGCCTGGTGTCATGGCCTTGGGCTTGGTTTGGAGCAATGAGGAGTGGCAAGCACCACCTTGCACCTGCATAGCCCACAACTTTGCAAGGGCAAGTGTTGGGGTTTGGCACGAAAGCTTCTTGGCAAGGAATAAAAAGGGCTTCCTGATGCCAGCTGGGGAGGTGGGGAAGCAGGAAGAGGCAAGTGTGCTTTTAAGAATGTGGTTGTCCAACACTGCAGGCTGTGTCTCACGTGTGGGCTTTGTCTCCTTTCCCAAGGCCCTCCAGATTGCTAGAGAAACAAACTGCATCACGGAGTACATGCAGGAAAGCGAGACCCAGCTCCAGCACACAAAGCCTGGGGAGAAGAAGGGTTTGCTCTATGGGGTGCCTGTCAGCATCAAGGACTCCATCAACTGCCAGGTACCACCAACATGATGTGACCGAGGTTTGAAATTGAGTGGTGGGGGGAGGTTTAACCTCAGCCTTCTGTCATAACTGATGCAGAATACCCTTGCTGTGGTGGATTTGCTGCCCATCTCCCACACAGGCCAATGGAGAAGGCTGGTTGGTTACACCACACAATGTGTATTGGTGGATGGTGTGTGCACATGCTTTTAGATTCAGATAAAAATACAGGGCGTGGGGGAAAGTGCAATCCTGCATTTGGAAACCTGGTTGTACTCTGCTCCCAGGGCCATGACTCCATGTTGGGGTTTGTGAAAAACATCGATAAGCCCGTGGCAGAGGACAGCGTGCTGGTGCAGGTGCTCAAGAGACAAGGGGCAATTCCATTTGTGAAAACCAATGTTCCCCAGTCCCTCATCAGGTACATGAGCAGCCCTGGGGCTGGGTTTCTATCAAGTCTTTTTCTCATTTTGCACTTCTTTTTAAATAATGACCCCATCACAGAATGGCTTGGGTTGGGTTGGAAGTGACCTCAGAGATCATCTAGTTTCAACCCCACTGCTGTGGGCAGGGTTGCCAACCACCAGATCAAGCACTAGACCCTTGGTGTCTCTACACTGTAAAGACACTCAGAATGAAAATTCATTCTAGCTTTACATGAAACAAAGACACAGGAGAGCAGGAGAAGAGGAGAAAAAATGCTGCCCTTCTTTCCTGTGCTGGGTGTTTTGAAATCTTTTTTTTTTTTTCCTTTTCTTTTAATCTAATTAACCCCTCAGCAGCAGGCCTGGTAGGGCCAGTGCAAATGTATGTATGGAAGAGGAGGCTCATTAGTTAGTTAACCTTAAATTATCCTGTCCCCAAACCTGCTGTTGTGTCTGCCAAGACTGCTCACAATGTTATTGATGTGGGGTGAGGTCAGGTTTACTGTCCTGCTTATGTCCCTCTGCCCTGCCAAGTGACCTCTGGTAGTGCATTTCTGGGGACAGCTTGTCACATCCCACCCATAAGGGGAGGAAAGGAGTGACCAGGTTCTGTATCAGCAGTTGTCTGTGCTCCCCTCATGTACACACTCTCTGTCTCTCCAGTTATGATTGTGATAACTTAATCTTCGGTCAGACGTGCAACCCTCTCCTCTACACCAGAACTCCTGGAGGCTCCTCCGGTGGAGAAGGGGCACTCATAGGAGGAGGTGGGTCCATCCTGGGCTTTGGCACAGACTTAGGAGGGAGCCTGCGTTTCCCTGCTGCCTTCTGTGGGATCTGTGCGCTCAAACCCACCGGGAACAGACTCAGGTACTGCAAGAAATCATAGAGTCATAGAATGGCATGGGTTGGAAGGTACCTTAAACATTATCAAGTTCCAAACCCCATACTGCAGGCAACATTGCCAGTTACAAGCTGTAATCTCTCATGGTGACGCCCACCACCACCTGTTTTGTTGTGCTGGGATGCTCCTGCTTCTGTGGGCAAGAGGAAATGTGGGAGGTACCAGGAAGGGCTCACTTTTCCCTCCTGCCCAGAGGGAAGCACCAATTCCTCCACTATAGAGGCAGTGGAAGATTCTGCACCCGCATGCTAAGAGTATATAATTGCTGCTGATGGGTCAGATATCAACCATTCTGGCCTAGATTGGGTGTTACTTGGGCTTCCCCTTCAGCCAACCTCAGCATCTGCAAAGGGAGGGCAGTGTGTTCCTTCCTCTGAAAACTCAGTGGTTGTCTTTTGTTTCTCTTTGCAGCAAAAAAGGAGTCATTTCTGGTATCTTTGGGCAGAAGTCAGGTAGGAACTGGCAGTTGCCCTGCAGGGAGGGGAGAAAGGCAGGGTTGGGAAGGACTTTGAGCTAGGGTTAGCTTCTCCTATGTTTTCAAAGAGAAAAGCAGGTTCCTTTTCAGGGACTCTTTCAGAGAGCCACCTGCATGCCCAACTCTGGAGAAGCATGCTGGAATATGCATGAGTTACGTGTTACACAAACCCAGATACATCCTCTAACCCTCGAGCTTGCTGTGATGTCTGTCACAGTTTTGTGGGAGGTGGGGTTAGTGGTTGGAAGGATGTCTTTGGTTGTGATCCATCAAGATTTTGTTCTACTTTGTAAGCTGTACAATGGAGAGATATTGTTGGATAACAACTCTGGATCTGTAGCCATGGGGCTGTTGGTGGGAAGGGACCTATAGGCATTCCTAGTCCTGTTTATAAAAGGAACTGCTGCTAACGCAATACTAAGTCAGAATGATGCCAAGAGGGGGACGTGTCCCTTGAAAGACCCTCTGCCCTAAATGCTTTCTCCTGGTTTCCCTTAGTGACCGCAGCTGTGGGGCCGATGGCAAAAGACGTGGAGAGCTTGGCACTGTGCATGCGAGCACTGCTGTGTGAGGACATGTTCAACCTGGACAGCACTGTTCCTCCCCTTCCCTTCAATGAAGAGGTAAGGGACCTGGCAGGAGTGTGAGAGGAGCTGTTGTTTCTTAAGCAAAGTGCCAGTGGCGTGCCGACCTGCGATGTAATGTGGTTTGGTATGATGGTGAGATAAGTGCCCTGCTCTGCATCGTGTGTGTTCTGTTGGCTTCTGACAGTCTTTCAACTAGAGCTTTACCTTGTTCTGCAGGTGTATTCCAGTACACGGCCCCTCCGCATAGGCTATTATGAAACAGATTTCTTCACCATGCCAAGCCCTGCCATGAGACGTGCTGTTCGGGAGACAAAGCAGCTCTTGGAGGAGGCTGGCCACACGGTAGGGTGTTGCATGAACCCAGCAGTTGTGCTTCAGCTGTGCTTCCTTCTGGCTTCAGGACCCAGAAGTGACCATAAAGCACATTTGTCAGGGAAGGGGCCTTCAATCCGTTCAGCTTCCCACAACATTTCAGGTTGGATATTAGGAAGAATTTCACCTCAGAAAGAGTGGTGATGCATTGGAAAAAGCTGCCAGGGGAATTGGTGGAGTCACTGCCCCTGGAGGTGTTTAAGGAAAGAGTGGATATTGTACTTAGGGACATGGCTATTGTGCAGTATTGGTAGTAGGTGGACTGTTGGACTAGATGGAGGTCTATCCCAATCTTAATGATTCTGGGACTCTAAGAACATTCATAAATAAACCCATTTCACCTCTTCTGTGCCTTCGGCAGGCAGTTCCACAGGTGTTCTGCATGAAGCATGCTTGGAAAGCCACAGACTGGTTTTGTATCTGGAAACCAGGACCCATAGGGAAAATAAAGGGGTATATGCAGATGGCAGCTCATCTGTAGCCAAGCAGTCCTTGCGCTCTCTGTCCTTTGCTCCTGGTTTTGGAGGGTTCTTTGTGCTCTGAGGTGGTTGGATATCAAATGGCTGAGCCCTTCCTGGAAGGATGTCAGAAGGGCTTGGGCTTTTGTTAGCCTTAGATGGCTCCTCCTGTGCAGCTTGTTTGTGCTTGTACCACTGACACCTCATCCATTGTCCTTCCAGCTGGTGCCCTTTGAACTTACAAACGTGGACTATTCGGTTTATAACTTCTGCTTCAGGGGAATGTTTGCAGATGGAGGTGTCACCTTTCTCAAGAATTTGTGAGTATAACCCAGAGTGGCTTGTGTGGTTGGTGCCTGTCTATGGAAGTCCTCCCTGCGGGCCTGGCTAGCATCTGAACGTGGACAGCAGATCTACTGGATGTGGACAGAGGCTGATCTGCGGAGGGATTTACTGGGCAGCTTATATTCAAGAGATTAAGGTGAACTTTGGCTCTGTTTAAGATTGCTACCAGCCATGGCAGATCAAAGGAAACTGGGTGCAGAGCCTATAAAACCCATGGGAAACAGGGGAGCCCAGAGGAAATAAGAAAATGTTCTTGTCACTTAGATATGCTATTTAGAAGAGTTGGTCGTGTGCAAGTTGATCTGCTGTAATTGCTTTCTAATGCTGTTCAGCTAAACACTCTTTTTCTCTTTCAGTGAAGGGGAGCTGGAGAAAGGCAACTTGGGGGTATTCTTCTGGTTGGCGAAGTCACCAAACTGGATAAAAACTCTGCTGTCCTGGATTACCAAACCCTTTGTAAGGTGCACTACTTCCTAGCTTAGATGAAGTCAAGCAATAGGTGTCTCCTATTGCAGTAAGACTTTACCAAAGGGAAATCTCCAGGCTTTGCATCCTGGCTGTGCTTAGACACATCTCCTCCAAACTGGAGTGACTTATTTCTGTCCCCTCTCCCCATTTTGGGGAAAAGCCACGAGTCCTGCCTGAGCACTACATCAGTGGCTTGCATTTGTGATGGAGATGGATGAGAGGACAGAGCTGGGATTAATGTAAGCTATTTTCTTTACTACGTTCTCTTTGTCAGGTGCCTCGATTGTCAAATGTCATAAGAAGTTTGAGAGCAAAGTGAGTAAATGCCGAACATGAGGGTTTGGGTTTCTCTTCTGGAGAGCAGCAATGTTTGCTATGTTAGGGATACTTCCCCAGCTGCATGCATCTGAGAAAATATGAGGCAGAAAATACAAGGGAGGGAGCAAATTGAGAGCTGTTTATATCAATGTCATAACTAGAACTGCAGAGTTTTGCCAACTGTTTTAGTGCTGAGGATGGAAATAAGGGCGGGCACTTGCAGCCTCTTGCTTATGAACTGGATGAAGTTTGCAGGAGTGAAATGTGCTGACTGCTTTGGTACTGGTTAATGCATCTGTCATGCAATGAGGGGAAAGCTAAAGCTTTGCCAAAGTCCTTCCTTGGCTGCAGCTCCAGGAGCAGAGCTAACCAGTGCCCATCTGCTTTTTGATGCTTTTCTCTGTCCACAAAGCTGCTCTGTGCAGTACTTCTCGGTAACTTGCATTGGTTTTGCTTCCTTTTTCAGCACGGTGGAAGAGCTCTGGAGTCTTCATCATGAAATTGAGGTAAAGCATAAGTATCCCAACCTTTCAGCTTGCCTGGGCCACATTGAGTGAAAAGGATTTGTCTTGAGCCACATACAAAGTATATAATAGAGTTAAGCTATAGAACTAACAAACTTTAAAAATATTATTTGCAATTAAAATATAAAAAAGAGCAGCAAAAATGTAAAACTAGTGGGATATTTGACTTAAGTTTTGTGGAGCTAGTGCATCAGGCTGGTTCAGTGGAAGTGGCTGCAGTTCTTAGTGAGCTGTCAAGGTTTTTGTCAGAGATTTTTGATGAACTACAAGAAATTCAAATATTCAGTCAAATATGACGATTTTTTTGGAAGCCTTGAAACCTCAAATAGAAAAATATTCTCACATTTTTTGCTGTTCACAGGGTTGGGTTTAGCCACTGTAACAAAATGCATGCGATTATTTGCGGTAACTTGAGCTGGCCATAATTTAAGTTTCATATTGAACACTGTTATGGTTTGAAACGTAGCACAGATAAGTTGATTTTCACCAGGAAGACAGATGTGTAACTCATTTAAATGAGCAGTGACATCCCCCAAAAATGCTAACTCTGTGAGCCATTTTGATCTTCATATTCTGGCACAGATTTTTCTTTTGACTCCATGAAGGATTTGATTTCATTTCACAAATCATAAAATCTGTTTAGCACTTTACCCCAGCTTAGCCACCTTCCTTCAGAAAAGCGAATGATGTCTGCATAAAAAGCATCCATACCTCTAAGGAACAACTGGAGTAGCAATGAGCCAGTCCCTTGGACTTGATGAAGTTACAGCTTTGATGACATTATCCATCTTCAAAGTTTTTGCACATAGATTTTGTTGATGTGTGATGCAATGACATTTCATCACATGTGAGTTGCTGGCAGCAATTGCATGATCTCTTATTAATTTTAGAAGTCTCTTTTTTACCAACCATTGCTTATGAGTAGCTATGCCAGATCTGTTGACAAAGGTTAAAGAAAATCGCTTTAATGTATTTTTTTCTGCCTCATCCAAATCAAGAGATCTATTGTGTCTTCTACAGGCACCAAAGAAGCCATTTTCTCAGTGACATTATTCATTACCAGTAACTCCTATGAAAATGGCACATCAAGCCATACCTGTAGCATCAGTACTTTCATCTGTCACCAAAGCTTACAATTTGACATAAGCAGCTTTACTTCCCAAATTTCTTTCAACAGACTTTCCTATTTTTTTCCGGTTCTTTCATCCATAGTTTTTCTTTTTTTGGGTTCTGTTTTCTTTTGAGATGCCATGAGATAGGTTGAAATATTATTATTGGTAATCACTGTTACACTCTCCAAGTGGTACAAGGGCACATAACATGTAACACACACAGGTTTCAATGTGACTGAGTGTGTGTGATGGTGAGGTTAGCACTGCACTACACCCTTCCCTCGTCCTGGTTTCAGCTGAGGCAGCACGTTGCTGTTTGGTTGTTGCTGTGTGATGGGTATACTGGGCTTGGCTTCTCAGTAGAGAAGAGCTGCCATGGCTCCCAAAGAGCCACTTGATTTTAATATTGGGCCTGATGTAGTTCACCCCACAGTTGATGGAGCCCAACAGGGAGCCCAGCAGAGCCTCAACCATGGGACAGTGCATCCACCCCACTGACCACCAATGTGTTTGCCCCTCAGGAGTCTTGCCACCAGTTCATTGCCCAGTGGAAAAAGCTGAATCTGGATGTGATGCTTTGTCCCATGCTGGGCCCAGCTCTGCTTATCGGCTACCCAGCAAAGCTCTCAGGTAGGACTGCCTGGTTGACCTTAAGCCATAGCCTCCCTGCTGGTGTAAATGGGAAGCATTCTTCCTCCTCCCCACGCTTTCCATGGCACTGGGCAACAGTGGGAAGAGCTCAGCACTTGGGTAGCTGGGCTTCTGGACAACCACCCTGGTGTGTGCAGGAACCAAGGGGCAGGCTTCTGTCCTGCAGCCACTGAGTTCCCAGCACAGATGCCTGTTAGTTGGAAGTGTTGTTGGGCATTCACATGTGCTGTAGTCACACAGAGCGGGTGAAGGTTTTTCCTATTGCTGTGAGCTCCCTTTTTCCCACAGTGGCAGTCAGCTACACCATGCTCTTCAACTCCTTGGACTTCCCTGTTGGTGTCGTCCCCGTCACGCTGGTGACGGATGAGGATGAGAAGGAGCTAAAGAATTACCAAGGCTATTTCCAAGACTGGTGGGACCGGACCCTGGCAATGGTGAGTTGTGCCAAGTCTCCTGGGAGGTACAGTGTCCCCATCTCATCTCTGCCATATCCCCTACCTTCTCCCTTTTCTTTTTGCCATAGGCTTTTAGCAGTGCCGAGGGGATGCCGGTGGCTGTGCAGTGCGTAGCCTTGCCGTGGCAGGAGGAGCTGTGCCTCCGGTTCATGAAGGAAGTGGAGACGCTTGTCATGAAGAAAAACATGATTGTCTGAGTCCTCACCCAAAGCAGGATTTGAGCTAAGAGTGGCGCAAGCTGCCCTCACATCCCACCTGCCTGCAGGACTGGCATTCCCATCCGTGATTGGGTGGATTGTGGAAAAGTGAGATGAGGTCAAATGTTTACACCAATTGTCCCAATACAGTGATTTTTGTTAGTGGAAAGTCTGTTTCAGGTGTGTTTTTGTGGGGAGGTTTGGTAGGGTTTGGTTTGGTTTGGTTTGGTTTTTCTGGACATGTTATCTAAGACACTCAGATTCCTGCTTTCAGTGCCATAGGAAGAGTTTGTGCCTTCAGTTCTCGGCTCCACAGAAGTTGCATTGTGAGGGAGAAAGAATGTTTTCCATGTCACGCACCAGCAATCAAAGGTCAAAACTGAACCACTGATAAGCAGGGAGAGAGCTGGACCACTTCCCATATGGTAGAGCTGCTCACACCCCTCTGACACAGGTGAGCATAAAGGGGAAAAACTTTAGCAACCCCCCCATCCCTTAGGTCCGCCTGCTTTCCCCAGAGCAGAGGTATAAACAGCAACAGTTCACTGTCTTGCATAAACTCAGCAGCATGCCAGTGTCAGAGCACAGCTCTGCTGTACGTTCGTGCCTTCCATTTGCAGAGGGAGCCAGGCCAGGTTTTCAGCAAGGTCTCAGAGCTGCTGGCAGACACCCACACCACGATTGGCAGAGGCGGCTGCTCCCAAAAGGCATCTGTGGGTGTCTGAGAAAGGAAGTCCACAATGCATTTTCCTGATGCAGCTGCTCACAGATAGATCAAAACAAAGCTTTGACAGGAAAAGGTACGGGTGCTTTGGTTTTAAAGGCATTATTATTGTTTAAACCAGAGTTACAGAAATGATAGGTTTTCGTCAGGAGCTGGGCAGAGGGTTTAGCCCAGCCTGTCAGATAGCAGCCCCAGAGCTCTAATTCTTTATCAGCAGGCTTTAAAAAAGGAGTGAAAGAGGAAGGGAGGGGAACCTCAGGCATCCCAGGACTGAATGCTATGTAACAAGCAGCTCCAGAGAAGCTTGGACTGAGTTTTTCACCATTTGTAGGCAATCACTGCCTACATGGAAAATGTTGGTCCGGGATTTTCTGTTTGCACTTTCAAGTTCAAGCTGGGAGGAGGTGGTCCCAGGAGGAGGAATGCCCACGTGTTGGCCTGAGCTGGCAGGGTGTAGCTCACTGCCCAGCCAGCTGTGTTGCCTCGTTAGTTTAACCAGTTTCATTAACCAGTCTCTCATTAGCAAGGAGGTGGGTGGGGTGCAGGAGTCTTATGGGTGGAGATGCCAGTGGACCTGAACCAGTAAGGATTTCTTCCAGAAGCCCCAAGCAAAGGCATCCAACAAGGGGCAGTGGGGTTACTGCATGGTTTTGGGGACCTCAGCCCAGAGCAGCCAGAAAGCAGGCAGTTGGCCCTCAAACTTAAAGCTGGGATGTGTGAATGAGGATCACCTCCCCACAGTCAGTGAGGAGAGGCTGGTGATATCCACACTGACTTGGCTGGTTTTTGCTCTCTATCATAGATGGACAAGAAGGATGCTCTCTTCTTTCCAGTTAGCAATCAGTTTCTCGGTGAAGTCTTGCTTCCTGCTGCCACAGTAATAATCCCATGGGATGTATGTGTAACAAACAAGGTAACACAACAGAGGCACGAGCACTGGCTTTCAGCTCCCAAGGAAGACCTCTCCATCAGAGAGTGATGACTTCCCAGACCCAGTCTCCTTACAAGCTCTACTACTCTACTGGGAGTAGCTGGGATGCTGAACCCACCAGAGGAGATTTCCCTGATATGGATTGCCAAAACACTTTTTAAGGAGGCTTGGATTGAGAATGACAGAACAGTCATACTCCTTGGAGGCAGCTTCAGATAGGTCCTTCCAGTCTGCCTTTCCAGAATCATTTCCTGCTTGTGCTTAATCTTCACTGCGAGCCTTTTGTTCTCCTAAGCTCCCTCCTCTCCAATAACTGCAAATTCCCCAGAGCAAGGCTGGCCCATCCAGTGCTGAAGGCTGTGCATGCTGTTGCTAGGGGAAGAGAAATGACAGCTGGATGCTTCTAGTTAATGGGCTTAACTGCTAATTAATTATTAGATGTAGGGATAACCCAGGCAAGGGTTTTAAGATACTCTGCTCTGTTAATCAACTATTTCTAGCAGCAAGCAGTGGCCTGGAGAGCCACAACCTTGGGGGACATCCCCTCCAGACCTCGTGTGATCCAAGCATGCAGCTTGCAGTCCAATCCACAGTGTTCCTCAGGCAGGCAGACCCTTTCAAAGTCCACAGTCTTAAAAAGTCCATTCCTGGACTTTGTTAACGCAACTTTGCCTCAGAGCTGATCTTGCCCAGAAGGCAACTGAATATTCTTCATACATCAACTCTTCTTAGGAGAGAGTGGGAGACCCCAGTGTTTGTAACTGCACCAGACCAGGAGAAAAATCATGACCCAGGAGCGATTGTGGCAGGTCCTAGACCCCTTGTGGGCTGACCCTCGCGTTCTCTCAGCCTTGTTTTGTGGGTCAGCTGCAGCCATTGTGCTGCTGAAATGGCTGGATCATAGGCGGATCCAGCAGAAGATGGAAGAAGCAAGAAGAACACGGGACCTGGCTCTGGAGAGAATGGAAAAGGCAGCTCGCAGGTTTAAACAAGAGGTAATTTGGGGGAAAGCATGTGTGGACAGATGGGATTGTATTTTGGGTAACTGAAGAAACAGAATTCCTGATAGATTTTGGGGGCAAAGGCAGGAATATGCATACTTTGATCATCAGCAGCTTTTTTTAAGGGTCATAACCTCTATTGTTACCAAAAATCTCAAGCTGAAAAGGCAGCCTAATGGAGATATTTTGTAATACAGATCATGTTGTGGGAATCCTGAGCGTGAGTGATGGATTGGAGTCCGAACCATATCACTGCTCATCTGTTCATCCTGCCAAGACTTTCTGCTCCTATCCTCCTCACCTCTGCCATCCCAACATCTCACATAATCGTAGAGTCATTAAGATTGGAAAGATCAATATGAACATCTTGTCCAACCATCAACCCACATCTGTGTCCACTCTAGACCTTGTTACTCAGCAAACATCTTGAAAATCTCCAAGGGTGGTGACTCCACCATCTCCCTGGGCAGCCTGAGGCAGTAACTTCCAATATCCACCATATTGTCCTCAATGTACAGGTCCCTCTAACATCTGCACATCAGTGACCAAAAGCCATTTCTTCCCACATACCCCTAGATCAAGAAGCACACAGATTTCAGAAGGTTCAGTCTTTGGATTCAGGATTGGTTTTAAACCCAAAATGAACACCAGTTGCTATTCTGTTGGAAAGGAGCAGTGGGAGGCTGTAAATAGTTTATGCACTTTTTTTTTTCTCCAAGTTAATGATACATTTTTGTAAAACTTTAGCTGGTTCAAGTGCCATATAACAGATCCTTGTCATGGAAACCAGGCTGAACTGTGACATCTTCTCAGGGTCATTGCCAGGCAGATGTTAGAACAAGGGATTTGCAATCTCAACACCAGCCTTTCCTGTTGTCTTCTTCTTTCTGCACCAAATTTCTTCCCCTTTGCAGAACCCAGGCACCCAGACTGCACACATCCTCTCACTGACCATGGTGGAGCTGGCGGAGAAGCTGAAGGAGGGGTCCCTGTCCCCAGAAAGCGTTCTCTACTCCTATATAGGCAAAGTGAGTGATGTCTCCAACACGGAGAGATGCTGCAGGGCTCCTCTGGTGCCACTTGCAACGAGCCTATTTTGTGGGAGAATGGCAATGCATGAGATCACAATTTGTCAGTACTGTGATGGATGAAGGGTGGCTTCTGGCTGAATCCATAGATCCAGGGCAGAAAATTATCCCCAAAATAATTATGTAAAATTCATAGGTAAAGTCTGAATAATGAGTGCTGAAGAATGCTGGAGGTTTGAGGAGACTGAATTCTCAGCTTGAAAACCCAAAGTGCTGTTTCTTTCCTTCCATCTATTCATTCATCTTGCTACTCTATCCAACCTCTCTGGAAAGGCTCTGGAGGTGAATCAGGAGGTGAACTGTGTAATAGACTTCATCCATGGCTGTGAGGATCAGCTCCAGAAACTGAAGAAGCAGAAGGAGAAGGGGCTGCTCTATGGCATTCCTGTCAGCATCAAGGACCACATTGACTGCAAGGTACATCCCTAATATCCCCTCCCCTTGGCCTGGGGCTGGAAACAGACAAGGATGTCCAGGATGTCTCTACCCCTGTATATGGGATCCAGCTTTATCCTTTTTATCACAGCTAGCCAAGGGTGCCTCAGACAAGGATGCTTTGGACCATATGTGTTATTTCTGTAGTTGTCACAGCTCTGAACAGGATCTTTACTGGTACCTAGAGAGCTTTGCTTCCCATCCCCAAGGGTCATGTCTCCACTGGTGGGCTGGTGAAGTTTCTGGGCCAAGTGAAGGAAGAAGACAGCGTCATCGTCCAGGTTCTGAAGAGCCAGGGAGCAATCCCCTTCGTGAAAACCAACATCCCGCAGACAATGATAAAGTAATTTCGTGTGCACCTTCATGAAAACACTCTGTCATACAAGTCCTGCGAGCTGAGAGGGAGCGGGGCCACGGGCACAAGTTCCCATCCTCTTCCAAACAAATTATGCACGCTGAATTCATTGCCTCCCCATTTCAAACTACCATTCCTTGGTCTTTCTGTAGAATGCTACAGAGAAAGTATTTCTTTTTGATGCCTCTTTCTTCCTATACTAATCAATATATCTACTTCACAGTGATTCTACCCCTAGCATTGATTCCGCATTAATCCCTGCACCTTGCCTTTATGATTTGTGGAGATAGATGTACCTCACTCACCTGCTGTTCTTCTCCCCAGCTACGACTGCAGCAATCTCATTTTTGGCCAGACGCTGAACCCCCTCAACCACCAGAAGACCCCCGGGGGCTCCTCAGGAGGGGAGGGAGCTCTGATTGCAGGGGGAGGCTCCCTCCTGGGCATTGGCTCAGATGTAGCTGGCAGCATCCGCCTGCCATCCAGCTTCTGTGGGTTATGTGGGCTTAAACCCACAGGCTTCAGGATCAGGTACACCCTAACAACTGTCTCCTTCCAGCTAATGTAGAGGCTGAAAAGTTTTCCCTGCAGTGGACCAAACTGCACAATAAATTTCTGTTTATCAGAGATGGGTTATTCCCAGATGAGGAATTACATATGCACCAGGGAAAGGAAACGATAAAAAACATCTCTAGCACCTAGCAACTTAATGCTCCTGGGAGTCTTCCTAATCTAGAAGGGGTGAAGTCTCTGCAGGGCCTTTGGTCCTCCTAGATGGTCACTGGGGCAAATGGGAAGTCTGCAACCCAGCATGCTGACATATCTTAGAGCCTAATACCTTAGATATCTAATCTGCTTCTCCCATTCTGTTTCTAGCAAGTTGGGTGTGATTTCTCCTATCGCAGGAATGAGCTCAGGTAAGTTCATCCAGATAATATATTACTACTGCCAAACCTTCTCTGCTGTTTGCAGCATGGCTGCAGTCCTTGTTCCTTCCTCCTGGGTGGGACGTGTGCCTGCAGAAGGCTGGCCCAGAAGGTCCACCTCTGTAGATGGCATCCTGACTCTAAGACTTAGGGACTGTCCGTGGCAGGCTTCCTTTCTCACTTCTTGCATATTCATTCCCCACTCTTCTTTCCTGGCCTGAATAAAACTCCTGTCCTCTGGGCCACTACCAGCTACTATAAGGGAGCACCAGGGCCAGCTGCCTGAAATAATGGATCTTTGTTTTTGCAGTGATAGGGATGCTGGGGCCAATGGCAAGGGATGTGGACAGCCTGGCCCTCTGCATGAAGGCGCTGCTCTGTGAGGAAATGTTCCGGCTGGATCCCACTGTGCCTCCCATCCCCTTTGATGAGGAGGTGAGGCTCAGAGGCAGTCCCATGCCTCCATTTGTCTACCACTAAAGAGAGATCTTGAGAGACTCTCATCTGATTTCATATCTGAAGACAGTGAAGGGGAAGCAATGCTGCTGCTCAGATGGGTCCCAGCATGAGCAACCATGTGAAGAAGCCACAGAGCAGGGTTGGCAGACAAGACCTGCTGAATGCTGATCCCTACCATTGCCTTCCTAGCAATGCCCAGAAAAGACTTGTTGGCTTCCTAAAGGAATTCATTTTTCCTGATCAGAGAAATTCACCCCTCGCATCTTTAAAAAGAGCCTTATTTAAAAGCCATGAACCTAAGAAATCTTTGAGCTTTGCAATTATCTCTCTGGTTCTACCCATCTGCTGCTTTCTGGCTCAGGTTTTAGGATCTTTCAATTGTCCCTGCTGTACAGACGATTACTCCTGATATATGGCTCTTTCCACTAGCCCAAATGTCCTGTCTTTCTTCCAGCCTAGGACACTGCCTTCCTAAATCCTAGGAATGGTCTGATCTGGTACATGTGTCCAACCAGTGGCTCTTCTCACAGGTTTACACCAGTTCAAAGCCACTTCGGATTGGATATTATGAAGAAGATGGCTACTTCCAACCCTCACCCAGTATGAAACGGGCCGTCCAGCAGACCAGAAAGCTCCTCCAGGAAGCAGGGCATACAGTAAGTTTTCATGCCTGTGGTTACTAGGAGCTGTCATCCTGCTCCTTACGGAGTCTGGACAAGTCATTTCACATCTCTCTTTTATTAAGCATGGCATGGGGCAATGTTTTTTCCATCATGTTTTGCATCTCCATAAACATCAAACTTGCAGCAGCTTCCATGATCCTGCATCTGCTGAATCCAGTTTACAGACTTTTGGGTGGAGTACAGGTTTGGAGCAGTTGAGCTCCCAGGGATCACTTCTAGCCTAAACTACATTGTGGTTCTGCCAGTAGTATTTTCTATATGAGTTCTAATGACAAGTATAAATTAAGAATATTTGGTGTTTTGAATACTTGGCCTCTAAATATACTCCTCTAAGGAGCAAAGAAAAGCTATGTGAAGTCATGTCATTGTGTGCAAATGCCTTGGAAACGGGAAAGGACAGAGGGCAGATGGCACCAGCCCAGGTCTCTTTGTATATGGAGGGAGGTCTACACAGGGCTTTGTCATTCATTTGTCTTTCTTGCCTCTTGAACAAGAATGGTTTTCCTGCAGATTGTTCCCTTTGCACCACCTAAGATTGACTACATGGTAGATGAACTGTTTACCAGAGGGATTTTCTCAGATGGTGCTGCTCACCTGGTGGACTCTTTGTGAGTAAAACTTATTGCTTTCAGTGCAAACCCTGAGACTTGACATGGTGTGACTTTGGATGCATCCAAAGTGCCGGGAACTGTGGATGCATGCTTTTATGAACATGGTGGTAGGTGGGTTTTTGGACTGGATGATTTTAGAGGTCTTTTCCATCTTTAATGATTCTATGATTGTAAAGAGAGGGCAGCAGAGGAGTGATTTCTGGAAGGGTGAATTCATCATGGACAGCAACAAGCTCACTACAGTAGGTCACATGCATGGGTAACCCCGTAGGGTATCAGCATGGCCTGTGTCAGCAGTGCTGTGGCAAATGTTTTTATGCATGTGATTAGTCTATGGCACATGGGGAACACCACAAGTTGTGTAACTTCACACAGAGGTGCAGAAGATCAGCCCTGGTGAGCAGCCCAATGCCCACCTAACCAATTGCTCACCGCCCTTCCTTACAATAGGGAAAATAGGATGGGAAAATAGGGAGAAGGCTTATGGGTCAAGATAAAGACAGATTGCTTGCTGACTGCTATCATGGGTAAAGCAAACTCAGTTTGGGACCCTCAGGCTGAAACTAGTTCTGGACTTGACTTTGGAGGATGGTTGGCCACCTCCAAATAGGGTTGTGCCCTCTGGCACAAGTTCTGAGTACCCTTTGCTCTCTGTCCTTCTAGCAAAGGAGACATCGTGGATCCCAATCTGAAGTCCCAGTTCAATACTTACAGGCTTCCTGCTCTGGTGAAGAGGATCCTGGCTATCATTTTGAAGCCTATTGTAAGTATGGAGATATCTCATCTGTATTCTAGGAAGTCAGCAAGGTGGGGAACTTTCCACATGGTGGGCTGCACCACTCAATGCTTTGCTGCCTTGTGTCAAGAGGTTATCAAAGTGCCATACTCTTAAGTAAACTTGGTCTCTATGCAAGGATCTAAACAGCATCTCCACATCCAGGTGATGTTCTCCAGGGCTAGCAGTGTTGTCTACAGCCTTATTCCTAGGGGTTGTTGTAATTGAATTAAAGAAGGGCAACAAAGGGTCTGAAGGGTCTGGAATAAAAGTCTGATGGAAGTGGCTGAGGGAACTGGGATTGTTCAGTCTAAAAAAGAGGAGGCTCAGGCAAGAACTTACTGCTCTCTGCAATCCCCTGAAAGCAGGTTGTAGTGAGGTGGTCAGCCTCTTCTCCCAGGTAACAGAGATAGGATGAGAGGTGATGGTTTTCAAGTGGCTTTCAAGCAAAGGATGGATGTTGCACTGAGTGACATGGCTTAGTGAGTGTGGTGGTGATGGTTTGACAGCGGGACTAGGTGATGTTAGTGGTCTTTTCCAACTTTAATGATTCTATAGTTCTATGAATGTGTAAGTTATTATTGGGTTACAACCACTGGAAACTGTACCTGTTCTTCAGAGCCACTTCTACTAGGGCAAGAAGCATGCCCAAAATAAAGTCCCATCCATTTCATCTGCATTGTTGTTGACTAATCCCAAGTTTTTCTTCTTCCTCCCAAAGTACCCACGAATCGCTCGGGATCTCAGTGCTCTCTGTGGAGTGGGGTAAGTGGCACTGAAGTAGAGGAAGGGATTCACATGGATGTGTCCACTGGGTTCGTGCAAGTGGATGCCAGCTTGCTGTGCAAAGTCACCATGTCTCAGCATGGTGTTGTCTAGGCCTAGGCACCAGAAATTAAGGGTCCAAAGTTCCTCACTGTGGCAGGGTTAGGATATCTCAGCTCACTCAGATAAAGGCAGCTTTCCTCATTGTCAAGTAGATTCTGGTGCACAGAAGGCAATGTGCTAAGGCAGTACAGAGGTACCTGCATGTGGATGCAGTATGATGTGAAGTACAGACCCCTCTGAGAGACAAAAACAAGCAAACTGAGAGCAGCTGAATTTAAAAGACTGCCATGATTTTTGTCTAGGTGCCAGAATAAATGGCATCATGGCAGTAGGCTCTTTTGATGTACGAATAAGTACATGTGAAGCCTGTAGAATCATATAGATGATGCTATGACTTGTTCTTGGGGTGGTCATGTAGTTTCCATAACAATGGGGTATTTGTACTTTTATTATTGTTTTGTGTTGCCACAGTCCCAATTCTGATTAATCTTTTCACCATTCCAGGTCTGCCAAAAACCTCTGGGATCAGCATATAGCTGTGGCGGTAGGATGATTTATCTTCCTTACTAAACACAGTGAGGGATTCCTGTCATTGGTTTCACCTCTGTGATGGATCTGGTGTTGGGTCATCTCAGATAAAGCAGCTGGGCTTTTCAATTGATGTTAATGTAGAGGTCTGTACTTACTTACTCTCCCCAGCCCAAATTAGGACAGAGTAAAAATCTGTGGTTGTGAACTCTTTGGCTCAGATGTATTTTGTATGAACTCATTTTGGTTCAGCAATGTGGGACAGGAAGCATTGTCATGGACAACTGAGCCCATCGCTGCTCACAAACCCATCAGGTTCCTTTTCACAACAATCTGAGTTTTGCATTTGCACTTATTTTTATTGGCCATCTCTTCTCCTCTCTGATCAGATGATTGGAAGCCTTCTTATTTCTTTTGCTGTTTGTTCACTTGCAGTTTGTACTCATTCCATTCCTGAGTTTAAATAACACCTCTCCTCTCTGGTATTTTCCACTCGATCCTAGTCTATTTACAGACAGTACTTGTATCCCCTTTTAGCTGGTGTTTTGCAGGGCTGAAGGAGTTGAGCTATTTTAGCATCTCCTCACAAGGATCTGTGTTCCTTGGGACACCCTTACAACCATCCCTGAGAACAAACATGCCTCCAGCCTCCACCATGCAGCCTCCATCAGTGTCAGTCTTAAGATGGAAATGCATGCTCACAGCAGCAGGTCTGATTGATTGAAAACAGATCATTCTTCCCCTACTCCCACCCCACTCCCTGCCAAAAAAAAAAAAAAAAAAGAAAAAAGAAAAGAAAAAAAGAAAATCCTCTCAAAAGATTTGGTAACCTCAAAGGTATTTTGGATTTTTTTTTTTTTTTCAGCAAAGCATTATTCATGGTTTTCATTTATTACAAACAAGAGTTGATTCAAATTTTTGGCTAGCTTTCCTCTCAGGAAAACATGAGACTACTTGCACTGTATTTCCTGGAAACTCTCTCTTTCGTCAAACTTTCAGCAGAATGATCTCAGTCTGCATATGGAATTTGAGAACAGACAAAAAATAGAATCATAGAATCACTGAGGTTGGAAAAGACCTCTAAGGTCATCCAGTCCAATCCCAACCTATCTCCACCTTCCCATGCCCCTCAGTACCACTGAGGCTGCTCAAGAAGCTGTACGATCCATTTATATTAATTTACTAAGAGACAGTGGGACAGCATTTTGAGAATGGATTCATTCATTGCCTGATGTTCAGTAGACTGCATTCTTCTACCAAGCTAACAAAGCTTTTAGGAAATGGACTTTTGTTTGAACTACTGTTGATCTCCACTCAATCAAATGCAAAGTCAAAACTGTGCGTAAGGACTGGGTAAACATGCAAAGAAAGCTGTCAACTCTGAAATGCCCACCTGACATCAATGCCCATGTCTGGGCCGGATAGACCTGGGAGAGGAAATACAAAGCCTGCTGGCTCTTTCAAAGTACAGCTTAGATTTTATTTCACTTTTCACTTTTATCTAGGCATGCTTTTTTTCCCCTTTTCCATGCTATAGACATTGATCTGCCACTGCTGTCCAACAGGCGTTGGTTGTCATCCACTCTGTCTTTCCCTCTAGGCTTACCGCACTGAATTCATTGCTAAATGGAGGAAGCAAAAACTGGATGTGGTTCTTTGTCCTGCACTTGGTCCAGCCTTTAACCATGGCTATGCTGGGAAGCTGTTTGGTAATCTCCATTGAGACATCTCATGGATGCATCCATGTTATTGTTTGTGGGCAGAGCAGCAGCGAGATGTTTAGGTCTCTTGTGCATTCCTCAGACTGGGTGTAGTGTCTGCTCTTCTCTCTGAGGAAGTTAGCACAGGGAATGCCTCCACTCAGTGTGTCTCCTCACGTTCCCACTTCATCTGAGCTGCACATGTTTGGATTATTATGGGCAGCATTTAGTGACACGTCAGTCCCAGTAGTTACTGGGTGAGTTCTGCTGTGTCATCTGACTTCCTGAAAGTGCACGCGAGGATAGCTGCTAGGGTGGTGGCAGTTCTTATCTCAAGACAAGTTCTTTTGAATGTGGCCATCTTTTGTTCCCCAAGACTTCGCAAGGAGCAGACATGAAAAGTTGCCTTTCACTTGCAGAAAGAGGCAATTTGATAGCTTCCAGGGAACATCCAAAGTCCTCCATTCCTTTAAAAGCAGCTCTCTGCAATCTAAAATGCCCTAGATGGTGTTACAGACCTGGATATCAGGATTTTACCCTGAGGTGTGAAAGACAAGTTCAGACTTTGTCTGCCTCAGATCAAATACTCATCTCTACCTCTCTCAGAGCAGAGCTAATATCCACCATGCGGCCCTCAAACTTCCCCACCAGAAGTCCCATGGTCTCTTTAGGTTCAGCAACTCCAGTCCAAAATTGCTTCGAACTGAATTATCATCTGAAAGTCTTCACTGGCCCAGCACACTTAAATTTTGCCAATTTGCATGCTCTGTGTGATCTTTTCCAGCTGCAACCTCCTATACCAACTTATACAATGTCTTAAACTTCCCTGCTGGAGTGGTGCCGGTCAGCACAGTCACAAGAGCTGATGAAGAAGAACTGAAGCATTACCAAGGGCACTACAAGGACCCTTGGGATAAGAGACTGAAAGAGGTGAGCAGAGAAAGTCTTAGCAGAAGGCCATGACTGGCACAGTTGCACCCCTGGCATATTGTCTTTTCTCCATCTTATGATGACATTTGTCTCCTTGTATATCTGTCTTTCACTTTCTGTACTGTCAAAAGATGGTATTACCCACAATGTGCTCTGACTCAACACCACACTTAATTTTTGCAGGCTGTGGAAGGAGCCGTGGGGCTGCCTGTTGCTGTGCAATGTGTGGCTTTGCCATGGCAGGAGGAGCTGTGCCTTCGGTTCATGAAAGAGGTGGAGAACCTTTCCCGTGGCATGAGGAGAAATGTGTGATTTCTCAAGATCTGCTTTGCTTATGTTGACCTTTAATATCCTGCTCATTACTCCAGTCACCTTCTACCCAGTGTGCAACACAGATAGCAATCTGCAGACTCCAAATTCCATTTCAGTAAAATGGCAATAAATGCTGCTTGAAAGCAGTCGGTAAAATCTATTCTCTGTCCAAACTTCCTCCTTCATTAAAGTGAGATAAAACCTGGTCTAGTGCTTGATCTAGTGCCTGGCAACCCTGCCAATAGTAGGGAGTTGGAACTGGATGATCTTTGAGGTCCTTCCAACCCAAGCCACTCTTTGATTCTATAAGAAAACTAAAAGAAAGGCAAGAGAGTTCATGTTGGACCAAAGGAGTCTGAAAACCATAGTGAAACTATATTTGGTGTATAATATAAGGCTGAAGAGCTGATTACCTCTATATTTTATTTCCAACAGTGGCAGTAGCAGATGTTTAAGGGAGAGTATAACCTGGCAGGATTCTCTCTTTGGCTGTGCCAATAGTGGACAAAAGGTTGCAGTTAGCCCATCAGTAACTGGCCATCAATAATTTAATAACTAGTTCAGGCTCTTCTTGATCTCTTATGTTCTTTTGGTCTCCACACCATACAATGGCAGCGAGCTCTACAGTTTAATTGAGCAGCAAGTAGTGGAAAGCTTTGCTATCACTGTTTGAGCACTGTCTGAAATAGTAAATAATCTGCCTTCAGTCCTGTTCCCCGTTGTTTCTTCCAGTTAAGCAATAGGAAAAGAAGGTGCTATTTTGTTTGTCTTTTCATTGCCTATAATCATTTAAGGGAAATCTGAGTTCAAACATTTCTATGGCTCAGTTTTGGTACTTCCAACTTCACTGTAAAAATTGCATGCTGTCCTTGACCTAGCCATTGCACTCCAGGTTTCCTGTTTCTCTTATGTCCAGCACAACATCCTGGCTGTAGGCTTTGCTTTGATTATACAGGAGAATTTTAATAAGGATTTATATCTGCTTATTTTTCTTCACTTTTCAGGGTAAACTTTGTCTTGTTGCAATATTGGGAGCACATAAAGCTCCTCAGAAAAACTGGTACCAGCAGGACACACATACATTGTTAGGACAGATCACTGTTCTCTTACAATGTCTGACATAGATAGGACTGCCTGGTGTAACAGAATGTGACAGAAGATATTAGAGACCTGATGGCCAATGCTCAAGTGAGGAAGTAACTAAAAGCAAGTGTCCAGAAATGGGTGAAATTAGCAACAATTAGGACTAATCCACCTTTCACTCAGAAACAGCTGTTTCAACTCTCCAAGTATGGTTCCAATCTGCTCTTCCCCCACCCCCATTACTGTTCTTCTCCTCTGCATTCAGCTCATCTGACTTCCTCCTTTTGTCTGCATGCCTCAGGATGAGACACTGAAAAGCAAACTTCTTGCAATAAACGTTGTGCCCAGCCATGGAGCAGCTGGGAACAACCTCATCATTCTCCATCACGCTGCTGAAGTGTCTGAGATCATTTGTTCAGTAGGACCAGACCTGTGCATGATGGCATGATGGAGGATATAGGAATGCTGTGGACTGCATTATAATAACAAATCTTTGCATTGCCTTGGCTGACAGCAGCTGTATAGCTGGAGGAGTTGTGAGTAGGATCCATACGACCCATTTACAGTAATGGGAGGTTTCTGACAGGATGTTTCGTGTTGGTTAGTGCTGTTCTGCAACTGCTGATGGATTTTGACTGGAATTAAAGCATGTGTTTCGATGAAAATCTTATGATTCCAATAGATATTCCAGGCTGAAATGAGTCACTAACTGGAGAGTTCCCAGAAAATATTTATTCAGCCCTCTTGAGTCAAACGGAACAATTCTAGAGGAGACCAGCCCATTTCACTATGACTTCAACAGCTTCTGAAATGTCTTTAAAGTTGCTTCAGGGCAACATAGTCAACATATTTTGTTTTGGAAAAGCACAGCAGAATGTATGGATACAAAAATCTTGAATATGGGATACAGTTCTCAGGGTTAATTCTTTGTCTTTTGATCAAAATGGATTCTAAGCTGATCTGGCTTAAAAAAAAGAGGAAAAAAAAAATTACCAAATTGGAGGGAGGATTGTTTATGTAAAGATTCTAATGAAAACCAGCCTGCTTGAGAGCTGCAGGTGTTGGGTGGAGGTTAATGACAGTAAGCTAGTGTTGTCTCACTTCTTCAAGCAGAGATGATACAGCCTTGCTGGGAACAGGAGCAGACTGCCTGGGTTGGTCTGCTGCCTTTTTCTGTGTGAGGCACTGTGAAGGAGGTCTGCAGAAATAGGAGGGACGATAACAGTGCATTCTGTCTCAGGGGTCAGATGAGTACCAAAGGAATAGGGATTCTTCCATTTCTTTTTTGGCTCTGTCCCATGACCCACTTAAGTGTACTTCCTCTTATTCTCCCTGCATTGCTCAACATCTGAAAGCCCCACATGCAACCAGGTAAGCATTTTTATTTCTATCCCCAGCACCAGGATAACAGCAAAAAGAGGAAACCACTGACTGGACAGCAAAGAAAGTCAATTGGGTGGTTATTTCAAAACTTGTCTCTTCTATGTCACCAACACCAAGCATGATAGGCAGTGTGTCATTTATAAAATAATTATAGATCTATCTGGAGTCTTTGTGCTGGGACTGGATCAGCTTTGCCTCTTATAAGCTGATGAACCTGGAACTGTACTTCGAATTAGGAGAATGTCCAAAAATGAGGCAGGTAGATGCCCTTGAAGGGTCAGTACCTATGACTGGACATTATAATGGTGTCTCAGCAGTGGTCCTGAAGCTCCTGTTAAAATGTAGGGGAGATGCTTAGCAATAAGTGAAGCACAAACCTGTAGTATTACCTGGCAACCCATGGAAGCACAGTCACAACTACTTTGACGTTGTGACCTTAGACCTGGATTGAGTGGAGTGATAACATCATTGCAAAAGTACTGCACTTGGCCTCGATTGTTTATCTTCATGAATAAACTCTGAACTGTGAGTTAGGCAGGCTGACTCCTCTCGTAGGGACTTGAGATTTGATCTGGAACGTTCCCTGCCTCATTTTTCCCACAGAGCCAGAGGTCTCTTTCTCATCAGGTTTCCAAGCACCCCTTGATCCCCTTTGCCTTTGAATTCACATACAGCTCAGCCTATCTGCCTCTATGTAGCTGCTCCTCTCCTTGTTAGGGACTCTAATTTCATATGGTTTTTGGAGTGCCTCAGCAGCCCAAAGGTCTACTCAGAAGGTGCAAAACAAGTTTGGATTTTGAAACCATCCCATCCCTCTGTATGGATTCAATCCTCATTCCCCTCCACTTGCTTTCTGCTGCCTGTGTTCCCATTGCAGGCTGTGGTGGAAGAGCTATGCCTCCAGTTTACAAGGGAGGTGAAAACGTTTGTCCATTGATAGGAAAAGGGCTTCCTCAGCAGCATCCGGCCATCTGGAAGTGCAGCTGTTCTCACTAATAAAACTGCCCTTTGAAACACCGAGTTGGTTTGGACACAGCTGGCTTTGTCTCTGTTAAACATTTGCAGTGTCTAAAGGGCAGGATCAGAGCACGGGACCCAGAGCCTGAGCGGATGTGAGAACCCAATGCCCTGATGCCTCTCAGCAAGGGGAATAAACTCCCACATCCGCACAGCCCAGTGCAGGGGTTGTGTCACTGCCACGTGCAAAGAGCACACCTCTTCCTTAGGAAGCCTTTGCACAAATCCCAGGAGGTTGGGAGAGGATTTGGGTATTCACAGAATCATGGAATCATTAAGGTTGGAAAAGACTGCTAAGATCATCCAGTCCAACCATCAACCCATCACCACCATGCCCACTAAGCAAGGCGGCCACCGAAAAGGAGCACAGTAGATAACTAGCTTAGTTTGTTACAGCTTGGTTAATTGTGGAATTGTCCATTCCACACTATTTTTAGAGGATTGTTGATGTTTTCCATAGGGGCTGATGTCTGCTGAGTTCTTGCCTTCATCTCAGTGCATGGAGATGCTCTTGTGGCCTTGTGGCAAGAGGTGCTACTCTCAGCCACTGGCTGTCTCATGTCTGTTGGGAATCTTTTGCTTCTGGGCTGCAACCATGTGGAACTCACCTCAGCATCTGTGTACTCATTCACAGCATGGACCCACCTGTTCTGGTGCACACAGGCATTGTGGCAGTGCTGAGCCCTGTCTCCGAGATGAGAGCACCAGGGGAAGCTCAGGTTGGATATTAGGAAAAACTTCTTTTCTGAAAGTGTGATGCTCTGGCACAGCTGCCCAGGGAGGTGGTGGGATCTCCATCCCTGGAAGTGTTCAAGAACTGTGGAGATGTGGGCAGTGGGCATGGTGGGGTGGGGTTGGACTGGGTGATCTTACTGTTTTTTTTTTTACAACCTCATTGATTCTGTGATTCTTTGATAGGGCTCCTGAAGCAGCTTTAGACAGCTATGGGAGTAGGATGGGTTTAAGGAACTTGGCGGATGAGTAAGTACCCCACAAACATGCATCCTCTCATCACACCATCCTCATCTCTGTGCAGGGAAATCTTGTGCTTTCAAACTGTGTTTTTTTTCCCCCTCCTTCCATTGTCTTCCTAGGCTATGCAGGAAACAGGAGCCAAGATATTTCCTTGCTTCTTTTGTTCAGCAGATCCCACAGCTCTTCCTCCCCAGCAGAGAACTTCCTGCAGTGCAGACAGCCTGCATAAACCCGATACAGCCAGGGTTCACTAGCTTTGCATGCTTAACCTGTTGCACTTTTCAGTCAATCATTCTCCACTTCATGCCCCAGTGAAGGCACCTCTGCATAGGTCAGCTTTGGGTTTATAAGCTATTTGCTGAGCCACAGCAGTGGTGCTGGGAGGAGGAACTGATCTGGGGAGACAGACTGGGATCTGGGAACAGATCTGGGAGACTCCCACCTGTCTTGCTTCTCATTCTCAACCCATCCTCAAAGACCAGAGAGTCTCACAAAGTGATGAGACGGCTCATGGCAGAGACAGAGCTGGCTCCAGCTGCTGCTCTTGCCCTTCTCTGTGGTTCGACAGCAGCTGTAGTGGTCTGGAAATGGCTGGGCAAAAGGCACATCCAGAAGAAGATGGAAGAGGCTCGAAGGATGCGGGATGAAGGTGTGAAGAAAATGGCAAAAGCTGTCCAAGAGTTCAGGGAGCAGGTAACCCATCCTCGTGAGGAGCTAAGACCCACTGGGGTGTCTGCTCATGTTCTTCAGCTCCTCCTCCTAGCTCACCTCTCCATGGCTTTTATAACAAGGATCCCAGGGGAGATGTGCTGGCAGCCTTCAGCAAGAGCTGCCCTTGAAGGAAAGGAGATCACATCTTCTGAAGCTGGATGAGATTTGGTGAAAGCCTACAGCCAGGGAGATGTGAATTACACTTGGAAGAGATTTGGGACAAAGGTGACAAAGCCTTTGAAGATCTGGTGGATTTGAACCAATGAAGGTCATTACCAATGAGGGTAATCACTTGGTCCAAATCCTGTAGATCCTTAGGGATGAAAATGTCTCTTGCCTATATGGTAGAAGCAATAACTCTTCTTGAGTCTAAGGTAATACATCTGTCCACACGCCTGTATCCTGGGCTGTAAAACCTGGGTTCTGATTAGCTCTTGAAGAGTCTTCAAAAGAAATTCTACCAGGGTTGCCAGCAAATGAGGCCTCTCAGACTGCCCACAAAATTTGACCCAACTTAACTAATGTAAAAAAAGGGCTCTCAATGTCACCTGTGAGCAACCAGGAGGTGACAAGTGTGTGAATGAGACAGGCACCCACCCAGCCAGCATGGATGCAGCCCTGAATTCTGCAGTACTCATTTCTAACACTCTTCATTCCTGCCCTATTTCCTTCTCCACGTGTTCCAGCTCAATCAACTCAGTTTTTACAGCAGTAATATAATAATAATAATAATACCTGGAGATAAAGCATACCAGCTACAAGTATTTTTAAAACTTTCTTCTTCATCTTTCTGTTGCAGGTCCCCAGTGACAAGACAGATGCCATCCTGTCCCTGCCCCTGCTGGAACTCTCTGGAAGGTTGCAGGAAGGGTCTCTGTCCCCCAGGACAGTCCTTTACACTTACATACAGAAGGTGAGTTCCTATTTACATCCTGAAGAGCAAATTGCTTATGTTATCTGTGCTGTGATGTGTGGGATTGCTAGAACTTGCTGATTATGGCATGTCTTTAATATAGCAGATACCAGAAGAAAGATACAGAAGGACAGGGATATCTCTGTCTAATGGGTCATACCCATCACCAAATAACCCCTTCAGATGGTTTGAGCCCTTTCAGATGTTCTGGGGAGGGGGTTACCATTCAAACCAAGCTTCTCACTTTGAAGATCCAGCTAGCTACTGGATGCAGCCATGTCATTTCATTGCTCTTAACTAACACCTCTTCCTCCATCTGTCTGGAAAAGGCCCTGGAAGTGACCCAGCAGACAAACTGCGTGCAGTGTTTTATCCCAGAGTGTGAAGAGCAGCTCCAGGAAATAGAAAAGCAGAGGGAGAAAGGACTTCTCTATGGCATTCCTGTCAGCATCAAGGATCACATTGGCCACGAGGTGCTTCCCTTAGTGCCCATAAAACATCCCATCATGAGCTGGGCTGGGTGGTGAAGTGGATGAACATGGGAACCTGGCTAGGCTTGGGGTTGTGACTCCACATCTCATTGCTTCTGCAACCCAGGCAGTTAGGAGCTGCTGCTGAGTCCTGATGATTTCTTAGGTGATCAGCTCCATGCTGATTTGCCAACACAGTTAAGAGGACTCTCAGCCCAAAACAAGACCCAGAAAACAAGGCTAACAGAAAAAGGACCATGCTGTCATTGCCTAGGGCTTGTATTCCCTCTCTGAACATTCAGCAGATGCTTCACCTGGACAGCAGGATTCTGGGTTTGATCCTGAGCAAGTGAACAAAGAATGCCTGCAATGTTGCATCTATGTCAGTGGAGAGAAATAGCATGAAAAAGAGCAAGGATAGGTTCAGGAGAAGCCTTAACCCTGTGTTTGGCAGCACTGTGCTTATGATAGGAGTGGGAATCCTTGGCCCTTCATGCAAGGGAGTGGATTAGTACACCCCAAAGGGAACACCAGATCTTACTCAGAGGGCAGTGAGGCCCTGGTACGGCTGCCCAAAGAAGCTGTGGGTCATCTCTGCAGGTGCTCAAGGCCAGGCTGGATGGGGCCCTGGGCAGCCTGATTTGTTGGGGGCAACCAGTCCATGGCAGGAGGAGGGAACTGGATAGGCTTTAAGGTCCCTTCCAACCCAACCATGTTATTGTTCCATGATTATGATATTCCTTCCAAAACAGCAGGGAAACTGTGCTGCCACTGTCCACTGTCACCTCTCCTTTCTGCAGGGGCATCTATCAACCTGTGGGCTCGTGAAGTTCCTTGGCATTCCAGAGAAGGAGGATAGTGTCCTAGTCAAGGTTCTGAAGAGACAAGGGGCCATCCCATTCGCTAAGACCAATGTGCCACAATCCCTCTTCAAGTAACATACATCATTAGAAATGTCTCTTTTCCTGTACCTAAAGCCCAGCCTGTAGCTCGTGGGTTTTAGGGACAGACTTCTTCCTGTCTCCTGAGATGTTCCCAGACAAATCTGTCTTCCATTTGTTGCCAACAATCTCAGCTCACCTGAAAATGGCTTTTCAATAAGATTAAGGGGGAAAAATTCCCACCATGGCATAACAGAAATCAAGTGCACTTGTGAGTGGGAGGTGGCTTAATGGGAACGAGCCATGTCTGAAGGATTTACAGGGTGGAAGGAGGGGTTGGCTATGCCATGTAAGCCCACTGCAAGGAACAGACAACTAACTCAAGGGGCTTGGCTGCTCCTTACATCCTACTTGCTGGTTTGCCCCACAGCTATGACTGCAGCAATCTCATTTTTGGCCAGACTCTGAACCCCCTCAACCACCAGAAGACCCCTGGGGGCTCCTCAGGAGGGGAGGGAGCTCTGATTGCAGGGGGAGGCTCCCTCCTAGGCATTGGCTCGGACGTCGGTGGTAGCATCCGTCTTCCATGCAGCTTCTGTGGGCTGTGTGGGCTCAAACCCACAGCCAAAAGGCTCAGGTAGGTGCTGGGGTCTGTTCTTCCCACTCTGCTAGGGGACTCTTAGCTCACACCCACCTTGTGCACCTACCTGCTATGTTCAGGGAAGAGTCAGTAAGCAGATGCATCTGCTGCCTGTTCATGTAGGGTGTCTTTGGTGAGAGAAACTCAGACCTGTTTGAGTTTCAGTCCTTAAATCTCTGAAAGCTCCAAAATTGAACAATTTTTGCTTAAACAAAGATTTGTTACGGTTTGTGATTTTTTTTTTTGTTACCATTTTGATCAAGATTTTCTGTTTTACTCAGTTCAAATTTATTCTATTTCAGGACCTGAACTGGAGACTAACAATGCATTCAGACATGTTGGGAATATATTGCTTTTACTTGAAATAACAATATACTTTTTTTCTTTTCCTGCAGTCTGTCTGGAATAAGTGGCCCAGTCGATGGGATTGTGTCAGGTATGTGAATTTCAGATTTTTTCTCTCCAGGTGCTGTGAAGAGCAGGGAGAGTGGAATGTGGTAGAGGCTGATGTTTGCTTCTGTCTGCCTTGTCAGACACTGATCTAGGTTCAAGAAGCCCAGATGCAAATTGCTATGTCTCCCTGGGGTCACCTCAGTGAAGTTATGTCATCCCTGAGATCTTCTGTCATTCTCCAGGCCTGAGGAGGGCTGAGACAGCCAAGATTTGCATGGGGGGCCCATCCAGAACATCCCCCCTCATTGCCCAGTGGTTCCTTGCATGATGGCACACCCCTTTGTTTACCACAGACATTTTCTCTCATCCCATGCCAGTTCTGTGTGCACTGGGGCCGATGGCAAGGGATGTGGACAGCCTGGCCCTCTGCATGAAGGCACTGCTCTGCGAGGAGATGTTCCGGCTGGATCCCACCGTGCCCCCCATCCCTTTCAATGAGGAGGTGAGCCTTGTCCTCAAGGGTCCTGCATGCCTCAAGGACCCAGTTATCTTGACAGTACTGCTGTGGTTTGTGGTTTATCAGACTGAGACACCCCAACGTGCAAGGAAGGCAGCACCAGACTGGTGTCTCCTTTGCTCCAGGTGTACTCAAGCTCTGCTCCCCTGCGGATCGGATACTACGACACAGATGGTTACTTCCCATTGCCTCCTTGCATGCAGAGGGCAGTGCATGAAACCAGGGAGGCTCTTCAGGCAGCTGGGCACAAGGTGAGCACCACTATGGGAGCAGAGATGGCTGGGATGGCAAAGGGCTGCAATGGGCTGCCCAGCAGTGTGAGGAGCCCAGGGAGGCTTCTACTGCAGAGGCCTACAAGTATATCCATGGTCAGGCCATGGAAATTATTCACATCCTCAGGCTGCCACATGATCTTATGTTTTGATGCAGCTGGTGCTCTTTTCTCCACTTCACATCCACCATGTCATGACTGAACTGTTTTTGAAAACATTTTTTGCTGATGGAGGCCGTGCTTGGTTGGATGTGTTGTAAGTAGAAGCATTCCCCATGCCCATGAACACAACTCACAGCAAAACTAGCTCTTTTCACACTCCAAACAGGAGATAACTCAGCTTTCTGAGAAAGGGCCAACAGCTTCTCTGACATGATCCCCTCCTCTGTATCTCTCAGTACAGGAAATATTGTAGATCCAAGCTTAAAACCCCAGGTGAATTTCTGCAGGATCCCAAGGCTTGGGAAGAAGATGCTGGCTCTGATTCTTAAACCTCTGGTGAGTTCCTGGCTTCATTCACAAAGCTGAGTGGTGTCAGCAAGCCTTGAGATCCTTGCAAATGGGATGGTACTGGCATACACCTCCAACTAGGAACACTGGGACTTCAGGCCAAGGCACATGCTGTGATTTGGGAAGCTTTAGGATCCTGCTGGGGTTTATCCAGTGCAAAGAAAAACAAGAACAAGACCAGCTAAGAGCTGTGAAAGAATAGTGCAGAGCCCACAGCAAGTGGTTCTCCAAATGCTAGTGGTGCCAGGTTTCCTTACAGATTCATGCATTGGGATACTGTGGCAGGGGGAGTCAGATTTGAAGCTCTATCCCTAGGTTGGAAGCAAAGAAAACAAGAGCCACGTGGAGCCTTTTTAAGCAGTGTCGCACCCCCCCTCAAGGGCTGAGCAGAACAGCAGTGGATGTTGGCTGGGAGGTGCTGCACCCCACCTCACATCCCTAACAGCAACTCTTTTCCTTCCCAGTTTCCCCGCATGGCTGACTATCTGAACGCCTTGTGTGGCGTGAGGTAAGACAGCATCCTCTGCAGGAATGTCTGTGGAAATGAACTTCACCTTCTCCTCTGTCTGCAGTGGGGTGGATGGTGCTGGGTTCACAACAGGTTCTGACCCACTTTCTGCAGGATCTGTCCTGCCCTGGATGCTTCAGATTTCAAGAGCTTGTTGCCCCACTCCTCTGGAGTTACACTGTCCCTGGTGTTACCAAAAGGATTAAGGGACTTGGGTAGGAAGAGAAATCTTCCAAACATTTGTTGTTTAACTGTATGGCCAAAT
Organism: Phasianus colchicus; assembly: GCF_987193195.1. Taxonomy (NCBI): domain Eukaryota; kingdom Metazoa; phylum Chordata; class Aves; order Galliformes; family Phasianidae; genus Phasianus; species Phasianus colchicus. The sequence goes on along the minus strand of NC_143444.1, from coordinate 24,176,653 downwards.
GCCAAAGGAAACTTTGGAGAAATTGGGCAAGATACATTACTTTATGTAATTGCTAGAATCACTGAGGGTTATCAACCTGGAGAATTGTTTGAGCACTTTCTCTTCCTCACCAAAATGCTTTAAAATGGCTATAAAAAGTTGCTGTGATTTCCACTCACAGGTCAGTGAAGGAGATGTGGGATCATCAGCATCAAATAGAGGTACGTTTTGAGGGTTTTTCTCTCCAGCATCATGTTATGAGTTGAGGCTTAAGGGCAAATTCCAGGTTTGTGGAGGTGTCAGTATTTAAGAAAGTGGGGTGCTGGGAAGAAGACAGAAAGAAAGGCACAAAAGAGAGCTGAGAATGGCACAGCTGAGACTTTTGGGTCAAGCCAATCAAGGCTTCACTGGCTGCACAGTGGTCAATGCCCAAATGCCAATGCTCAGTTGTCCCAGTGCAACAGGGCTGGCTAAGGAGCGACCTTTCCAATTCCTGTCCATATTTTGTCCATGTGCTGTGGAGACAGATGCCTATAAACTGGATTTTAGTATCCGTCTCCCTATGGGGATATCAGCACTAAGAGACTGCAAGAAGTGGTTCTACGCAGTGGGACCTCAGGACTGGGTCAGTAGTGACCTCTATCTGCCGTGGCAGCACTGTGACCCAGCAAGGGTTCCTCCACCGTACATACTCCAAAGAAACTGAAATGGTCCTGGCATGTCTCTCCTTTCCTCCCACAGGTGTACCGCTCTGAGTTCATCGCCCAATGGAAGGAACTGCAGCTGGATGTCATGCTGTGCCCTGTGCTGGGGCCAGCCTTCACCATAGGGTTCCCTGGGAAACTCCTCTGTAAGTGAGCTTTGCCCTCTCTGGAGGGGGAGACGACTGGCCTTGTAACAGGACTGGGACTCATGGATGATCGGCCCTAATCAATCTAATCTTCAAGCAGCAGCTGCTTCTCAAGGCCTTCAAAGAACACAGATGTAATTGAAGGAACATGAGCCTGTGACCACATGTATTGTCTGTTTTTCTTCTTTCAGCTGCCATCTCCTCTACGATGCTGTACAACGTCCTCAACTTCCCCGCCGGGGTCGTACCTGTCAGCACGGTGACAGAGGCTGATGAGGAAGAGCTGAAGCTTTACCGAGGATGCTGTGATGACCTCTGGGACAGGATGCTGAAGCAGGTATGTGACACAGGAAGTGGTGGATGTTCAGGTGTCACTGAAAACAGCAGCTCCTAAACGTCCCCTCACCACCTGTGTCCCCACTGCAGGCTGTGGAAGGAGCCGTGGGGCTGCCCGTGGCCGTGCAGTGTGTGGCATTGCCATGGCAGGAAGAGTTGTGCCTCCGGTTCATGAAGGAGGTGGAGACCCTCAGCCGAGCAAAGAGAGCAGTGTAGCCACTCCAGTCCCACCTCAGCAGGGTGGGAAGGGGTCAGCTCTGTGTCACTTCTCTCTTTTTTAATCAGAAGGGCATAGAATTACAGTAAGGAGGGAAGGAAGAAAGAAAAGCTATTTCCTGCCCCTCTTCTTGGTGACAAGCACAGATCCTGTTAAAGGACACAGCCCATTTCCTCAGTAGCCATTACAAGGGCTGTAAGTCTGCCTTCTTGTCCTGTCTTGGCTGAGACATCGCTGGACTCACCTCTAAATAGCCAAGCAGCTGAGGCAGTGACCAAAACATCAGCATAAAGCCTGCAGCACTTCATCACTTCATCACACTGATGAAGACTTCACAGCACCAAACTTCTTTGTTAAAGGGAATTTTGCCTGCATCACAGTCTTCCTTTGAAGAAAAACAGTAATATTCAAAGACTCCACAGGACACTGCAGCTTCACAACACACCTGACCTCCCTTCCTCTGCTTCTTGTTCACCTTTTCCCCGTTTGCACCAGTGGCTGAAAACAACCACAACTATCCAGCATTCCCCACCAGCACACTGTGCAGTCACACCAACACTTGTCTTGTCAGAGATGTGACGTAGCGGGCAGGACTGGCTTATGCTGAGCTCAAATGATCAACAATCCATGAACTGCACCTTCCTGAAAGGATGGATATGGATGGGTGGTCACCTCCGTTTCCATCTACGCAGCCTCTTGCAAGAAGCAGGGCAAGGATAAGGGAAAAGGATTCCAAAACTCAGTAGTGTTTTCTTGCTTGGCAGAGGATGCAACTATGTGGCTAACAGCCCTGCATGGAACACATCCATGTCTATCTACTGCACCACTATTCTGCCCACAAAAATAAAAATGTTATAATAAACTTGAGTAACCCTCCACTGATGGATACAATCATATGAGTGCAGTTACTACCCAAAATCATACACTTTCCCACTGGCCATTACACAGCATCCAGCACGCATTGCAGTGCTCACACCCCTCTCTGCCTGTCAGTGGGAGATGGCAACACATCTCTCTCGACAGCACTGAGCTCTTTCCACCAGCAGACCTCAAGCATCACCATCAAGAGTGTATTTCCAACCCCAGCAGAGGAACATTCTTCAGATCCTCTTCTTTCAGGATCTTAATCTGCTTTTTCTCAAAGCAGACAGGAGAGTAGAGACCTGGAGAAAGCCAGAGATCCATCCACAGCAGTATTTATTATCCTGATATAAGATGAAAACAATTTAGCTCATCTGGGACATTTTAAAAAGAAAAATAAATATCCTTTAAATATGCTTTCCCTGGACATTCAGGGTATTTCATGATAGCCAGCAAAGGGGAAAAAACATCAGTTCCAAATGTGATGGCCCAGAGATGTACAGTGAGGAAAGCTGAGCTTCCCCAAGCCCAGATCTGCCATCCCTTATGCTCGGCGTAACTTGCAGAAATACATAGGCCCAAAGTTGGCTGTGAGGTGAGGAAGAACGAGCTCCCCCAGTCGGCAACCTGAGAAGAAACAAAATGTGTCCTGGAAGAGAATCCTGAAGTGGCTCAGGTCCTCAACGTGAACAGTGATGTTGAACTGGGTTTCTGCAATGTCTATGGCTCTCTCGACCACGTGTTCATTCTGCAGCTGAGAGAGGGAGCACGTGGAGTACACCACCTCTCCTTCTGGCTTGGCAGCAAGGATCCCAGCCCTACGGACAGAATGGAACAAACATACCATCAGGGGAGGAAGAGGAAAGTATGGGATTACAGCACTGTAATAAGGAAGCCAGCAAATAACCCATATGGGGTGGGGAGAGCTCTTGATTAGGCATGTGTAAGTAAGAAGAGGTTTCAGTGCTAATACATACAGCAACAAAACAGTTTCAAGCTCACTCACATCAGCAGCTGTAACTGCATCATTGGCAACATCTGACGCTCCTTGGTTCTCATTTTGTGGAAGATGTTGTTCTCCTCCTCCATGACGGAGTGCCTGTCTGTTGTGCAGGGCACATCCACAAGGACCTGCAGCAGCACAGATTCTACATCAGCTCTGGGCATTGGTCTGTCTCAGAAATCCTCCAGATTCACCTCACACAATACTTCCATCACACCAGGCAGACAAATGCAGCCCTCTGCACCTTGCCTAGCTTATGCCACCAGATAAAAGTACAACTCAGGATACCCAGATCCTGGAGGAAGGGTACAGCCAAAGGAAATATTACTGTATATCTGGCTTAGTCTTAGCTCTTGTTCAGCATATCAGGCTATGCAAAACTATACAATTACACTGTTGGGTAAGCTGCTGTCTTCCTCTGAAACAGGAAGAAACTAAACTAGATGTGAGGTGCTGGCATAGGCTATCCAGAGAGCTGTGTGTGCCCCATCCCTGGAGGTGCCCCAGGTCAGATGGGGCCCTGGGCAGCCTGAGCTGGTGGGGGCAACCAGCCCACAGCAGGGACTGGAACTGGGTGGACTTTAAGGTCCCTTTCAAAACAACAATTCTATGATTTCTTTCACTGGTTTCCAATCACTCACCTTATGAAAAGTTCCACCTTGCAGCTCTCCCCAGTCTCTTCCATCGTGTGATGTAATGCTCACAGTCTCCCTGATTTCTTTGGGAACATAGCTTTTGAGAATGTGGTACAACCTCTTTGTTCGGGAAATGGAGACATCATTGGCTGCCAGATGCCCTGAGGTGAGAGATGGGAAACAGCATGCTGAGAAATTCACTCTGGAAAAAAAAAAAACAACACACCAACTCCTATAAGCAGAAAAGATGAACAGAGAGGCATCATCATGTACCCTGCACTCTCTCCATCTCAGCTTTGCTAACAGAATGGCTGAAAAACAAGTCCTCCACTTACCACAAGCCCCAGTCTGCAGCAGAGCCAATGTCTTGCCACCTGGAGCTGCACAGAGGTCCAGGACGAGGTCATCTGGCTGCACATTGAGGGCCAAAACGGGCAGGAGAGATGCTGCATCCATGAGATAGTAGCTGAGGATCCCAAGAGAGTCTGGCCTGGAAACCACCATTTTGCATATAGAAAGCAAGGGAAAAAAATACAATTGGAAACTAAGATGAGCATGGCCAAAAGGAGCTGGTGCTAACAGCCTGACACTGGTGCAGCAGAAACGCTAAGTCACAGCTTGAAGCAGTGATGGAGCACCTGGTGGGAAGGCAGGGCCAACCCAGGGGAGTGACCAGAAGGGGTGGAGCCAGGATCCAGCCCTTCCCAGACCTCATTTAAGGGCTGGCAGTGGAGGTGAGAGTATCTCTCTGGAGAACATCTAAAGGTAAGAAGTTTTTCTTCCTTTGTTTCTGTATCCATAGCTGCTGCATTTGGGCCTGTTCTCATTTGCTGTAGCCTAGGACTGTACCACCCCACTACTATTGCTGTGCTTTCTATCACATTATAGATTACAGCATTACAACTGGCAATGTTGGTTTGTAGCAGGAACAGTTATAGAAACACAGACTCATGGAATCGTAGCATGGGTAAGTTGGAAGGGACCTTATGGGTGGATCAGTCAGCTCCAACCTCTGCCATAGGCTGGGTGCCCCCCCACCAGCTCTCATTGCCTAGGGCCCCATCCACCCCAGCCTTGAGCACCTCCAGATATGGGGCAGTCAGTAAAGCATTACCCTGACTGGGGTAATACCAGCACCATTAATGTCAACTAGAATGGTGGGGTTTTTTTGTTTGTTTGTTTTGCCAAACGTGCCTGCACTAGGGATGAAGGAAGCAGGAGAACCATCTCACCATGCAGGATGGAAGCGTGAGATGTCGCCCCTGGGGAAGGTGTAGCACTTGATGTTGGAGCTGACAGAGGCATGAAGCAGCGGTGACGTCTGTGCTGGCACCATCATCCCATCTCCACCAGACCCCTCCAGGGAAGTTTTCCTCCTCTCCACTTCTACACTCTCATTCTCCTGCCAACACCGCGCCCTTCTGGCAGCTTCAGAAACAAAATCGGTGGCGCTGAGCAGCTCCAACCGCTGGGCAATCAGGTCGGCAGAGGCGAAGTTGTTGAGCAGGGCTCCGTATTTCTGCTCGCACAGCATTGCGGAGCGCACGGCCGGCCAGCGCTCCTGCAGCTGCAGGCTGTAAGTGGTGTCAAAGTGGTGCAGTGCCAGGCGTGTGGCTGGGATGCGCGGGGAGGTGGTGGCCTTTGGAAAGAGACATCCAAGGGGTGAAGGGGCTGGGAGCCCAAAACCCGGAGCATTTAGGAGAGGAAAGGCAGGAGGGCTCAGGGAGAAGCGTATGGGGTGTAACCTGGGATAAAAGGGGTGAGGGGTGCAGGAGGGTGCAATGAGAGCTGCCATGGGTGTAATGGGGAGAGGGAAAAGGGTGCAGAAGTAACAGAGCTGGGGGGGGTAAAGAGGATGAGATGGAGACAGAAGTAACAGAGCTGGGGGGGTAAAGAGGGACAGAAAAAGGAGGTGTGATGGGAGAGGCACAGCGAGAACGGATCGGAGGGAAGAAAACAAGCGCGGAGCTCCCCCCCGTTCTCACCCACTTCTTCTTGTAGAGGTACCGCCGAGGCACCGGGCTCAGCCCCAGCACAGGACCCCTCCGCAACAGCATCGCCGCACCGCCGCTCCGTGCCGCCATGGCTGCGCTCAGCAGCGCCTTCCGGGGCGGGACCGGAGCTCCCAGCCCTCCCTCGGGTCCGAGGCTGCCGAGGGAACGTGGTAACCGGAGCCGGCCTGATGTGGACCTTACAGCTATACGAATAGAGCTGTTTCGAGCCGTTAATGATTGAGCTTGAAGACCCCCAGCAAAAGGATTGCATTGCTGCTACTGCTGCACTAATAGCAGCCGCATTTAAATGTGCCGTTTTGCTTGGTGAAAGAGCTGAGGAAGTATTTGATGCCCAAGGAAACAGCCCTGTAGTGTTCCTGGTGTTAAACCTCCTGCCCTGAAGCAGAATGGCAGAGCCTGAACTGATAGGTTGCTCTTTATGATCCCTAGGGCTCCTCCTGTCTCTGGATGTTCTGTGATTTGAGAATTCAACCTCACTGCACCACAGCCCCAGGTCAGCAGAAAGGGCTGGTGCTTACAGTGTTACTACAGCAGCAGTGCCCCAGAGCACCACTCAGACACCATTCAGACTCATGTGGCGCCACCACTGTGCCCACCTGCAGCCCCATGGACAGTTGCTCTGGGCCACAACAACAACAGTCTCCTCCAACTTCTGCTAGCAATAGGGGCAGCTGAATGCTTTCCCCTGAAACCACATTAAACAGGAATGGCATCACCTCATGGCTCACAGGGCTGAAGTGTGTTATAGGAATCATATTGCCTCCTAGAAAATGGTCGCCCCTTCCTCTGGGGTAGCACTGTGTCTGGAAAGACCAATTTATTCACAACTCACTGAATGAACAGCATTAGTCGTAAGTTCAGTGGTGTCTGCTGCTCTAACAGATGAGTTCTTATCAGTGGGATGGCACCAGCCTCTGCTCATCAAGGGTGCACAGGAAGGACATTACTACAAGGGAGAAAAAGTCTCTTCTAGATACAAGCAGGTGGGGTGAGGTCTGAGCCTCACTACTTTCATCATAACTCCATACGAGTACAAATGAGCGCTACAGGAACTATGAAAGAAACTGAGGGCATTTCCACAGGAACTTTAAATGTTTAATATGGAAAATTACAGAACATTCACATGTTTTTTGTGTAGCTGCACATCTTCAATGAAAACAGACACAGTGACATTCTGGTGCTCGGTCACTGCCAAGAAGCCACTTTGTACTTCACATTGGCAATAAACAGGCAGAAGCAGTACTGTGCAACCGACAAGGCTCTTCTGATGGACCGTGGAAGCAGATGAACAGTCATTCCTGCATTCACTTCAGCTTACTGAAGAGTTTGTGGGCAACCTGGAAAGGAGACAAAGTGCTCAGTAACTGACAGTTCTCCAAGTACAAAAGGGCTGGGAACCATCACAGCTTTACCACCAGGCTCTTGGCTCTCCAGGTCACCAATGCACATGGCCCTATCTGCACTCCTCATTTTTTTGCAACAAGTTAATTCAAGCAGACTAACTAGATTTCTTACAAAGCTTTCAAGCTTGAAAAGGTAAGTCATAGAATCATTAAGGTTGGAAAAGACCTCTAAGATCACCCAGTCCAACCTCAACCCACCCCACCATGCCCACTGACCACATCCCTCAGTGCCACATCTGCAGAGTCCTGGAACACCTCCAGGGACAGTGACTTCACCATATCCCTGGGCAGCTGTGCCAGTGCATCACAGCTCCTTCTGTGAATAAGTTTTTCCAGATACCCAACCTGCACTCCCCTGGCACAACTTAAGGCTGTTATCTCTTATCCTATCACAGTTATCTGGGAGAAGACGCTGACCCCCACCTCCCTTCAGGGAGAAAAGCATTAAGCCCACAGCTCTTAAGTGCTCCTTCTGCCACGACTCAGCAGCAACCCATTCTCACACCCGGACTGCCTTTATGCTCAGGAGCTCAGCCGAAGGTCTTTCAGCTCCCAGAACTGTTGAGATGTGCCACGCAGCAGCGCTGCACTTACGCAGTGGTCCCGAGCATGCAGAAAGTCGAAGAGCTCCTCCGTGCACTGCTCCTCCGTGTGGGACCGAGAGGACACCCTCGCATCGCACAGCTCCAGGCGCTCCCGGGCCTTCACGCACTTCTCCGTCTGCTCGCAGTGCTCCCTGATCGTGGTGAGGGGGTCCTGCGGGCACGCCATAAGCGCAGAGAGCCCGAAGGGCGGCGATTTACCTCAGATTTCATCGTCTTGAGCCCGGATGGCAGCCAGGGCCCGCAGCCCGAGCCCGCCGCGTGCTCCCCGGCCCTCGCACCCCGCTCCCCGACTCACCACCAGCTCCTCCTCCTCTTCCTCCTGCGGACAAAGCGAAGCACAGCCGTTACCGCCCGCCCTGACACCAGACCTCGTTCCGGCCCACAGCGGCTCCCCGCGCTCTGCCCCGCCCGGCTCCGCTCACCTCGGGCTCCCCGGCGTGAACAACGGTGTCTCGCAGCCCCATGGCGGCACGAGAGGACTAACCAGGGTCACCCGCCGGAAGTGCCACTCTCCGCTCCGGAAGCGGAAGTGAGCCAAAAACGCTCCCTGACCTTTTCCCGCCTTTAGCGCTTCCCCTCCCAACATGGCCTCACCCCTGACCTCCTCAACATGGCTGCCGGTTCTCTGTTTTTTTCCCACCCCCTCAGAAATCACAACGCTGTAGCTGGGCGTATTTCGCCCTCACTGCAGCGCTCTGTCTGCTGGCCCACCGTCGGTACGCCGGCCTGCCCGGCCCTAGCGTGAGAAAGGGGAATCCCTTCGCTACCTTCTCAAGATGGCCGCCCGCTCTTCCTCCCCGACCGTCCCCACAATGGCGGTGGAAGCAGGGAGGCGTGGCTCGCCCCTCCCAAGATGGCGGCGCCGAGAGATGCGATGTCGGCGGAGGGGCCGCGCAGCCTGCAGGCGCTGAGCGCGGCGGCCGTGAGCCGCAGCATGGCGGCCCTGGAGCCCGACGTCTGGGGTAAGGCGCGGGGCGGCGGCGGCGCGGGGCGCTGGGAGCGGGACCTGGACCTGCCCGCACGCTGCCGCCGTCTCCTTCTCGCTCTCCGCAGCGCTGCCCGGACACCTCCTGCGGGGGCTCCTGCCGCTGCTCTCCGTGTTCCGTCTGGAGCGAGCCGAGGCTGCCGCGCGGAGAGCAGGTAAGAGGGGAGGGGGACGGGGCGGCGGGCCTGGGGGGTTCTCTTAACCCTGGAGGGATGCAGCCCCAAACCTGGAGGGAGGTAACTCCAAATCTAGAGGGGTCACAGTCCCCCAAACCCGGAGGGGAGGGATGCACCCCAAACTGAAGGGACCCCAACTCAATTGGAGAGAAGCCCAACCAGAGGGATGCTCCAGGCAGGAGCACGAGGCGTTCATTTGATTCACCTCAAGCCTTTACCTCATCGCACTCTGAGGGATGAATTTAGAAGATATTCCTCGTCCCAGTCTGACCCTGCATGCCCCCTACTTCTATTGCCTGCCTGTGTCTGTGGGAGCGCTGAGTAGGGCTTCCAGCTGGGGAAGAAGGGCTGAGAGCACCTGGTTTCATTTTTCAGGGCTGTCCACGCAGCCCATCTGGCGCAAGCTGTGGGACGACGTGATGAAAACCAGGCCCCCCAACTCAGAGGTGAGAAAACTGCGTTGACACCCAGGTTCTGGTTTTACTCAAGCATGCCACATCTGCTGAGCACTGCTGGCACTTGTAAGTGTTTGTAGAGCTTGGGACCAAGGCACGGCTCTTGTGTAAGAATAATTATGGGAAATAAGCGTCTGTTGTGAGAAATGAACTGTACACAGCCTTGCTATCACTTGCAGTAAGTGTGCTGAAAGAATAAACTCTGTCTTTACAGAGGCAGTTTTTAGGGGAACAGAAGGTAGAAACAGTATCTTGTATCATGGTTAAAAACACACGTGCAGAAACTGTGCCGATGTGTTAGAAAACACAGAAGAGAGGGAATTTTGAAAGAATTATTTTACATGTGAAAACAAAAGAAGCTTCACCAATTCAGTATCACAGAAGAATGGTCACTAAATTACCCATGGCCTCTTGGGAAGAAAATTCCTGATGGTGTGTTCTTTACTTGGCAGAAATGTGATTTAGCTTTGGTTTCCAACTACTGATTATGTATAAATTAGGCCAGAGCGGGATGAAAAGATAACAGTGGGAGCAGCACTGTATTTTGAATAAATACTCAGAGGAAGGATGTTGAGAATTAGGAAGCTAGCTATGCTAGCTGTAGCTTCATTGGATACTGTGTATACCTTTGTAATAATTTGATTCAAAGAGAGTGAGAAAGATGGTGGCTGACTTTTGGCCCTGTTGAGTAGTTTTTATCCTGGTTGACTCTAAGGTGATTTAATTGCAGAATATACCCTGCTGGAGGAAGAAGTTCTTTGAAACATTCTTCTCAAATGTTCTTCACGGTGTCTTGGATGTTTCTTCTGACTGGCGTCTCAATGACCATCATTTCTCACCGCTGCTCCACAGCTCACCTCATGTTAGCCAGCTCACTCTGTGCAACATGCTGCAGGGCGCGGTGGAGCTCGCTGCAGAGCACAACCAAAAAGTTCTTGAGAACCTGGCTGGCTCATTGCGGATCCTGAAGTTCCAGCACCTCCTCTCCTCTGACCACTCCATCAGGCGTTCACTGGTTTTACTCCTTCACTGGCTGATTCACCATGGCTCTGTTAGCCACGTGTCCATGTGTGCCTGGCCCGTGCCTGACACAGTTCTTCTTGTTCTCATTTTGAGCATGAGTGCTGGGTTTTGGCGGTCAGGAAATGCTCTTACATATCACAGCAGCCCGTGTGGCCTTTGCAGAGAGGAGGGCGATGCTCAAAGCCAGAAGTCAACACCAGAGCAACCTGAGAAGGGCTGCTGCAGTGAGAGGGAGTGGAGTGATGGTGAGCACCAGAAGGAATCCCCTAGAGCTCTAGAGAAGGCTGATATGCAAGCAGAGGTGAATGGACCAGTGGCTGGCACTGGCCAGAACACTGCCCTCTCTGGACTGAATTGTTGTTCTTTGGAGAACCAAGCATGTGAGGAGGCAAACATCAAGGTGTGCTGTGACCACACGAGCAGACAAGGAGGGTCTTCTTGCTTCTCAGAACAGCTGTCCCATCGCTCTGTTCTTCGAAAGTCACGCAGACGGATCAAATCTGCAGTAGGGAAGAAACGCCGCTGCCTCAGACGAAGCAGGGGACTTTGTGCTGACCTGGATGACCTGTATGATTTTGTTTTTACTGTTGCTAGAGAGGACAGCTCAGTGTCAATTGACCAAAACACCATAACAGAGGGAGAAAACGCTGATAACTGGACTAGTTCCTCCACAGGATCTCCGTGCTGCAGCCACGCTGGCTGTAAAAGAAGAGGAGGATCTACTGGGATCTTTTCTCTAAAAGCTGCTCATCGCTTCCGAAGTGTGTCCACGCTGGAACTGTTCTCCATTCCTTTGACTGGTGACACGTGTCGGACTCTGAGTAACCTGCTAAGTTCCTGGGTGTCTTTAGAAAATCTGGTTCTGTCTTACAATGGTTAGTGGTGTGAAGACGATGTTTTCTTTCAGCTGTGATATGGTCTTACTGATTTATTTTTTTACTGAAACAAGCGTTGTAAGAGTATTGATTCCTGATCTTGAGAATGGCATTGGCAGAGATGTTCAAAGAGAGTGAGGACTTGCTCGAGTGCTAGAAGACAGTCAGGAATATGAGAGGAATCTTTATGTCTTGAAATGGTACTGAGATGAAAACATGCAGCTGCAAAAGCACAGCACATCATGGGTGGAGAAAGGAGATGTAATGGAAGCTCAGTAGGATCACAAGGACAGATGGGGTGGCCCAGAGACAGAATGGGTGGCAAACCAAACTCTGGTCAGATACTGGCTCCTCCTTCTTTGTGGGGAGCTGTGGCAGAGCCTGAGCCTGCAGGTTTTTCCAGGAATGTTCAAAGGAATCTGCTGAGCATTTTTCCACATGGATGCACAAACCCATTTGGGTGAGTGACAGGATGAATGACTGATAATGGACAGTGGTGATATGCAGAGAATGAAGCATAGGAAGCTCTGTGGGTACTGAACTGGGGAAAATAGGCCTGTGATAATTTTGTATGTCTGTTGGTCTGGACACAAATGTGTCACTTACTGGTTTTGTATCTTTTAGTGCTGATCTTTGCAAAAGACCAAAGCAAAACACTTAAAAGTCAAACGCTAACTGCATAATTCTGTATCCTCAAAGATATTATGGTCCATTTTTGCAATATGGATTTCTCCCTTTATTCGTGACTCAATGAAAGGCTCCTGCATTAATTTTTACTAGCAGAAGGAAAAAGAATTACAGAATGGCCTGGGTTGAAAAGGACTATGATGATCAGCTAGTTTCAACCCCCCTGAATATGCTCAGTTTTGGTCTTGCACCCTTTCTGCCTGGGAGAGACAATACAGTGAGAAACAGGGATGTGCTATAGCCATGTGGGACATACACAGACTGACAAAAGTCCAGGTAAAACATAATTCTTTTTATTCTGACCAGTCTGATTTCTGAGTAACTCTGGAATAGGGCATTATACAGTTGCAAAGAATTTCTTTGGCAGTGCCAGGTCCCAGGAGAACTGGATGTTTGCATGCTGCTCTGCGTTTCAGCAAATGTTTGTACAAAGACAAATGCTAGCAAGAGAGAATGGGCCTCACCTATCTGAAAACAGCCTACAGCCTTGTGCTGAAAGACTGTCCAGAGAGGGAGAAGGAAAGAACTAGATCTCCATCTCGTGTGTATAGCTGATCCTGTAACTTAAGCATGTATGGATAGAGTACCTAGGAGGAACTTGTGAATTCAGTCTTTGACTCCATTGCTTGGCACTGGGCTGAAAGTTCCACTGTTGGTATAGCTCCAGCTACGTGTGCACTGGTGTCTGTACAGACACGTCTAACTCCATTTTCTACAAATGCTGTTCCAGGCCTGGGTGCTAACATCTTCTGCATCCTCTCTGGGCTCCGGGCCCTCTCCCAACACTCGGACTGCTGCCTCCGTGTGCTGCGTGTGAGTGATGTCTTTTCCCACATGCCCTGCATGGAGCTTGTTCGCTGCATCCTGAGTGTCTTTCCCCGGCTCCACACACTCTCAGTCAGCTTTGACCTTAAAAACCAACTGGAGGGAAACAGGCCAGAGGGGAATCCAAGCTGCAGTGATACAGAAATCCCAGGTAGGAAACTGGTTCTGAGCAATGAATGGGATGTGGCACGTAAATGAGCTGAACTCTGCATTGTCACAGTGACATGTAATTAAGTGATTACAGCCTCCCCTTTCTGACTGAGATGGTGACACACTGTCATTCCCAGTCTATGATGTGCTCTTGTGGAGCCTGAGTCTTTGATAAAGCATCTTGCTGCTGCATGCCAACCTGTTACAGCACAGCTTTGTACAAGGCTGGGACTAAACTGCTAGCCATGACTGTCCATGCAGCCCACAGGGAATGTACCCACCAGGTCTTTAAATTCTTTAGGAGTGTCTGCTCTTCCTACCAACCTAGATGATAGAAGGGCACACAGATTTTTGGTTGCTCCGGGACCTAACTATGCTGAAGACAGGTACTCCAGACCAATATCTTTCATTGTTTGTTTTTTCTTTCCTTGTCTTAGAGTGCTGCCTGGAGCAGCTGGAGATCCGATTCCCCAGGGAGCCTCTGCACACTGCATTCCTGCTGCCAGTGCTTAAGGCATCAAAGTCCCTTCAGCAGTTGTCCCTTGACAGTGCCACACTGCCTTCGTCTCTGGAGCTTGGGTTCCTTTTGCAGGCACTCAAAGGTATTCTGCTAATGTGTAGGTAGTGTCACTGTGATACATGGAATAACTACCTTGCTGCAATCTCCCATCCCTGGAGCATCACTGCTTGTTTGTCAATTAGCTTGGACTCTGCCAGGGCCTGATTTAGTTAGCCCTCGCTGGCAGTTCTGCTGTGCCCAGCTGTAGTTTGGCAGTGTTTCCACTGCACAAGCTGCTGGGGCACATCTGCCAGCAGTCTTTAGTTGCTCAGGTACCTGAGCCTCCTACAACGAAACTCTAAGCTCTTTCACATCCATGTTCTTTTAGTTTGGAACAAGCTTGGGTGAGTGTTCTTTCAGTGCAGAAATCCTTGGAATTACCTGAGAAAAGAAAATGGGTGCCAGCCATCCCAGTTTTTCTGTTGAACATGTGGATGATCCTGCACAACAGGATGGGTTTCTTTTTAATTATCCACAATCCAGCAGTTTATCCACAGTACAGTTTCTGGGTGTTAGCTGTTAGTTACATCAGTTTTTGTTGTTGTTGTTGTTGTTTTTTATTTATCCTAAGACCAGACAGTACTTTATCTGAGAACTTGTTTTGCTTTTAGAGTGTAATCCAAACTTGAAGAAGCTGAGCTTTCACGATGTGAACCTGGCTGATCACCAGAAAGAAGTTCTGCTTTTGCTTCAGGATCCCATGCTACAAGGTACAGCAAACTCCCGGGCACCGGTGCCTGGAAAGGTGCTGCAGCTGACTGTGTTTGACTGACACTTAGGAGGTGGTATTTGGATGTGCAATGTTAACTAAAAAGTCAGGTGTCTCAGGGATAGATCTGTAGATGCTGGAAGAGTGGGAAAGTCTGACTCTCTGTGCTAGCAGGGCAAAGAAGATCAGATGCAAAGTTGGCACATGTTTTAGGGGAGAGTCCATCAACTTGGCTATAAAACAAAGATTTTTAACCTGCAGAGCAGATCAGCTTTTAACTGGGTCAGCTGGCAAAGTCACCTCCCTGGTGTGAGGATTGCCATCTTTATACTGATGGAACAGCAGTGCTTTCATACATGGTCTGCTGCCAGGGAAGCTTTGTTCTTGCAAATAGATTAAAGTCTGGAGCTGTCCGTAGGATGTAATTGTGGAATAATTAAGCACAAAGGGAGTACTAACATGTACTGACAATCCATTTCTTCCATAGAAATAACGTTCTCTTTCTGCCGGCTATTTGAAAGCTGCACTGCTGAGTTTTTGTCAGAAATAATCAATACAGTAAAGAGAAATTCATCTTTGAAGAGCCTCAAACTGCCTGGGAATCGCCTTGGTGCGTACCATAGATGTCAGCCTTGACTTTAGACCAGCTTTGCAGGGGGTAGCTTCAAAGTTGTAGTTAGTACCATTGCTAGCCCATGATCTTAGTGTTTAACTTAACATATTGCATGAACAGCATCAATTTTGTCACTTAGTTCACCAAGCGAGGGGGGGCTGAGGTAACTTTTTTGCAGGAAGAATTTCAGTTGCATTCAACAATGTACAAAGCACCCAGGTGCTGCACGAGCGTTACAGTTGCTTATCTCTGTGGCAAAAGCAGGTATCAGCATGACTCCAGATGCAACTGAACAGTGAGTGATCTGCTTCAGATGCTTTAACAGGAACAGACCCAGCAGCAGATGCATCACCAGATGCACTGCTTCTCATCCAGAGGCACAGATTTTTGCTTCAGTTGGGGTATTTTGTGCTTCAGAAGCTTTAAAAATTCTTAGTGGCCACTGAAAGGACAGGACCTACTAAAGGAAGAGTTTGTGTCAAAGCTGTGGAACTGAATTTACAGAAGTAATTGGTTTTTTTTTTGGATTATAGGCCAAGTAGAAGTGTCTGAGAAAAGCATTTCAAGTGTTTTCTGATCTTTTAATGAAACAAAAGGGATCACCTGAAATGCATTTTTATTATTGAGATTTGTGTTTAAACCTTGGCATCTGTCCATTTTTAAAACAAAGCTGCATTTTGACTCTTAAAACAAACAAAATCAGGGTTTTTTTTAGTGAAATGTTAGCAAATATTTCCACCACCTCAGTGTTAAGAGGGCTAAATCTCTTTAAGGATAAACTGAAGATGAGTCCTTTATGCTGGGCATGCATGCTTTCAGCCTCCCTTCTCCATTAATATCTCAGCCCCTTGACCATTCAAATATTTAAGATAGATGCAAGCTAGGAACTAACAGCTGTATTTCTCTCCTCTTAGGGAATCACAGGCTGGTTGCCCTGGCAGATATTTTCTCTGAAGATTCCTCCTCTTCTCTTTGCCAACTGGATGTCAGGTATTCTTTTGCTCTAAACACACTGAATTTGTTTCAGGATGTCCAGAGCTCAGCTAGGCTCAGAACAGCAATAAAAGCCTGAACAGATTTTTTCTTTGCTTAAGAGAACCCATGCACAAGAAAAGCTTAGAGGATGCTGCAGTGAGCACTTAAAAACCTCAGGGAACTCCAGTGACTAAGGCCAAGCCATGCTCCCTGAGGTGTTGCACTGTCACATTTATAAATGAATCAAAGTTCCATCTTAAAAGCAGCTTTCATTTTCTGCTCCCCTGGGAGGGGCTACTGCACACCCTCCTTGCTCTTAAGGTTAGAATTAATGTATCTACCTACACTTATTCATAGCCATCAGCATGAACAGCTCTGTTCCCACTGCTCCAGCACAGAGAGAGCACTGTCAGATCCTGTGAATGCTTCTGTATTCCTTTCATCTTCTTTGACAGCAGGACAAGGGGAAATGGTTTTAAGCTGAGGGAAGGGAGATATAGGTTGGATGTCAGGGGGAAATTCTTTACGGAGAGAGTGGTGAGGTACTGGAACAGGCTGCCCAGGGAGGTTGTGGATGCCCCGTCCCTGGAGGTGTTCAAAGCCAGATTGGATGGGGCCCTGGGCAGTCTGGTCTAGCATTAGGTGGAATGGTGGTGGCCCTGCATGTGGCAGGGGGGTTGGAGATTCATGATCCTTGAGGTCCCTTCCAACCCTGGCAATTCTGTGATTCTGTGATTCTGTGGTTTTCAACCTGAACTACTGCTGGTTTTTTTTTTTGTTTTTTTGTTTTTTTGAGCCTGAATGGCCATAAACACAGGCAGTAACTTTCACAAAGCAGGTGGAGGGTGGCATGTCTGCAATACTAACTGTTTTACTTGATTTTAATGCCATTTACATTACATTTACATCCTAAAGGTTCAGCTTATTGGGAGTACACAGGCATGAGAATCTAACCATAGCCATCCTTTCAGCAGTCTGGCATCTTGAAATTGTCATCTCCACTTGGCTATTATGTGCTCTTCACAGGATGAAATCTTGTGAAACTTTCTATTTATGCATCTATGCAAGAGAAATGATCTTTTAATCTAGAAACATGGGGATCTGACATCTCCTCTCCACACTTTGTAAGAGAGAAATGATCCCTTACTGCTGAGGGCTGCAGTGGGAACTGTGGACTGGGTTAAGCCCCTTTGGTCTAGTCAGCTGCTATGAGACTGACGGGGAATGACAGAAGCTTGAGTCCAACAGGATTTTAAGGTCATAATGAGGACTACTCCAGTCATGCATTAGGAGGCCAGGAGAGTAAGTTTCATGGTTTCCTCCCACAGTTAAAAAGTTTTTAAAAACTTCCAGCCCTTAATATTGTTGTGTTTCAGGAGGTTTTTTTTTCCCCCAGTTTAAATTAATGGTTCGTTCACGCTTTGTATTGCTGAGGGAAGTTGGCATTGAAACATCCTCACATAGACAACTATTAGATGGAACAGTAACTGCTCAAATTATAGCCTAGACTCTTAGTGACTTTTTTTGTTCTCCTTTTTCTGGGCAGCTCAAATTGCATCAAACCTGATGGGCTCCTGGAATTCACAAAGAAGCTGGAAGGCTACATCCAGCAGAGAGGGGGAAAGATTCAATTCACCCACTTACGGCTCTTTCAAAATTGGCTGGATCAGGATGCTGAAACAGCTCAAGAAGCACTTCGGCGTCTCAGAGCAGTGTGCAGTGTGGTCAATGACTCATGGGACTCTTCTCAGGCCTTTGCTGACTACATCAGTGTCATGTAAAGGACACAGGGCAAGAGAATGCTGATCAGCTTGAACTGAAACACTTCAGTCCACAGCCACTAAAACTTATCTCAGCACATATGGCGGTTTTCTTCTCCTGGTTCAAGCAGGGAACAGTTCTTGTCACTTTTCTGTTCCTCTGAAGAGGTACACAGTAAAGTGATATAGGTGACCATTTGGGTATTTCCAGTTAAGCTCTTATCTTCTCCATTTAACTGGGACAGATACACTAAATAAGCTTCTGTGATATCCTGCAGACCTCTGGACTGGGGTTTTTGTACGGATTTCGTGTTGTACCCAATATCATATCCATAAATATCTCCACCTCTAGAGACACTTAAAAGCTGTCTGAATATGGACCCTGACCAGCACACCTAGGTGATGCAGCTACTGAGCACTGGGGTTGAAGAGGATGACATCCAGAGGTCCCTTTCAACCTCAGCCATTCTGTTAGTCTGTGATCCTTTAAATAAGAACTTCTCCCTCCACTTACAATGAGTAGGGAAAAAAAAACTTAAAGCTCCCCACTTCAACCTTTTGTTTACCATATAAAAAAAGTTGCATACAAATACTCTGCTGTTTCTTAGCAATCATTTATCAAGGTATCTGGAAAAATGACTGGTCTTGCCCCTATCCACTGTCTGCATCTTTTTTTCAGAGGCTTTGAATAGTTGTTTTTTTTTTGTAACATTTTTATAATAAAAACAGAATTAAGACTCATAACGTAATGAAGTTTGAATTTTATTACTGGGTTTTAATGTGATTTAATTAAAACACTTTGCCAGATGGGGGGATCCTATCCATAATACAGCAAGTAGTTTTAAAAATGTAGTGACCAAAATGGAGCCCATTTTTCCACTGTCTACGTGTTCTTAAAGGTGAGATGCTTAACATAAAAGCTGAGGATGTTTTTGGCACAGATTCTCTTGAGCCTGAATAATGAACTAAGGTTCATATTTTGTGACAGAAATGGAACCTGCACATTTTCCAACGAAACTGTAAGTCACAGCTACCAATAAAAAAAAAATAGGAGTGCATATCAAGTGCTCTAAAACTGCAGGCTTATCATAAACCTGAAGGCAGAATTTTGCTGAGTAGAAGGCACAGCACAAGAACCAGCACTGAATCTGATCAACCACACAAGCTCCAGTTATTCCCAATATGCTGTTTCTCAGGTATAAGACACGCCAGCAGAGACAAAGTGATGAACTCACTGCTGTTGCAGCAGAAACAGACCAATGCTAAGAGCCTTCCAGCCCCTCAGGAACCATGCTGTTCTGCTGCCCCACAGCCACACAACAAATCCAGCAATGTTCTGCTACCCACTGCCCCTTTCCTTGAAAGGGATTAAAGACTGCTACAGCAGCCTGCCCTTGTCCCCACAGGGGACAGTAACCTGTTAGGGAATCCCTCGCTGCTCCTCATGGGAGTGGTGATGAAAAGTGAAGGTGACAGCAGCATCCCATGCAGCCTTCAGCACAGAGTCCTGCAGGCCCCGCTTATCAGCAGAGTGGTTCCACTGGGAGAGGTCAGAGGTGCAGTCAGACCCTTCAGGAGGTGGCCGTACTTGGTGGCCATTCACACAGCGACGACACTTGATCCTGGAACAAAATCAGTGCAAGGTTTCTTCTCTGCTTAAGTGTTAAAAATACAGCCCAATAAACATGTGGATTGACATCACTGCTACCTGGATTTTCAGACAGGATGAATTGCTACCATGCTTTATTTAAATGCACAACCACTCTCTGGCACGTCTGACAGAGAGGGGGAAAAAAAAAAAAACATTTTGAAAACTTATTTTGTTTCTAATTGTGTTCCCCACAACTTCTAGCAAAGTAGGAAAAGGACAGCAAGGCCCAAAGTAAGTTCAGGATGACTTCTCTTGAAAGTGAGGAACATTTAGAGAAGATCTTGAGTGATTACCCCCACTGCTAACACATACATCCTCAGCACTGCTTGCTGAGCTCAAAGGAGAGTGCCATGCTCCAAACTGCTCCATCCCAATTCCTGCCACAGCCACTGAGTTGTGCTCAGACTGTCTAGCAGATGCCCTGCTGAGCAGCTGTACAAGGAGAGAAGAAACACCAGCAAGGCTTGTTGCCACACAGACCTGTACAGACCTAAACTTTGAGTCAGCTTAAAACTAATCTTTGTCACTTCTTGAATTAAAAGTCTTAGTAACCTTCTCAGTGAAGCGTTTTCCTGCACTCCCCCTCCTCTTTCTGGTCTTGGGGGTTGGGGAGCACAGAAGGGCAAACAACAGAGCCTAGGACTTGAGCCCCTAGATAAGTACCTGAGTTGGCTTCATCAGTTCTTAGCAGGTGGAATAGCCCTGGCCATAGAAGTAGCTCAGCATCTTGGCATTTGGAAGTCAGTCACACTACCAGGAGCAGTACTGGCAAAGCTGTTCATTAACTGCAGTATTTCACAGCCTTCAAGCACAAACAGCCAACGAGATAACTTGCTCACTTATTCAGCCAGGGCAGCTTTTCTAACACAACAAAAAGGAAGACAGCAAGGAAGTGCTAATCTTCAGTGATTAACAGCTTCTTGAACTTCCTCCTGCTAACTAAGGAACCTCTGAATCAGTAAACCAAGCTTGGAGTTCTTTGCTGACTCCAGCCAATACTGTATCATATACTCACTTGTCATGGGTGTCACTGGTGGTGGTCTCATTCAATGCAAACAGCTCCTTAAGCTCCCCAAGCGAGAAGTGTCTCTCTACATCCTGCTCTTCATCCACCACACAGCTGCTGAGTGCCTTCTTGTGGGTCTGGCGTTGAAATATTTTCTCCTCTATGGTCCCTGTCTACAGAAAAGAAGGTCAGAGATGAAGCATAGTTGGGATGCCAGTGCAGAACACTGTGCTGGGAAAGCATCACAGATCAAGCAGCAGTCAGGACCACGGAGCGTCTTATCAGACCAGTACAGATGAGAGGCAAGTGCTACTAGCTGCACTCTGACCACTTCCCTTTTTGTTACTGATGACTGCTTCTCTTGTCTTTCACTGTGGCCACAGGAGTGGATCCAACTAAGATATAGATATTTTGTCAAAGTGAAATAATAATTTATCAAGGATCACAAGTTTAAAGTAAAAAAGTCATCCTTAACTAGATGAAGTTAAAGGGAACTGAAAGGGGAAGATAAACAAAGGCACACACAAGACATTTTTGAGCAGTAATCACTACTGACACTCCCTGACAAATTGTTACAGCAGTAGCCTGAAATCACAGAATGGCCAAGGTTGGAAGGGACCTCAAGGATCATGAATCTCCAACCCTCAAGTCTGAAAAGTACTAGTACTTTTCTAAAAGTACTAGTCATCTTCATTGTTTTCCTTACAAAGCAGCTCCCTATTAACTGGTAGCCCCATTCCAAAAAGCTTCTGTAGTTCTGGAAATGTAATCACTTTTTATTAAGTAGATATATGCCCAGCCACAACAGACCACAGCCAGACTGGTATGCAGCAACTTCAGCATCAGACAACCCACGAAATTAAAGAAGTCAGATGCCTTAATGATTTCAAAGAAGTATGTAATCTGGAAAGCCTCAATCATTTCTATTTCTCAGAAGCCGAACATCATTAGAAATCAAGTCCTGAAATAATGACCTTCCAGCTTAAATCTCATTGTTTTTCATGGCAATATATCAAAGGTAGGAAGCAATCAAGTTCCACTCAGTCTTGGTTGCTGACACAAGAGTTGTCTCCCTTCTGGTCCCAATCACGTCTGCTGCAGCCTGGGCTAGCACCAAGAACCCCACGCAGAGGAGAAGAGGATAAAGACTCACTGAAAGCAGTCGATAGATGTAGCAAGTCTTCTTTTGGCCATCCCGCCACACACGAGCCATGGCCTGTTCATCGTTAGCTGGATTCCAGTCTGGGTCAAACATAACCAGTCTGTTAGCCCCAATCAAGTTCAAACCACAGCCACCTGCTTTGCTGCTTAACATGAAGATAAAGTCAGGGCTCTGTGAAGAAAGGCAGGCTTGGATTAAACAACAGAGGCATCCAACACTTTTACTCACACTCCAAGAAGAGGCAGGAAAACTGCCCATATCTGTTAGGTTCTACTTACTGAGGGGCTGTTAAATCGCTCCACAACCTTTGCTCTCTTCTTAATGGACATGGTGCCATCCAGCCGGACATATAAGTACCTAGAATATACAACACTTACTACAATTTGACTGCTCTGACCTTTAAAGCATCCTACTCATAAGAGAAAAAACCTTCTACAAACTGCCTTGCAACAAAGCTTTAAGAGCTTCTGCATAGGGACCAAAACTTTTCTGCTAAGTAATCTCAGTAGCCAGAATACAAGCCATGTTAGTTCCAATTCAGGAACATCTGAGGTACATTACAGGTCAGAAGTTCCTGCTGACAAAAACTTTAAAAATAGCCAGTTTCTTTTGCAGTGTAGGCAGCAAGTACAGTCTTGCAAAATTAGACAAATAAAGCCCAAAGACAAACCTTCTGTTCCTGCAGAGCTTTTCAAATAGGTCCAGTGTCTGAGTGTAGTTAGACACTAAAACCACCTTGTCATTACTGGTGCTTTTTGTAACAGCAAGGATGTAGTCCAAAACCAGCATCTTTCCTAGATAAAAAGGAAAAAAGAAAGCAAGCTAGAACAGAAGTTCCCAAATTCCTGACCTTGGAAGGGTCACTTAACAGTACAGTAAACATACTCTCATGATTGCCTATTGGGCAGAACATCTCTACTATTGAGCTCCACGCTACCTGAAAGCTGGGGCTCCACAGATTTGGTACTGTAGCCAGCAGGGAACAAATCCAGAGCTCCCATAAAACCTTCTTCTTCTTCCACACACTTATCATAAATAAGAGCAGGGTCTGGAGAACAAACAACTCAAAGTCTGTGGAGTGCACATTGAAGACCCAAAAATCCACCAACAGCATGAAAACTGAACCCTTTACACATGAATGGAACAACTCACGATTGCAGAGCTTCTTCAGGGAAGTGATGGAAGAGAGAGATGACACATTGATCTTGCCCTCCTTCAGCTCCTCCACTGGCTTGGCTTGCTTCAGGAAGTTCTTATACAGCTCAGCCTGCAAAGGCGTCAGTCTGAAAAAGAGTAAAAGCCCTGCAGTCACTCTACCATCACACCTACACCATCTCTCTTCCTCCATACCGTGGCTTCATTTTTAACTTGAGCACACAATTTTTTTTAGCTACATCCCGAACAACCTAAAAACTGCCTCCATGACTGATGGTGCAATGTTGTTATTTCAGTCCAGAGCTGGAAGAAAAGTTCACAGATACTCTGCACAGCTCAGGGATCTGCTGCCCCACAGCTGCACAAAGCATGCCAGTCACTTGGCAAAACCATCAGCTCTGAGTTGGCCACCCCTGCTTCAGATGGAAAAACAACATAATGCTAATGGTTACAATCTCATTCCTAGAAGGAAACTGTCACCACAAGCATAGAATTCAGGGCTTTTTGCAGCTATTTAGTTATTCCTCCCCTCTCTCAGGGAAGGGCACATGCTTTCCAGTACCTGCAGCAGACCACCTGCTCTATCTTCACCGGAAGGTATTTGGAGAGAATGTCTGAAGTTCTTCGGATTAAACACCTGCAAGGAGGGAAATGAAAATCAGATGCTTAAATGACATCAAAAACTCCATTTAATCAATGTTATTCATGCTTAACACAAAGCTTTGACATCTAATCTCCAAAAGCCTGTGACAATCAAACACATGGCAAAGGCTGGACACCCACCATCCACACTAAGCATCTACATTAGCTCATTATACAGAAACCGGAATAGCCTGCCATCTTTGTGAGGCTCCCAACTGCTATTCATGTGATTTGGAGGGGTAAAGAATGATCACAGTTATCAAAGTCCAGTTCCTTAGCAGAGATATTCAGCCCTTCCTCAACTACCAAGAGCATTCTCAGCTGCTGAGCAATACCAGACCAGTGGCATGGACAGCAAACAGGGAAAGGATTCAGCCACCACACATTGCACTCAGCACACAGTACAAGCAGTCAGATTTCCAAGTAACTTATCAAGATAGGCCCAAGATTTGAGCTCAGGGCACATCCTTTAGGGTTCTAAAGGTGCCCTGCAGAATAGTTCTACCATACTTCAGAAAATATGAAAAGAACTGGGGGGGAGAGGGAGGGAAGAGCAACTGAAATAAGAAAAAGATGCAAAGACCCAGTTCTGCCAAGAGACATCAAAAACATGAGGTTACAAAATCCACAGAAGACACCAGGGATATATGACAGCCCCAAAATCTGTCAAAGGTTGTTAAAGAACGGAATAATCTGGTCTTCAAACCCATAAGCAGTGGGATGAAAAGACACAGGCTTATACTGCCGTAAGGAAGATTTAGGTTACATATTAAGAGCATTTTCTAAGCACAAAGACAGTGATGCCTTGAAAAAGGTGTCCTGAGCATTTGTGAGGTCTCCAGTGCTCTGCTGGGATTACGCAAACAGATGCTTTAGGTCTAACATCCTCTACTTCAATACATCAAGACGGATTATGTGCCTTATCCAGAGCATTTCAGCCCCACACCTATGACACCACATATCTTTGGATCACTGTCTCACTTGAAAGCCCTACTTAGCTTCTGCCAATTCTCTTGATATTGCCAGTGTGATTCATCTTCTCTATTTGTCTGCTAATATTGTAGGAGAGTAAAGAAAAGGACACAGACCTCAACAGTCAGGTACAGGCATTCCTGAACACACTTTTACATCCTTTAGTGATGAACTAAAGAAATAACGTGCCTCAAAGAAGAATAACCTCTTCTCCAAAACTATTTTTTGTCTTAAGAGTTTCACAAGCCAATCTGAGCCAAGGTCATGGCTATCTCTACAGACAGGCTCTACTCAATGTGAAATTCCATTTATCAAGACTATGAACTGCTGTATTGTATTCATGATGGTTGCAACAGCTCAGATTAAAAAAAGAAAGAAAGAAAGAAAAAGAAATAACACCTGCAATGCTAAGAATTCAAAGGAGTTTCTAGTAAGAGTTCTTTGGGGTCAGTGATTGTCAGCAGATGTGGATGCACTGGTTCTATTAATCAACAGAAAACAAACTATATTTAAGGAAATATCAAACATCACAGAAAACAGATGACATTTTACTTCACAGAGTTGCTCCTTAGGGATCAGAAGTCATATTTTTGATGCTAGTACTCTAATCCCATTAGCCCTACAAAGCCAACACAACTGTGAAAGTATGAGCTGAACTTCTTTGTGACCTGGATATCATCAATGAACTGAGCAATACTCCTCATCCTTTGCTGCTCACACCTGGACTGCAGTCTGCAGTCCAACCCAGTCTACACACTGCAGTTAAATTAACACAAATAAAAGAATGCTACCTGACTATTAGATACCAAAAGAAAACAAACATAAGAGTAAAGCTGTGATTCATATCTGAGCATGTTTGTTTGGGAGTGACTGCAACTAACTGTGCCATTTTGATATGCTACTTTTCAGACTAAAGCTACATACTGTGTAGATTTCTTAAGGCAATACACACTTGCATAATCACTTGCTGAACAGACTTAACTAGCAAGATATTTGTTACAGCTACAACTTGCATTCTGGAAGATATTCATGCATCAAGGGTTTATGCAAAAGCTCTGCAAAGAGAAGACGGATGAAGCTCACCTGTTCACAATGCTGATCAGCTCTTTAAGCCTCTCTTCTCCTTTTTGCCGTTCAGCTTCACTTGCGTCTGCATCTCTGCCTTTCAAGATAGGCAATTCAAAATGTCTTTTAAATTCCTGTGCAGTCCCTGCACAAACAGAAATGAAAAATGAGAAAGTGACAGCTACTACCAAATAACCTTTGATCAATATCCCCACAGCCCCAGCTACCAAACTATAAACAAGAGGCCCAGCAGATAATACAAACTCTTGCCCCATCAGTAGGACTGGTTTTCTTTCTAGCCAGGAAAGATTTAAACAGGGCTGGCAAATCTGTACAACAGGAGATTATGCTGCACCGCCAAAGGTCATACAAAATTTAGTTAAACCTGAGTCCTATCAGGCATGTACTGTTTTTGCTTTCATTCCAGTTACAGTTTTACTCTCAGAATTTGTATCCTTGTCAGCAACAGCGTGGAAATTATGTGCCTGTTCCAAAACAGTCTCTAATCAGTTGCTTATTACTGGTCACAGGCTGAGTGAAAGAAAAGTGACCATTGCATGCATACGGCTCTGGTAGAAGTATTCATAGTATTAATCTCATCTCAGAGAGAAAGAACTGCAAGTACAGGGAAGGTAATCTGTGTCCAAAGCACAGGTCAAGAGAAAAAAAGTCACATCAAATATAAAAGGGAAAAAAAAGAAGCTGAAAACAAGGAAAAAGCAGATGCAGAGCATGTACCACATCTCACCCTTTCCTTGAGAAACACAGCCCAAATGTTGTTTTTAAGGCTGAGAATCTGATGACTAGGTGTTTAACGAGAGTTGTACACACACACTAGAATTAATGAGAAGCCTTTTTGACAGGATTCCCAAGACTGACACAAAGATGGGTGACAAGATGCAGCAAATAAATGATTTACAGATCAGTTTATTTTCAGTCCTTGACAGAAAAATTACTTCTTGACAAAGACAAGCTGCTTCACACCAGAAAGCAGTAGACCAGCTCCTAACCCAAAGATGTAGGAGAGAATGCAAAAGCTACTCTGCTTTCCAAAAACAAACAGAGCTTAGGAGCTAGAGACAGAATATTCTAGTCAGTTACCAGCAACTGTAGAAGGTGTTTGATCCTGAATCATAGAATGGCTTGGGTTGGAAGGGATCTTAAAGATCATCTAGCTCTAACTCCCCTGAACACCCACACTAATCAGTGTCCCTCTTCCAGGTTCTTTTTAACCCCAGACTCACAGGCCGCCCTTATCAAAGAAAAATAAAACTACCAAACTGCCACATTATACAAACACAAAACACAGAAGCCATGGTATAATCTTAACTCTAAGTTCTAGACATCATCCTCAAATTTCTCTCAATATATTTGAGAGCAGGATGGTAGACTGACGAAGATTTGGGCTTTGTTTGCTCTGTCTTAAGGTACACTGTTCTACCTTGCACCAGTCACTTCAAACTCCTAATCTACATGGACACAACAGAGAGAAAAGGAAAAAGCACATTTTCCAGGCTACCACTGTAGAGAGTGCAAGGACTATGTCACATAAAACCCTTTTCCCTGGAGCCTTTCCCACAAAGGAATTGTACCCGACTTAAATTTCTAAATTTACTATAGGCTATAAGTATTGTGGGAAGTACTATTTTGAGCTAGATCTTCCTGCTCAGCAACTCCTGCAGTACCTCAAAGTGCACATTATCAGTAACACTTCTAGCCCCAGACATTCGGGTTGATCAGTACAGCTACATAAGGAGATCAACCGTACTGTACTCAGGACCACATGTTCATCTTATCTTAATAATTAATACTCTTAAAACATGTTTGACATGCATACTTTAAATTGAAACAGAGCTCCAATTCTGTACAGCCTCTGGAACAGAAGACCACGACCTAGACTTTCTGGACTCTCTGAAGGAGACTAAGTCTCCAATCTGTACACACGTTTTCCTTTCTTTAACTTTTTGATTGCTCCTTTCACTAGCACTGGTAACCAGAGGAAGCCTTGCCATTAATTTCCCCCTTTCTCATGCCTTACGCATTCATTTTTCTCACCTAGGATGCCAGAATTAACGAAATGCACCAGGCTGAAATATTCAAGCAAATCATTCTGAATGGGAGTACCCGAGATAAGGACTCTTCGAGGTGTATTTAAACTGTTGAGAGCTTGATACGTTTGGTTTTCAGAGTTCTTCAGTCTATGTCCCTTTGAAAAAGAAAAAAAGAAGGTAGTTGAAAAATCCAGTGGCCTTGATGGGAAGCAGCTTCAAGACCATCATCAACACATGTTGCATTTGTGACAAAGCACCTCACAGCTTTCCATTTCATCATAGTAGAAGAAGTGTTTTTCCTGCATTCAGGTGTTGTGACTTCCTTTAAAGGTAAGAAACTGGTAGGAAACCCAGAGCAATTACGTGAGGAGAAATACCACTTTCATTACAAGCTTCCCAGGCTAGGAACATTATGAGTCACACCCAAAGAAAAGAACCTGCCATGAAAACATTGACAATCACAAGTTCTAATTATAAGAATTGTTTCCCAATCAAAGACAACAAACAAAATACCAGCCCCACAAACAGGAATGAAACAAAAGAGAAGAACATTTAAAATTTGCTTTATTTTCCAAAGACAAACTGTTATATCGATGCTCCATATATAAATACTTGGGACTACTGACACCTCTGATTCCTAAAGGATGACAAACAAAACTCCATTAAGTGCTGCAAAACACAACCTGGGAAAAAGTAGCTCTTATGCTGCAGGACAAAGTATAAGTGGAGAGATGCTTATTAGAAGCTGAAACATAGGGAAGATGCAGAGCCAAGGACCTGTGCTCTCAGCATCCCGAGCTGCTGGTCCTGTTCCAGGGGCACTGAGAAGTATAGGCAGTCACAGACTTGGAGCATAAACCGTGAATGCCACGGGAGCCATCACACTCCTGATGACCAAGTCCCTCTCAGTGCTATACCAGCACATAAAGTACCAAACCGCTGGGTGGCACCACTTTCTAACAAATCTAAAAAGCCACAGAGGAGACACAGTTGGCTGAGGCCTCCAGCTACATTATTTCAAGGAGGCATAGGTCATTTGCTTTCCTCCTCAAGAATATCTCTGTCTCTCACTATCTATAATCACAAATATAGAATGATAAAGCAAAAAGAAAAACTCAAGTTCAGATACGTGAAAGCTTAACTTGGAAACCAGGCAAGGCAAAGCTAGATCCCAGCAATCAGTGAACAGGGAGTCAAGCCAGGTCAGTCCTTGAACAAGTAGCAGAAAGGGCCTCCTTATTCACATCTCCTACCTCCACTCCAAGCAGTATGCTACACTCTGGGAAGAGGGTCCTGCTATGGGTGAACCCTTCAAACTCCCCTACAAGCACAGACAAAGTCTCCTGAATGTGTGACTCCAAAGAGCAGGCCACTTTCACCCACTATATGCTAAGGGAACAGATGCCTTGGGACTGCTGGACAAACAAGAAAGATCAGCAAGGATCCAACAGAGCAAGGGCTTTTTCAGAGTCACAGATAGGTGGTGAATCTTCTTTCTCTACATACTATACTGCAAGGTAGGTGCAGGTGTCCCCAGTCTTCCAGGGATCTAAGAAGTGACCATACTTACCACCACTTCTTTTTTTTATTGATTATTTCTTTTCCTATTTCAGCTTCTGAGAACAGTTTCTCATTCAGGCTCACAAAGTAAGAATAAGCTGGGTACCCATAGCCTCTCAAACTGGAATGGGTGCTCTCCACAGGCAAACCTTGCTTGACACCTCCATCCTCACACCCCCTGCCTTTTAAGAAAGTTGGGCCACTTCTGCCTGAAATTCAAGAAAACATCAGGAATATATTCTCCTTAGAGATTTAACCATACCTCATCACATATGACCAGGCCAACACTGCCTTTCTGTAGTGCCTCAGCATGAAGTCGGAAGGTCTCATAGGAGATGATCAGGATAGGTGAAGGCACTCGCAGGCCACGTTGGTTCATAAAGCCAACTGTGGGTGGAAAGTAGGAAAAGGATGATGAAAACAGTAACAGAAAAGGGTCCAAACTCTGCAGTAAAAATCAACTTTTAAACATTCAGGAAAACCTTTCCATTTGTTTCAGTGCTGTTGGTTGCTGACAAAGAGCTGATTCCACATATATCCATGCTCAATTCCCCACAGCTGCTCCCATTTCCATCTCTCTCCCACCTCTGCCCACTCCTACTCTAGCTTCTGTCTGGAAGAAAGATGACACACAGGAACTGCCCTAACTTAAGGGCACAAATGGACTTGGATTATTCCAAAAGAGCAACTTTTACCAAAAATGCAATGATCTAATCTAAACATGTTAGAAGAGAGAATTTCAGTCTTGTCAGCCTCCAGAGCTCTAACAACCACTCGGAAATATTCACTTCAGCTGCTGTAAACTTCTTCCAATGTGAGGTTTCACTCTAAACCAGCCAAACACACCATTTGCAAACATTTCTGTACCTAGTTTTCGGTCAATCTCTTCTTTGGAGCCTCCATCAATGGCCAGTGGCTGAATCCTTCCCCCCAGCCATTTCTCTACTTCGTTGTACCAGTTTCTCACCAGGCTGGAGGGAGACACCACCATGGCTTTCTCGATTTCAGGCTTGCAGTCTGGACTCTGCCGGAGAAGTGTCCACATCAGAGTGATGCACTGCAGGGTTTTGCCCAGCCCCATCTCATCTGCCATGATACAGCCGTGACTCCCAGGAATACGCCGGCTCGTCACGCAGTCCCAGAGGAATTTCACTCCCTGCCAAGAAATTGTTCTCTTATAGCAGGATGGGGACATTCACAGAATGACAACTTCATTAGAGCTTTATTACTGCAATGCACAGGACTGATATTACAACAAACAGCAAATTTGTATAGCACATCCCAAGAGACATGCAGCATTCTAATGAGACAGAGGGAAATCAGCCAAGACACAGCTAAAACATGGCCACATCTGGTCTGGAAAAACATTGCTGGTGATGACATACACTTCAAAATACATACAAAACTATACTATGTATTAACTGCGCTGTTGTAACTAGTGTCCTGACTTAAAATTCCCAGGAATTTCTACCCTAACTAAACTAGTTAAGGCTGAAGCCATTAGCTAACCTGCGTCAATCAGTGCAAACATGTTAAGCATCTTAAAAACACCCAATGGAATGTCCAGACTTGTTTCTACTCCTTGATTAAACCCCAGAACACCCTCAGCAGCTCTCATTGTTTCCACCTAGAAGCAAAGAACCACTGTGACTCACCTGGGACTCAAAGACCAAACCAGATTTAACTTCAGAGAAGAAACAGTGCTGAGGTTATTGCTCAGCCTGGTTGCTAAGCTCTAACAATATCACCAAGACCGATGAAAGTAGAAAAAAGTCTGCAAGGTGTTCTATCATGTGATGATAGAGTCAAAGAAAACCTGGGGCACTATCCTGGCAATGGACAAGATCCACATACTGTCAACAAAACCAGGAGTGACAGATACAGCCTGAACACACCCTTTATTTGCTACTATACAAGACTAGAAGATAAACCACTTAAATTTCCAAGACATTTCTTTTCTTTCTTAGGCTCATTCATTTAAGCCAGCTGAACAATTATCAAATACATTACTAACTAAAAAAAAAAGAATTTGGCTGGGAATCTAGTTCAGTAACCTCCCAGTGACAAAGAACAAGGCTGTACAACAGCCTGAGAGCATCAACCAGAAAAAAAAAAAAACAGCACAGGAATCTCAGCAAGCAAAGACTGATCAGTCAGACTAGAACAGAGACTGCTATTTCAGATATCTAGCTGTCAAAAAATAACATGCCTAGAACACCACCATAACTATCACTACTTGACAAAAGTGCCAGCAGGCAGTATCTTACACAAAACAGAGCCCCTCCAGCTATGTAGCCAGAGGCCAGCATTATAAATGGCTCACGGGTTAAGTATCAATTCTGAGATAAAAGCACAAACCAGGAGAGTGCTGTAGGCTGCTAAAGTGCCACCTGAAGATCTCCCATACAGCAGTACATACAGCTTGACCTGTTTAGCTCAAAGATCAGCAACAACAGCTTTTACCTGTGCTGCCTCTAGGCTTACATACTGCATTTGTGACAAACTTAAAATTCTGCAGATACCTAGACATTTGTGGATTAATTCCAACTGCTTCTGTACTGTGATGTTCCACGTTATGACAAAACATTTTTAAGCAAACTCCACTGGTAAACTCCAAGTCTACGTAGGTCACTTACAGTTTTCAAGTACAAAAGGTAATCTCTGAATAAAACACATTGAAGTAGAACACCACCTCATACCATGTTGGGAACTACGGTAACAAAGAGAACTTTGCTGTGTACCAAGGTAGACATTGCAGGTCCAACTGATTCTGGTGATCAACAAAACAGTGCTGGACAATCTGCCCTGCCCAACACAAGAAGAAAAGTTACTGCAACTACATTCTATCATCTTTCACAGCGTTCCAGTCAGAAGAGCTACATCTACAGATTTCAAGTAAAGTATAAACTTTTAACCCTTATTTAGTAAAATCCTATCTCTCTGCAGAATCTAGTAATTTCCTAGGGCATCACTGGTGACATAAATTCAAGCCAATATGCTTTAAAAGACCTATGCAACCAGTGCACATATGCCCACAAATTCCCAGAATTCCACTATAAGCTGATCTGACCTACAAGCCTGCACAGAACAAACTTCTGCATTAGGCAATACTGTGTGTAGGCTGGGAATGCTCTGACTCTGCTAGATCAGAGGCAAGAGGAAAAAAGTTCTTGCCCACTAGAAAACAATAAATTCCCCCATTTTTAAGGACAAACAGGGCTGTTGTAACACTCCCAGCACACCCCCTTGCTTAGGACAGGACACAGTATTTCAGCATTCAGGCCTCTAAGATGGTGTTTAGAACAAATGTTTCACCTTACATTTGCAACTTGCCAGTCTGTTAGACAGTCTATGCAGACCTCAGAGTTACTGGGTTACAATTCCAGCAGAGGATTGCACCTTTCTGAAATGCACCAAGTTCTCCAACCATAGCTTTGTGCTCCAGCAGAAAACTTACTTCCCTCTGATGAGGCCGTAAAACACGACTGAGGACAGGATCCACCACAACATGGACAGGCACTTTATCCCTGCAGGAGGTAGTAAAGACAAAAGGTATGATTAATGTACTCAGCCCAGCATATGCTTAGTTAAGGGTTTTTGTTTTTTTAATCTCACTGCTATTCTGAGGGCTTCTCTGTGGAGTAAGAGAATCAACTACTATCAATGAAAGTGAAAAAAGGATTAATTCAATTCTGGAATGGAGTTACACAGGCCTGATTTACAATCTGAAATGTCAGTGAAACAAGTAGCCGAGCTGTGGTTAAAACAAGGGCAGAACATCTTACAGAAAGATATTTAAAAAGCCAATATTTTCTTAGTCTCAATAACGTTAGTGTAATTGCATTAACGAAGAGAGTAAATCAAGGAACACCTCCTTCATCTAAGATCCAGCTAATAGCCCTTTTCAGTTAAAAAGAAAAAAAAAAAGACAGCACAGAAGAAACTATTTAACAATAAAAACCATTAGGCAGATTAGGATTTGACTGTCAGTTATCTCCCTCTGGGTGTCTCTAGATGCTGATGTATCCTGACTTAAAACTGATCCATAAGATTTCCTAAACAGCTTATCCATGCACGCATCCTTATTCTGTGCATCATGTTTATATTTTTGATGAGTGGAAGATCAAACAGCCTGTGGAAGAAAGCAAACAATCTGGCATGGGTACATGCTTTCCTTTGATTGTTACCATACCTGAAACAATTCAGTGGCAGAATACTTGGAACCAAGCTTTCCTTGATGTTCAGAGCCCAGCTCAGACACGTGTGAGAAGAAAGCACACAAACTTACACATACAAGGAGGTCAGAGCTGAAGCATTTGCGCCAGGTAATGACTCACTTGTCTATTTTCAGCTGCTCGTGGGCACTCAGCAGCGGGGGCTCGTACAGAACCAGAGCTCCTTCCTCAAATGGATCGTGGAGAGGACTCCTCAGCCCTGCCCGTTTAATACCCAGAGCCCGCAAGCCCGTTGGCCCTGAAAGCAAACAAAGGCACAACTCAGTAACATCCTCCTGGAAGAAAGCAGAGACTTGTAGAAGCATCTGATTAAGTTTAGAAATGCTGAATTAATTGCACACAGTGCTGAAGTGGAGAAGGCAACCATTGCAGACTGCATTGCCAGCACACAGTGGATAGCTCTACTGCAGCAAAGAAAGAGCAGAGACAAAGATGGAGCAATGGCGCTCCCCCCATGCTGGATGCAGTAAAATGGGAATAACTCAGTGTAGCAGATGCCAGAAATGCTGGCATATGGGAGTATACACTAACTTGCAGGATGATGGATCAGACTCTGGGCAACTTGATCTAGATGTAAGTGTCCCTGTTTACTGCAGGGGAGCTGGACTAGATAACCTATAATGGTCCCTTCCAACTCTAAGGATTCTATGCCATACTAGATCCAAGGCACAATGTTCCCCTCACGCACCACAGCTGCTCCGACTACTTGTTCTACTCCCAGTGGCTGTTTTACTTTTTTGAAAGCAAGGTTCAAGGATATACGGTTTGGCAGCTCAATAAATACATTTCCATGTATAACATACATACTGGGTCAAAATCTCTTTTTGGACC
The DNA here is from genome assembly GCF_987193195.1 of Phasianus colchicus. Taxonomy (NCBI): domain Eukaryota; kingdom Metazoa; phylum Chordata; class Aves; order Galliformes; family Phasianidae; genus Phasianus; species Phasianus colchicus. Next base: position 24,142,627 of record NC_143444.1, on the reverse strand, counting down.
ATCTAACCAAGGCTTTGCAACAATTCTATCTTTTGTATAATATCAGAAAGAAGCCTGTAAAAGTAATAGAGTTCTACAGTATCATACTCAGACTCATACTGCCTTTACCTAGTCTAGAGAATTATTTGCTCTCTGCTGAGCAATAGCAGATTTGGTATAAGAGCCAATTTCTCTGAAAAGAAGAAAGTGAGGACGAGTCTCTCTTCCTCTCTTCCTGATGTTATATTTTGATGTCACAGTTTTGGAATGGAGATGAACATAGAAAGAACATGTATAAAAACTGCTTGTATCAAAACCCAGCTCAAAGACTCACCTCAGTCCTGGGAAACAACTATGCTCCCAGGAGTGATTTTGCTTGGCAAAAAAATCGAGCAGAATTAATCCCCTGCCACCTGCTGAAATTCCTTGCAAAACAACAGTGTACCACAGGTTGGGACAATGCCTCTCCATGAAGAAAGTAAATGAAACAATCTCATCTCCCAGTTAAGAGAGAAAAGTAACAGCCATAAAAAGAAGCCTCTGAAGTTAGTTCTGTTTCAGTCTCCTGACAAGTCTACTTCTCCATCAAATAAGAACTACACCAAACAAACTCTTCTGTGACTAGCTGTTTTGTATTCAGCACCTGCTGAATGTGTCTAAGACATATTTTATGACTAATGTTAAAGTAAAATAGACCCGTCCTTCAGTTTTTCAGCTGGAGGGTGAAGGGGAAGAGGGAGACAAGAAAAGTCCCATTTGTTTCTGGGATCATGTGCTGCCTGATTCAAAACCAGCTGAGGCTTTGAAGTTCAAAATTACCCTGGTTTTGAAGATCACCTTGAGACTCAACAAACCAAGAAAAGTAGAAAGAGAACTGGCACATACTTTTTCACCCTGGCCTTCTGTCTGTTAGCACAATTTGGGTATTTTTTAGATGATATTCTTCCGTGGCTTAGAATTCATCTTGCTTCTATATTTGTAATGTGGCATACAACCTTCTGGTGCTACATCAAACGCATAGTTGCAATACAAAATCCAGTTCTGAAATGTAGGATTATCCAAACAAAATACTAGAAAAAAAAAAATGAAGATTTTGCTAATATGCTAGTATTTTTCTATTGGAATCTGGAACATATGTCATCACTCCAAAAAATAACAATAATCCCCACAGGCACATTTGACAGGCCAAAGCATGATGTTTTCCCAGAGTCAGACAACACAAATAATTCTTAAACCTTATCATCTTACCTTTATAATTTGGAATGGGAACTTTGAAGGGTTTGGACAAAATGCTGCGGATAAAAGCCTCCTAAGAATTCAGAGAGAAAGCACGTTTTACAAGTTTGAAGCCAGAAATCGCTCAAGACAGCAAGCCTAAAATACATTTTAAGAACTCATTTTTGCCTAGTGCCAAGAGTTCCTCTATTCAAATTGCTCAAGCTCCAGCCAACCCCGACTATTTTCTATGTGCAAAAGGAAGAAAGTAACAAAAGAGAACCGCTCCTGGCCCCTACTCCACTTTCCAAAACTGTTTTTGCTTAAGTTTTCTAATGCATTAAATTTATTTTCGTAACTCCATCTACTTAAATCCACTGACAGTATTCACTTCTTTAAATGCAGTTACTTTCTCCTTAGCCTTAGGTAATTCAATCAGGCAATTCTCTCCTGTAAAAGAGCTAGGTTAGCTCTAAAGTATGCTACATTCCATCTCAGACAACTTCATTTCCATCTTCTCCAGGCTTCTATGGAAGCTCAGCTAACAAGTAGACAGCACTTGAGCCATCTATGTGGAGAGCTTCCCACATCTGTCAACGCCCAAGGACTCCCACCACACACCCTTCAAAAGTGAAGTTCCTTCCAAAGAACCACGTGTGACCCTTCCATAACACCTGGGATAAACGGGCCCACAGAAGCATACGGACCGTGCTGGTCAACAAGCTCCGTGTGCAGCTCACCCACCACCACGTGCCGGCAGCGATGCCCACTCACATGCTGGCTGCTGTCCAGGCAGAGAGGCCTGTTGGTCAGTTGTGTCAAGGGCTTCCGGAACGGCGATCTGTAGCAGTCCCCGCTCTCCGCCTCACTGCCAGCCTTCTGCCTCTTCTGAGTCTGAAAAACAGCACCAAGGCAAAGCCTGTGAGCGGCTGGCGACGTCGCCGTCACGGTCAGCGAGCACCCAACCGCAGCTCAGAGCCAGCTGAGCATCCCTGAGCACCACACGCCTCAACTGCCCGAGGGCAGAACCAACAACACCCAGCAGCTACGGCGAGCCCGTTCCGCTACCGCCCAGCACCCCTTCGCTCACCGCCGGCGGCCGCCACTCGCCGTCCTCCTCCTCGCCGCCCGCCTTCCTCTTGGCCAGCTGACTGGGGGCCAGGCTCCTGCGCTGTAAGAAGGGCACAGCACACCGCGTGAAGGAGCGCGCAGAGCGGAGGGCTCAGCCGCCCCCACCGCCGCCCGCCCCGCACTCACCATCGCCTCACGGAGGGGTGCGGGCAACGGCCGGCACAGGGCCAAGAGGGCGGGAAGGTGAGCGACGGGACGCGCGCGCCGCTCCAAAGGCGCGAAAAGCGCGGGAGGTTCCGCCCCGCCCCACTCGCCCCGCCCCTCAAGCAGAGCACCAGGCGTGGCTGAGTGAGTACCGAGCGCATCGAACCGCATCGACTCGCTCTGGGTGCCGCGGCGGATCAGGATTTGTTATCCCTGAGAGAGACCTGGATCGTGGCTGATGCTCGCTGAGGTTTACAGGACAAGTGTTTACAAGCTGCAAAACCACAGCGTGCGAAGATATCCAGCTAAATTATCCCGTTGGCCGCACCCAAGAAACCCCAGACTTCCTGAAATAAAACTTTTTTTTTTTTTAAACAGACATTTCTTCTTCTTTTCTTTTTTTTTTTTTTTAACAGAACTGCAAAAAGCAAAATACACTCTTCAGCCCAGTTCTTCAGACTCCACTCAGTGGTGGGTAGTGCAGGAAACTCCCCCACGCCTCACATTAATGAGAAACACACAAAAAAACCCCTCTGGCTGTACCCCCACTTCACTTTGCTCACCATATTCAGCATATTAACCTTTATGTTCACATATTGATGCCCTTTTAAGGTACAGCCATAAAGCAGAGTGGACGTAAGGCAAAGCCACATTCTCACACGAGGAAAAGGAGGTGTAAGGGGCACAGGCTGCCTGCTGCCACCTGGGAGCTGAACATCTCATCCCTCAACTTTATTTCCCCACCTTTTTCTCCACATCCCAAATCCATTTGCCAGAATTTTACTCCTGAAGTGCTCTGAGAGCTCAGTGACAAATGTCAGATGCTGCAGTTATCGGCTCACTGGGCAGAGCGAAGCTCCATAGGAAGGTAATTGGCCATTTTTCCTGGCATGAGTAATACTCACATTAATTGCCTTCCTCATTCTGGCTTAGAGAGCAGTCCTGCTCTCTGCTTTTTGCCTGCTATAGGAGCTGACACATTTTCTGGCCTAGGCAGGCTGAACTGATAACAAGAAGGGAAGGCAGAATGTTCTTCCTTGCTGTGTGTAGACATTGCTGCAGCAAGATCTCAGTTCTCTCACCCAACACAGAACTGAGGAATGCAGACCCATGACTAGTTTAGCTTTTCTCTGCTAATCATTCATGGAGAGGGGAACTTGGGACAACGTCAGCAAACAGCCATGCTGTGAGCCTGAAGCACCATGGGCAGCTGCAAGGGTATCCCCTTGTGCTGGGCACAAGCACATGCTGTGAAATGTTCCCAGATATAAAAATGCTATGAGATACAGCAGAAAGGTTTTGTCTGTCTGTTTTTTGGTGCTTTTTTGTTTTCCTGAGGGAAGGCTGAAGGACTTGCCCATGACAAGGTCAGAACAGCAATTCCCAGCACAGCAGACCCCAACACTCTGCACTCACCTCCACCCTTCTCTCTAAACTATCACCTTCAGGCAGAGGTTAAATCATCCTCCCCTCTCCCTGTCTAATTACACAATTTACTCCTCCTCTGGCTGTAATCAACTCCCATTTATACAACCCAGAGAGATCACAAGATAATCATAATCACCACAGGGAATAACCCTGTCATTTCCCTTGCTGTCTCTGCAGGGTGCCAAGTCCCTTCAGTACAAGCAAGAAGAGATGGCAAACATCTTCCCTGAGAACTCCGCAGGATCAGCCTGTCATCCTCCTCCTCCCTCCTGGTCCTATCCCATTCTCTAGTGGATGCAGTGATTTCCCAACTTGCAGGATCCTCTTTTATTCTTCAGCCCTCCTTCCCCTCTTTCTTTTTCTCCTCTTTTTGAGGCTTCTTCCTTTCATTCTGCAGGAGCCAGGGCTTCACATCCAGCACTTTGCAGGCACCAGGTAATGAGGACAGGCCTTTCCTAGCCTTCTGTCCTCTCCATGGAGCTTGTGACCTCAGCAGCAGGCAGAAAACAGCATGAGGGAGAGGTAATGTGACAAAATGTCTCCTGATGGATGCAAACCTCGGGCCTGATTGAGCAGCTTCAGCAGTGCCACATGGATCTTCCTAGCTAAGCTAGGAAGGGACCAGGGCTGCAGGATCAGGACCTCAGCACCACCAGTTTAACTGGGACAAATTCAGCTGGGAAGGTAATTAGTTAAATATCTTTCCACTTAATTCCTGCAGAAACCACAAGAGGGAAACTGAGTATGGCCACACCAAATTGCTGTCAGCTGGAGTTGTAATCCCCTTTCATCACTGTCAGAGGCAGCTCAAATGCCCTTCCACCAAAGCCACTTACTGTGAGAGAGGAAATGCTAAGTGCTTTAAAAAAAAAAAAAATTAAATTCAAGGGGAAAAAAAAAAAATCCTTTTTCCTTCCCTGAGGTCGGATGCACTCACATACAGGCAGGCTGCACACCGGATGTAGGCAGAGGTTCAGCAGCAAGGACTCAGTGTTGCAGCTGTTTTTGGCACATTTACATAAGTACCACCCAAAGGAAAATTGAATCATGAGCTGAGTTCAAGTTGTGCAGCTGACAACAGTTCACATCCCAGCAGTGAGCACTGGACTGGGGTTACAGCTGCTGCACAGCACCCATTGTGCAGGTGGGCACAGCCAAGGCACAGCCCTGGTGTCATCCAGCCTGGGGACACAGCTGCTGCTTGCTTTGGTCTCAGAGCTCTTTGCAACCGTGCATGAAATTTCATGGTGTCTTTTGATTCATTTATGACTGCTGTCCTTTTGACCCAAGTGGTACCTAATCCCTATTTCTGCTGCTGGAGAAGAAATAAATCTCTGCTAATCTCGTTTATTTGCCAAAAAAAAACCAAAAACCACAAACAACCAAACCCACAAAATCCTATTTCTTAAAGCAGCAAAAGCAGAAGGAGCAGGGGGATCTGAGACTGATAAACCTCCAAGATGCTTCTCCAGCAAGATTTGAGCCCCAGGAATGCTGCAATCTCCACTACTATGGGTCTGGTACTTCCTTCTCCAAACCCTTTGTTTCTGTGCTAGATATTACACCAGCCACCCCTGGGTCACAGCTGGGGAGCAATGAAATGGAAAAGGAACCAAGGGTACAAGAGGAGGATATGGACCTTGGGATGCAGGGGACAGCTTACCTCCAGGTAAAGCAGCAGCCTCCTCAGGGGACAAGGACCTGGGTCAAAGCCTTGGGGTTTCTCCTTCTGTATTGTTGCTGCATCAAGCACTGATCACAGCCCTGTCACTGATATGACACAAAGCAGCCTATTTTTTCCAGGCTCACGGTACTGGCTGGAGTGATTTTGGTTTTTTTATTTTTTCAAAAAAAATATTTTTTTTTAATGTGCATGAGTCTGTCTCAGGGTCTGAATCAACCTATAGAATTTCTATGTTCTATTTTATTTACAAGCTAATTAGCCATTCTTATCTGTTTCACCTTTACAAGCATACACAAGTCAACAATGCAAGCTACAAACATTACAAAGGCTGGATTTAAGAAATGTTAGACTCAAACTATATTAGCACTTCCAAAAAACACATCCTTCAGTTTTCAAGAGGAAGTGGTCAGACTGAAATGACTTCCCAAATTCAGCTTTTGATTTTGCAAATTGGTTTAGCCCTTCTGAATGTCCTTTTCTGCAAGAAATTCACAATCAAATGCTATTTTGCCAAGCTTGGACTTTTACAGAGCACTCGACCACAGGAAAAAAAAAAAATCCAGGTGCAAAACTCAGCCTCATGGACCAGGAACAGTCCCTGATCACGCTGGGTTCTCTCCAACCAACCAGCATTGCCACTAGAGTGCTTTGGGGGCTGTGTTCAGGGCTTGGGTACAGGCTCATGAGTACAAATGCACCTCTGTGCCTGTCCTGTTGCAGGATCAGGACTGAAGTACAATAAGGTTCCAAGTATCTTTGCATAACAGCAGCCTGCATCACATCACTTTTACGATCCAGAAAGAGTCTCATCACAGTCAGCTTGAACATGAAAGCTGAAAAACAGAATATATATGAATGTATCTATATATACACACACACTTGCTAAGCAGTTAATCTACCAAGCACCTTCCACCATGTTTAAAAACATTTGCTCATCAGCTGGCGCAACCAAAAAAGATTTCCCTCTGGATATTTTCACTCCTCCCCCCCAATCCATAAAAGGAGGAATTTCTTACCTCCCTGCTGTTTGAGCCATACAGAGAACAAGCCCTTTCCCCCTTGGCAAAAGAGTTTGGTCTCTCTGTATCATTTCTGTGATGCATACAACTCCAAGGGCTAGAAGCAAGGCTGGCCAGCAGCAGAGATACTCTTTACACCCAGCACCATATTTGTTACCTGGAGCAAATCATCTTGATGCCTGGTGGAGTTGCACCTCTTGGAAGATATCTTTTGAAGTTTGTACAGTTCCCTCAGTGAGTTCTGAGGCCAGCTGAATAATCACAACATAGATCATGCAGCCTGAAACTCAGTGAGCTTTACATGACAAACAGAGCATCACACTGCTCTGCCAGGGACTGCTTAGCTGGGAAGGGATGTGTCACCCCAACTGCTGTGCAATGGCTTGGAAGAGTCCTTCCCCTAGCAAGAGACAAAAATGTTATTCTCTCTGCCCCTTGATTAAATCTCAGCAGAAATAAAATCTGGCTTCTGTAAGTAATGGCTCAGGACAGAGGAAACAGCATTTCATTGGGGCAATTAGCGCACTCTAATTAAACCCTAGTCTTCTGATCAGGCTCTCCTGATTAAGTGGGTTGCAGACACTCTGGATTACATTAACAAAATGAATCAGTTAATTACATGACAATCAATAAGAAGCAAAAAGTAGGACAAGCAATTTGCCTTTAAATGACCATCTAAATTCATCAACATGATGCATGTTTGTAAGCGTAAAGGGAAGGGGCTGATATGACAGATCTGTCAGGCACTGCGATAACCGTATCTGATGGCTGCAATTCATGAAAAGCAGAGAACTTACAGCATCTTCCTGGGGGAAAAAAAAAAAAAAAGCATTATTTTCTATACTAGTTTACAAAACAACCATGGCACAAATAAACCTACTGGAAAAAAAAAAAAGAAAAAATCTGCAAAAACTCGACTCTTTAATAAACTGAAAGTCTTAGTTTGGAGTTATGACTTAAAAAGATCAGCTTGGCTTTAAACCAGAGACGTTGTGGTCTTGAACGATTATCTGACTTAGAGCTCCCATCCAAATTGAAAACCATGGTGAAGTGGAAGCTGTAAAATGACATTGTTAGAGAAGCAATTTTGCCCTGAAAAGCTTAGAGTCTGAATGGAAGGACTTAAAAATAAAGGGGGGGAAACTATTTTGGTGACAAATGCATAAATATCTGTTGTCATTTTGCAGGGTTCAAAACAAACAGACCATGAGGGATTCTGAACTCTGCTAATGAGGGCTTTTAATCATATATATATGTATATATTAAAAACAAACAGACCACAGCAACAAATAGAAAGCATTATCACGATGGCTATTGATAATTTCTCCTCTCTGAAAGCAGCTTTTCAGTCAAGCTGAAAAGCAATAACATTTTCTTTAAAAAAAAAAAAAATCAGCAAAAATGTCATGAAAAATGAAACATCTGACAAGCACGACAATCTCCCCAACCTTGAAAAAAAGGGATTGGTTGGTGGGGTTTTTTGTTTTTTTTTTTGCTTTTTTTTTTAAAAAAAAAACTTATTTTTTTACTCCTTGCTTTATGATTTTGGCTGCCTGGATAATGCAGAATTAGGAAGATGAGTTTCCCTCCTTCCAGAGGTGAAGACCTCAGGACCAGAAAATTGCAGGTATCTGCATGGACTCATGTGGGACAAGAGTGAGGAGGGACCTCTGGAGCTCACTGGCCCAACCCCATGCTCAAAACAGGGCCAATGTCAGAAATTAAATTTGCTCTGGGCTTTGCCTGGTTGAGCTTTGAGGATCTCTAGGGACAGACACAGGGCAGCCCCTAAACTGTACTCCAGAACTGTCACACCTGGTTTCTCATCCTTATTTGGTTTTCCTCCTTTCAGTCTGTTAGCAATTGCATTTCTGAAGGCACAGGGATTGCTTATTGATAGTAAGCAGTAAAACAAAAAGGCAGAACTGCACAGCTATAGCCTGCCAAGCAAGAAATCTGCCTGACATTTGTGGGCAATCATTTGCCACGTGCCATCTGGTCTATCTTGCACAGGGAGCGGATGAAGCTACCAGGGGATCTTCAGCTCCAAAAACTGCTAGAAGGAGACTGAAGCTGCCAGGAAGAAGAGCACATTACAGTGAGATGGCTCTGCTGTCCCAGTGGCAGCTCTTACTGACGCTAAGAGCTCCAGGCTTTTCCCAAAGCCTCTCCAGCCAGCTGCTGAGGTGGAGCCTGCAGAGAGTTGAGGCAAATACCTTTCATCTTTTTTAAGCTTCATTTCTGAAGGAAGCAGAATTATGCCACTTTTCTCTTTTCCTTCCTAATAACTTTTAAATCCTTTGGCTGCTCCCACTGATTTTTCACGGAGGTACTGAGTTAAACAGGCAGTCAGGAAGAGAAGAGAAACTGCTGGCATGAAGTACTTCCCATTGACAGTCACATTAAACATCGCATCTTCCAAGCATAACCTGGCCTCTAGAATTACTCTCTGGGATGCAGAAGTTCAACCTGGCTGAGTCCCAAGCAAGTTGTTCTGCTTCATGGCAGGGTTTTGCAGCTTGCTCTGAGCAATGCTGAAATAAGCTTATGTGCAAGCAGGAGTAAAGAGTTGATTTGTAGCATGGAAGGAATTCGCACTCAGGGCTTTTTCAGCAATGAACAGCTTGAGACACCCTGCATGCAACTGCTGAAGAGCTCTGCTATGTCCTGGGGTACACCATGAGACCTCAGATGCACTCAGACATCACCCTTCTCCACACAGCTGCAATACTGTGTCTGCTTCAGAGTATTCAGTATTAGAAGGCAAGAAGTGTGACCACCACTCGAGAAGCACAGAAGGGAACTGCAAAATTATGTGATTGTTTAGCCTTAGAAAAGGGGAAATATGAGAGCAATCACCAAATTTGCAAAAAGTCCTTATGAAGAAGGACTTCTCTGTGATCATTACATCTAGGAAAGGGAGCATTAGATTTCAGTTTTAACTAGGAGATACAAGTTGGAATTGAAGGAAAACCTTGCCAAGAGGAAAAATAATCCCATCCAGGCAGGGAGGACATTCAATTTTTGCAGTTATTAAGGCAATACATCCTTCATCTAGGGCTAAACTTCAGATAGAGGTGACCCCTGGACTTCTCTCATAGCCTAATTTCTAATCACCAACCTAACTCCCACATTTCCATAAGACAGCAGCTGTCACCGAGGAGACCACTGGCAGGCTTATGCATAGTCTTAAATAAATGAGCAGGTGTAAAGGCAGCAGAGCCAGCCCCAGATACACATAATGGGAAGATGCAACAACAGCAACAAAAAAATACTCATACCTGAAGATGCAGACTTACAGAACTCCACACAAGAAGGATCTATAACAGGAAACCATTCTTCAGTAGCAGTCAGCCCTTAAAAAGAGGTCTAAGAGGGGTGGAGCCTGGCTCCTGGTTGCACAGGTGAACTGCTTTCACCTGTGCTTCCAGGGCTGACCGGGCCTTTTCTCCAAGTGCTCAATCAGTGGTTCAGGCCGTGACTCAGCAGTTCCCACAGAGGAGGATTTGGGGCTTAGAAGAGAAGAAGCAAGTGTGTCAGATTCCACTGTGTGCATGGTGCTGTGCAAAGCTCACGGCAATCCCTTCCCCACTGCTCTAAGCTATAAAGATGATGCAAATTCTATGCTTAAATTCACGCCTAAATACATGCATGTTGTGGATAGTTCTGATGCCCCTCTGAACACTGAGAAGGATTTTCCTTTTCAAAGTCATCCTTGTTTGTCTTGGAGAGTGTGCTTTGAAGGCACAAGGACCGTAAGTCAGCTGATGCTGCCACACAAAGTCTAATCAGCAACCCTTGCACGTTCCTGTAGAAAAGAGATTAAAAACAAAACAAAACAAAACTCAATCACTATTTGCTTTTTGCTTTTACCAAGCCTGCCTTGATCTCACAAAACCCAGGGTGCTCGCAGTACAAAGGCACAAGTTCAAAGAGACAGCAAGAAGTTAATCTGAAAGCAAAAAGTGCTCTTTCGGGCAGGTGGGAAGAAGTAATTAGAAAGCATAGCTAGTCCAAAGCTTCAAAATAAATCAGGTCAGCCATTATACACTCACTAAAGCCAGAGCACCCTCTACTTTTGTCAGTCAAGAGAAAAAGGCAGACTGTGGACCTATGGACCAGGCTGCAAAGGCAGGAGCTGGCAGGGCTTCTTGTGACGCTGCTCAAATGGGCAAAGGCACAGACACTGCGGGTGAGCAAGGGAACCAATGGCTTTGGGAGGCTACGTCTGTCAAGGCTTTTTTCATTTAACTGTGCTCCTCATTCTCCTTCACCGTCAACATCCACTATTCCCCACAAGCTCCATGAGCTTCTGCATTAAGTAACTGATGTCCTATTTTGATACTGTCCTCCAAAATGAGCTGACGATGGCTTGGATTGGAAGGGACCTTAAAGATCCAATTCCAACCCCCAACCCTGGGATATCCACATAAGTGTGAGGTGCCAGGCCCTGCTGTCAGCTCCCCATGAGCCCCCAGCGCAGAGCCAGGGCAGCCAGCAACAGTAGGAGCTCTTTCCCCCGCTGTAAGCACTGATCCCTCCTAAAACCTGAAGCAATTGCATTAATCAGTTTGCTTCGAAGTAGGCCATGCTGAATGTGTTTGAGCCTGACTGATAAAATGGGGAGAGGAAGAAGTGCAAGGAGATTAGAAAATAATCGTGCTTAATTTGGGAACGTCTCTGAAGATTTATTCCAAAGCATGAAAGCGACGGAGAACGCTCCCGCCCAGAGATTAAAGATGCTCTGACTCACGTCTCAGAGGCCTGACAATAGCTTATTCAGGAGAGCTGCCTGCAGCCACGAGACAGAGGATGAAGTTTTCCCAAAGCATTTCAATTTGTGTGAGAAGAAAAAAAGGCTAGATTTCATTAGTTTCACCGCACAGCATGAGACGCAGTGGTCCCCATCAATCCTACAGCTGGCAGTGGATGTCTGTCCTTTCGTGGGCTGAGGAAAGCCACAGACAGCAGTTGGTCACAGCTTCTGGATCGCCACTTTTTGATGTTTCCAAGTCTCTGTGGCTTCCAAAGGAAAGCAGAGCTGGAGAACAAGCAGAAGGCCCTATGCAGCCTGGGGGAACTCAGCAATCACCACCTCCCACAGAAACTAAGTGCAGGGGCTGGAGGTGTACAGAGGTTTTATCCAGGTCTCCTACAGGCTATGGGGTTCTCCCAGCTCTGTGGGCATCACACAAGTGTGGGTGTGCATCCTCATTCTGCCATCCCATGAGTGGCCTCCTGAGCAAGGGGTATGTGAGTGGTGCCAGGACCTTAGCATCTCTACCCAGTGAGAACTTGGTGGCCCCACTGTCTGTGCCAGTTCTAAGAGAAACAAAACATCACCAGCAAGGCATGTGAAGGAACTGGTCTCATGTTTTCTCCTTTGCTTTGAATCTGGGAGTGATGGGATGGTAGCCATAGTGATCTGTGGGATTGTTAGTTGCCTGTGCTACAAGTCTCTCTGGGGTGTTGGTGTACCCAAACCTTGGGGATGAGCAGGGCATCTCCGCAGCATTGGACTGAAAGAACTGGAGTCAACACTTGGCTGATGTAGGGACAACTGAACATCACCTTTTGCAACCACTGTAAGCACAGCCCCGTGTTGTTGATTTTTTGGTAGATAACCAGTGGAGAGCTTGTAGCTGATGCTATTAGCACCAACACCACTGGGACAAAGGCTAGGGTACAGCAGCTTCAGCTGCATCTAGGAGGTGGCAGCTCATTTTTAGGGAGGCTGTGTGGCAGCTGCAGTGAGCGCTGCCCATATATGGGGCTACAGCTTGGGGCACGGCACTTCACCAGACTGCAGAGAGAGCATGGCACTGAGCTGCCTGTGCCTGAAAGGTTCCCCTGCATGCTGTGTGGCAGAGCATCCTCAGTACAACAGCACAGACAGTCCTTTCTGAGCAGCTGTGATTGCTGCTTCTTGTTCTGTTCTCCAAGACAGCTGGAGTAGAGACAAGTCCGGCACCGTCAGAGTCTCTGCAGAGTTTGTTTTGATCTTCATGCTGATGGGGAAGGACAGCCAGAGCCTGCTGAACAAAAAAGTCTGTGTCCTAGCTCTCAGCTTCCAGGTAATTGTACTCATCTTCCATCCATCATCCCAGGGATAGCAGGCTCTGTTGCAAGACCTAATGCCCTTTATGCCATTTCTTTCATGGAATGGGCTTGAAATTGATTCTGAAACAGAAGAAAGCATCTGTATCAATTTTCCCCTTGAAGGTGTGACAGTGTCTGCTTTCAGCCAGGTTAGTTTATTTTTGTTCTCTGCTGTGCTTGTGTTCCCCTCTCTTTATTCACTGAGACAGATAGAGAGAGCCCATCTTTCCTCAGTCACACTGCTGGTGAGAGGAGGTGACTGATAACATGTGACAGCAGAATGACAGCCACCCCCACACTTCACACAGTGTCCATCACCTCCATCCTCACAGGCTCTGTTTCCCAGGGGAAAAGTTCAAGGAGGAGATCTGAGGCAGATCTGTTCTCTGCAGCTCGGTCAGGTCTGGCTGACAAATTGTGGAAGGAAACTGAGTTTAAAGGCTCGTGCATGAGGTTTCCTAACGTATGGCAAAGCGACCCCATTAACAGGTACCCACAGGTTTTTAAGCAGTGCAAGGTCATAGGACTGCTTTTTTATGTCATTCTTGAGCCGCTGAGGCTCATGCTTTAAATTTGTCTCTCTAACTAGGATCTGCAAAGCTAAGAAAGTGCAGAGAGGTGACAGCCATGCCCACAGGATTTCCGTGTGCAGCCATGGAGTGAGACTATGGTCTTCTTGCTGGAGACAGAGCTCTGAGTCCCCAAGAAGAGGGATGTACAGCCTATAGATGCTGAGGAAATTCAAAATCAGGAGGGCAAGGGTTTTTTCCAGATTTCTATTGGATTAAATACTAGGAAAGCAATCAAAATTTCACCCATTCTTCAGCAAAAATCTTATAGCACCATCTGATCCTGAAGATTCCTGTTAACACTGTGTTGTTCAGCAAACACAGCTGCCAGATCTGAACTGAGCATCATCACACTTGCTGACAGTATAAAATGCCATTTCTAAAGATGTTGAATATGACTGTGGCCAGTTTTGACCCTGGGGCACACTGCTAGATACTGTCCTCCAAGCAGACCTCATACCTCTGACCACCAGCCAGCAGGCATGGCCATTCAGTCAGTCTTCACAGTAACTTATTCTGCTCATGTCCAGCAATTGAGAGATCTTGCTTTTATCTGCAAACTCACTGTCATCCTTCACTGTCTTTCCTCTTGGGTTTGTTTGTTTTTTTTCCTTTCTCACTGCCTTTTGAAGCTGACTTCCAGTCATTCTGTATTTGCACCTGGCTAGACCTTGGTGCCACATGCGAGGGAAAGCTGGGAGAGATGTTGAATTCATGATTTGCTCTGTCACTGGAGGGAATAGCCCTGGCTTGTAGCTCAGGCTCATTCGTCAGCATCTCATGTCTGTGCATCTGAACCTCTTGTTTTCAGATTACTCTGGGGCTGCCTTTAACAGCATTCGATTGAGAGGTCTCAACATGGTTCTCGTGGAATACTCATGGAGCAGATGGAAATGCTCGCAGTGAGACATTCATGCATATGCAACATCTGTGGGGGAAAACGTCTCAGATCTTATTGCTGCTGCCTGCAGTGTTGCCTGTCAGTTTCTGGATGAACTCGTAATGGGATATTTATTTGGGCAGGGGCAGAAAGCAGCATTGGTGGAAAACTCTCTAAGTTAAAATGCCATTGCTGCTTCTAGTAGAAAGTCTTCAAACACTGTAAATACCCCAGTGAGGCTGCTCTTTTTTGTCACAGACTGCTGAAATCCTGACAAAACGCTTGGAAAAAAATGTCTTGTGGAATATTTTGACCAGATTAATAATTCCAAAGGATGTCTTTCCACCTGAAGAGCACTTTGTACCTGCTGGAATCTTAAGACACGAAATTAAGGTCTTGGGGAACCAAAACCAAAAATATTTTCAGAAAGGACAGAGATTACATCACTGAAAGAAATGGATGTTTGAAGCAGTCTTAAGATCAGAGAGTCATGGTTTTGGTGCCCTTATGTTAGCAAGGAAACCAAGTGGAAGCCTCTCCCACCAGCTGGAAATGGATGCTGTGTCTGATGCACCTGCCCAGCATAAATGCACATGGATTTATATTTAGGGCCAAGCGAAGGGAGGCCCTGCATATCTCCAATTATCTGTAACACAATAGGCCAGCTCTCCTCTCCTTCTTGCCTTTCTTAATTTGTTATTTTTATTTATGCTGAGAAAGATGTTTGCCATCAGCTGTGTCCATTCTCTAACTATCATCCTTGATCTAACCTGACCTTCCATTGGCCACAAACAACCCACAGGCAAAAGTCTGGTATTCTCAACAAGACCTCAGATCCATAAATGCTTTGATTCAGTAGAAATAGAGTTTTTCTGGGCCCTTCACGTGCAGACACAAGTTTCTCTAAATGCTGTCCTGAAGTCTGTGAAATGCTGAATGTCCAAACAGCAAGGCAGTGGGCTCAGGCAGTGCTTGCATTGATTAGCATGGCTCTGATTGATGTGTGGATGCTTTATGATTTGTTCTCTAATGTACTTTCAGTGGTGCTAATAAAATTTCCTTTGAACAAGAGGGAACAGGTGATCACACAATTATGTGTGTCTTATCTGTCTGGATGATTCAGCCTCATGTTGTTGTCATAGCAGCGTGTCCCCGTCGCTGGCTCTCACACTGAGGTAGGGCTCCTTTGTATGTGCTGCTCAGCAGTTTGCAAATAATAAACAAAACCTGATCACCTGCTTTATTAGGGGAGGATTTGCTGTGTTATTAGAATTGTAACTGCATTTGGTGGGAGAAAGGTGGGAGACGACAAAATGAAGCTGATTGTTAGCACCCTTAGCACACTCCTGTAAGGATTTCCAAGGATAAAAACTGCTTTTGACTTCAATTCTCAGAGCCAAAGGAAAGAGATGTTAAATTTGTTGTTGAATCCTCTGGAGTGAGCATCTTGTTCCCTCTCCTTCCTAACAGCTCAAAGCACAATCTGTGGCAGTGCATGCATGTGGCATGGCCAAGAAGCAGGACTTGGTTATACAGCCAGCTCTGTCTGACATGTGTCTCCCTCCAACCCAAGCCACAGATCCACCCCTCAAGAGTAGCTAAGGAAGAGCACAGTGGAGATCCTAGAAGAAGCCTGCACTTAGGAGCAATCGAGTGTCACTGATTCTCCTTCATTTGCTCCAACAGACAGAGCTAAACTCGATTCAGATTTCTAAGGAAATTTTTGAACATATTTTTGAAGAAAGATTGAGGAAACGAGAAAATTGAATGGGATTGCACAGTGGTACTGTGACCTCTGTGTCCAGAGCTCTGCCATAAATTGGAAGAAAAGTGCCAATTAATCTGACACTGAGGAAGGCTCAGGCAACAAAATCGTTTCATGTCCGCTCATTTCCCCCCATGACATGCAGTGCTCTCCACCTTGCTAATTGGAGAACGCTTGCTAACAGCTCTCTGATGTGGGTTTAATTAAATACCTTTTGAATACCTCTGAGCTGTGGGGAAAAGTGGTGGAGCCATTCCAAGTGTGGCAGACTGAGGGACCGCTTCAAGTCTGGGGCTGCTTTCTTCATTGCTGAAAAAACACAGATGCTATGGGAGCAGTAGAGGAGTCTCTAATAACAAGAAACTAAAGGCTGATATAACATCCGGCTGGGGAAAGAAGGGTGTCCTACATCACAACAACTATTGTCATACTGCAGAGATGATGCTTGGTCATCCTGGGAGAGCTGCAGCAAAGGAAGAGACTGAAGGAGGGAAAACACACCTATGGGGGATATCTCCCCCATACCGAGGATGCTGCTTTTGTAGCCCGAGAAGAAGGGATACAGATCAGCAAGGGGGGCTAGAGTAGTGAATGGTGGAGGAGAACAGAGGAAGACATGGTGTTCTTGAAGGGCATAGCCCCTTCAAGTGAGGTCAACCCTCAGCCAAAGCCGCAGCCATGAAATAACTCTTCCAATTTCTTTTAAGCACCCATTTCCCCCTTCATCCCTGCTGCTTCTTAGGCTGAGTGCTGCAGGAAAGAACTTACAAATAATCTCAGAGCAAAGGAAAGCGTCTATTTAGCTTATCAGAAAGGAGGTCAAGAGGTGATTTGATTACAGTGCATAAGAGCCGTCAGCGGAAGAAAACACCAGTTTCTAAAGAGCTTTTTAATCTATCAGAGAAAGCCAGAACAAGAACCAATGGCTGACAGATGAAGTCAGACAAATGCAAATAAGACATAAGGCACATATCTTTAGCAGAGAGGGAGATAAATGAGAAGAGCAAACTCAAGGAGATCGGTACTCAGTGCCTCTGGCTGCCTTCAGCTCAGAGCTGGGTAGCAGACTTAAGCCAGGGAGAAGCTGGGCTGGTTCCAAAGTGGAGTTTATGGGTCTGCAGTATATAGGTATATAGGGTAGTCTGGAGCTTCTTTCTCTCTTAATAGCAATTTCAGAAAGTTTTCAGTTCCTTGCTAATTGTGGGGTAGAAAAGTGCTTGATATTCATGGTTTCAAAGTCAAAACCTTCTCTTTGGGCCTGGGATTTCCAAAGGTTTGGTGGTAGTCTGAGTGTTTGACATCCTTCCTGTCAATGTGCCAGCCATGTCCTGGTGAAAAATTCCAACTGAGCGGAAGGAAAAGTTCTGCCATGGGTAGAAATAAAAGCATGGACAGTGGGCAGCATAAAACAAAAAGAAATGTAAGGAGGTCTGGCTCATCATGCACTCATGACTGCAGTGGCATGAGACATTAGCAGGAATGTAAGTGAAAAAAATACAAGTCTGGAGAGATCCTTTATTCAAATTTCTCCCCCGTTTCCAGAACTTTGTGGCTGCTGGACTCTTGGAGGTTGTCACATAGCCATCAGCAGGCTCTGAATGACGCTACTTCCATTACATTTTCAGGCTGCTTTTACATCTATTCACACCTGCCTGGAAAAACAACATTCATAATTTAATAACAAAAAATGTGTTATTTCGCTTCTTTCAAATCTTTCCACTGATGCTCCTATTTTTTGTGTCTGTCAGGGGCACAATATACTTACTAATTGCTACCTTTTGCACGATTTGAGATTGTTGAAGCTTCTCACCCTCACTCCATCTTTCAGTCAGTGTCCTGGTGAAGTCAGTCCCACTCAGTGATGAAGGGGCACACTCACTCCATCAGTGCTGTGGCCAGTCCATCTATGAATTGTTCATAACACAGTTGAGCCATCTTTCAGATTGGAAGAGCAAGGAAAGTATATACAAACAGTATGCCAGAAAATATGTCTTATCTTGGGTTGACTGGGAACATTCCTTTTTTTTCCTCATACTGCTAATCCCAGCATCTTTCGGCATCTCTGGCAGAAGGGACAGTAAGCACAAGCACTAATTTCCATGTTTCTCATCTGAATTTCTCCTGTTTAATGATAAAAAGGGTTTCCATGCCTGGATCCTCCAGCAATGACCAGACAACTACCTCTTACTGCTCTTACTGCCACGTTTTCTCCTTTTTCTTTGTACAGCTGCGTTCAATTAAGGAAAAGTTCTAAGGGATAAACCTAGCAGACCCTTTTTGGCCCTGAGGCTGTTTTGTGGTGAAACAGGTATTTAAATATTTATCACTTGCATGTGGAGGAATATCCTGGATTGCACTTCTGGGAAATAGATAGTTTATTCAGCATCAAGTTAAAGTCATTGTTAAGATGTGGCAATAGTTTCATAGCAGTGATGGGTGCTTACTAGCAATTGGATAAATTCTACAACTGAACCTGTCTTCATTCTCCTATGCTCCCTGGGCTGTCATAATCATAGAATCATGAAGGTTGGAAAAGACCTCTAGGATCATCCAGTTCAACCCCAACCCACCACCACCATGCTCACTGACCATGTCACTCAGTGCCACATCTCCACAGTTCTGGAACATCTCCAGGGACAGTGACCCCATCACCTCCCCTGGCAGACTGTTCCAGTGCATCACTGCTCTTTCTGAGAATAGTTTTTTCCTAATACACAACCTGAACCTCCCCTGGTGCAATGAGGTTCCATGGGAGGGAAAAGTGGGCTGAAATTGGGTCGCCCTGCGAAATGCTTGCCAAAGCCTACTAAAGGCAGATATCTTGGCTCAAACAGAAAAACACATGGAAAAACATTCTGATTCAGCCCACATTCTTTTTTTAATATGATTCTAAAAATAAAATAATCCAGCCTCATACATCAATGTTTCTTTAATTTAAACATTTAATCTTTTTAATTGAATCAATTTAATTTATACAATGTCAGTTCAAGTGAAGGTTAACGAGTGAAAAAGAAAATAAAACATCTGAGTATCTAAAGGAAACATATTGCTTGAGCCACTCTGGGAGTTAAATAGTTTGGGGGTGCGACAAAAGTCAATGTTTGGATTTCCAAGGAAAGATTTGTCAGATCTTGGTTGTGACAGCTGCTTCCTGTATTTGTCTGGGTGGCATGAACAATCCTGCCTGAATCCATTAGGGATGGATGGGAATTTTCCTTACTGTTCTTTGCAAAACAGCATGCACAGAGTTTCCATCTGAAAACAAGACCACCAATTCCCAGCCAAGCAAACTAGAAGATAGTCTTGAGATGGAAGAGTTCTAAATGCACAGACCAGACCAAAGGTTGTTAGTCCTCTTTTAACAAGTGGATAATAAAGCCCAGAACCTTAAAAAATGGTAATCGATTATTTTAATAATATTAATTTTCTAAACCAAAACACAAGTTCTGGGTAAATGAATAGTCCATCTTGCATTTCCTCACTTCAGATCTCCTTCACTGGACCAGCCTGTTTGGCTTCCAGCTGCTTTTTGTCCTTGCCCAAATATCAGGGAACAGCTAGAATCCTTCTGCAAACTGGAGAGCTGGGTCTCCATCAGCAGCACCCAGAATTGGGCAGTTAACAGCAAGAGGCTTTTAGCAAGCACAGCAAAAAAGGGATGGGCTTTGGTTTTGTTGTTTTACAGCTTTTTAAAGGATGCTATTAGTGTTCTGGAAAGAGCCTGGACTGGTATTCATTAAGTCTGCAGTCTCCAAAGCTTTTATGGGGAGCATAACTGGCTGAAATTCTTATTGTCGTAGCAAATGATCAATGCACTTATTCATAGTGCTGTAGCGTCTGCGATTAATTCATAGCCAGAATAATAGCAGAGAACCTGCTGTGTTGCTATTACCTTATCTCTGCCTCACTGGTAGGATCTCAGGTACGAGTGGAACCATCCATTAAATACTTGGTTAAAAACCCATCTGCTGCTGGGGAACAAATGGAATGATGCAGCTGTGAGTCTCAGCAAGTTTCTAATCCAACAACCCTCAAAGCAAGACCACTCAGGTTAGGCTGCCCAGGACTTCATCCAGCTAAGTTCTTATTTTGAGACCCTCCCACCTCCCTGGGCCTTTGTGCCATTGTCTGACCATTCTCAGGGTGATTTTTTTCCTAACTTTTAACTGCAACTTTACTTGTCACAGCTTGTGTCCTTTGCTCTCTTTCTTTCATTTGGCATCTCCAAGAAGAGCCTGGCTCTGTCTTCTCTACACTGCTACCCAATTAGTGATTGCACATAGCATTCATTTTCATAGAATCATAAAGGTTGGGAAAGGCCTCTAAGATCACTCAGTCCAACTCTCAACCCACCCCCATTAACCACATCCCTCACTGCCACATCCCCACCGTTCTTGAAGACCTCCAGAGACAGTGGCCCCTCCACCTCCCTGGGCAGCCTGTGCCAGCACATCACCACTCTTTTAGAGAAGAAATTGTTTTTAATACGCAATCTGGACCTCCTCTAGTGCAACTCCAGGCCATTTCCTCTCATCAGCGGTTCATTTCCATGAACTATTGGCCTCATCAGCACCAGAACAGTCCTCTCATATTGTCATGTGCCTGCAGTGTGCTTCTCCAAGTAGGGAATATTCTGAGAGCTGTGGCTCTCAGGGCTGTGCAAGGAGACATTCAGATGTCCTTGGTGTGGCAAGCAGACAGGTTTGTTCACGCTGCAGTAGAACATGCTGCGGGATAGATATGATTGCTTCTCAGCCACTCTCTTTAAGGACACAAGCAAATAAAAATGCAGAAGAAAATCAGCCGTGTTACATAGTGATGCTTTTAATTGCCTTAGCTAAATGGGAAATTAAACACTGAAAACTTCAGGTCCTGTTTGATGTTTAGCATTTGTGCTCTGAAAGGATGGGTTCTCCGAGCACAGCTTCGGTACACCCAGGAAGCGTGAAATCACTCCCAAATTGCTTGACGTGTCAGGTAATTGGCCTGCTGCTCTTGCTGCAAACTGGGAGAGCAGTCATCTCCTCCTGAGCAGAACGGAGTAGAGACCACAGGGCTGTCCATGTGCATTGCGGGCTGAGCAGAGCAGACACCAGTTCTTACCCAAGTGGGCAGCTCAGTGCTGGGCAGAGTAGGGGAAACATGTTGCTGAGAAAGAGCAAGACAAATTTCCTATCAGCCCCGGGCTATTCACTTTGCATTTTCTCCTTGTCATGCTCAATCAAGATACATTTGATGTGAGATTAGGAGGAAGTCAGAGAGAGATTTATTTTCTTGCCAGAAAAAAAAAAAAAAAAAAAAAGGAAAAAACATGGGTTGAATGTGGCATGTTTCTGCTTGTCTTTGCTCACAGGCTGCCCCACACTGGGAGCTTTACTGTCTCAAATAGGATCCATAGCAACACCTCACAGCCAATTTTGTTACCCCAGCGGCCACTTCCACCTTCTGCACTGACAATGTCCTGCTCACAGGACGTTTATCTCAGCAGCGATAAAGAGCAGCTCATCATCTCCAGCAAAGACAATGCAATTACAGAGCGTCACTGATCAGAGTGGTGATAATCAACGACGTGAGCTCAACTCCTCCAATAGCCCATTTGTTTGTTTTGAAGGTTTCTCAATATACCAAGAAATGGGGGAACTGGTGCTAATCGAAGCCCCAGCAGGATCTTGGCCAGGAAAGATGAGCTGTCACCACTACCACATCCTTCTAGACAGACAATATAGAGATCAACAGTTTTGATAGTGCAGGGAGGTTCCCCCAGGCATCACAGTCACCTGCTTGCTGTCCCTCATCTTCATTCAGCTCTTGTATCCAAATAGTCACCCTTGATAAGCGAAGTGAGGGGACCTGCATGTCCCATGCAGATACCTTTAGTCATAGATTGGCTTTGGTTGGAAGGGGCAAAGATACCTAGTTCTAACAGCCTGCCGCAGGCACAGTTGTCAGTCACTACCTTTTCCGAGTCCAGCATTGAAAGATTTATCAGGGCTGCATCGAAAGTCAGAGAAACACAAATGTGAGCAAGCTGCCTAGCAAAGCAGTAGGGTCTCCAGTTTCTGATGGTTTCAGATCACAGGGAGATGCTACTGCTTGCTTCTATGCTGGAAGAGATACTCTAGCTGCCCTCAGATGACTGGCCTTAGCAGAGCATAAATGGGAGAAAGGAAGCCTCCAGCTTGGATGGCCTCTCCAACCCTGGAGTCACCAGGGCTTCCCTCTCCATGCCCTCAGCCAGCCTGAACGCTTCCAAAAGCAGGTGGGCACATCATCCCGAAGTCTCTAGCACTGTGCTGCAATCTAGCACAGAGCTGGCATGGAACATAACCATTAGGCATTCCCAAAAACCCACAGAGTTTTTCTTCTCCTAGCTTACTTTCTTCCCCTCCTTTTATTTTCTGCAGTCTTAGTGAACACAGGGTGTTTCAAAGAGCTCTCTGCCAAACTCTGGCACTTTGAAGCCAGCTGGCGGAGCAGCCCAGGGTGACAAGGAGAGGAGCGGGGTTCAGCTGGGTGAATTCCCAATAGAAATGAATCAAAGCTAGAAGAGACAGCAGCATGAGCTGCTCCAATTCAGTCTAACTGGGGGTCCTCCCTTTATCACAGCCCCAGCCCCATGGCCCCTTAGCTTTTATACTAATGCAGCCTTTGCTAAGCTTCAAATTATGTTCCTGGGTAGCCAATAAAGGTGGCTTGTAGCAAAGCCCAGGTTTCAGCTTTAATTACCAGCAGGATTTTTACACTTCTGCAGAAACTGAACTGAGAAAAAGCCAACATCTGTGATGCCTGCTGGGGAGCTGAGCACCTGCTCAGGGGAAGGCTGGCAGTCAGGGAGAGAAGGGTCAACAGATGACAATCTCCTCTTTCTGTACAGACTGAATCTCTAATATTTACTTAGCCAGATGCGAAGAGTAAAAGTATGCACAGAAAATTAACAAAGTGGGAGCACTGGTCCTTTGTCAATTGCCAGTAAGACACTCCTTGGTGACTACATGAGAGAAGGAAAATATTCTCCCTCCAGTGCCTGGAAGACAAGGCCATGTTTTCAGCAGCATTCTCCAGCTGTAACCAAGGGGTCTCATGCAGAACCTTGCAGCTTTGCTCTCACATCTGAGCCTCTTAGCTCAGAGTCCTGCACTTGCCCATACATAGAACCATAGATGTGGCACTGAGGGATGTGGTGGTGATGTGTTGACAGTTGAATTGTATGATCTTAGAGGTCTTTTTCAACCTTAATTATTCTATGGTTCTCCCACCTGCTGGCTGGAGGTTATCTTCATTAGTATGGATTAGAGAAGCATCACAGTGACTGCTCCATCAGACAGGAACCCTCACAGTTCCACCTTTGTGCCCACTGTGGCAAGCACAAATGTCAGCTAGAAAGCAGGGACACCATTTGCACGTGGTCACAGTATATATTTGAACTATGGCAGGGAGCCCAAGGAGCTGGAATCCAAGCCTGGATGAATGGTTTTGGAGCAATCAGGAATCTCCCGTATGGCATCCTGTGCTGGGCTGGAAATGGTGCCTTTGTTGGGTGATAGGACGTGTAGAGGAAGACAGAATGGTATGGGCTGAGCTGCTCACCACACAAAAGTCTGGGGCAGGTCCATATATTTGCACATTGTCTTCCTCACGATTCATTTTTCTTTCTGCTCTTGACAAAACACATACTGATCTGGGTGTGCAGTATTCTTCGGGTCCAAGGTCATCTTATATTCAGCCCAGAACAACATAACCTTAAAGGAATGGGGTATAACAAAAGACCTGGGTGGCTCTGAGCCCTGAGGAATGACAGGTCTGTAAACATCACAGCTACCTAAATTTTAAACAACCCTTTGCCAACTGCCTTTACGGCTGGCTCCCTGCAACACCCTGCTCCTGCAGTGCAGAGAGCTGGGGAACCCCTCTGAGCTGATGGTGACAGCTAAGGAGGAAAGAGAGCCTGTGCAATGCCATTCCCACTCCAGCCAGCCCAGTCAATTAAAAAATAAAGACAGAGGCGTTTGGTCTGGGGCTGCTGTTCCTATCAAATTCATTATCTCCCCATACCAACAGAAAGAGGGCAACCATTCACGTAAGACAGCTAATAATATCTGAGTACAGGACATTGCTGCTAAATTATAGGGAGGGCTTGGGAAGGGAAATTAGTGTCATTTGCAAGCCCAATAATAGGGGCTGTGCAGCATGAATGCCTGTGCGGAAGCTGGAGGAGGGTGTATGGCTTATGCAACCGTCCCTGGCATCAGGGCACAGCCACCTCCTGCCCGAGCAGCCAGCTCCACCAGCATCCCATCTATGGGCCAGAGTACCAGGGGGATGCAGCATCCCTATGCTTCCCTCCAGCCTTGTGCTAACCCAAATGCTATGCTGGGTTGTGGGTCCCAGCCAAAGGGATGCAAGGAGGGCAGCACAAGGAAATCTCGTCACTCCTGTCTCCCTTCTCATC
Organism: Phasianus colchicus; assembly: GCF_987193195.1. Classification (NCBI taxonomy): domain Eukaryota; kingdom Metazoa; phylum Chordata; class Aves; order Galliformes; family Phasianidae; genus Phasianus; species Phasianus colchicus. Next base: position 24,118,265 of record NC_143444.1, on the reverse strand, counting down.
TCCATCACTCACAGCCACTTTGACACCTAACATCCCCTACAAACCCCACACTTGGATGCAGACACCTCAGTGTCTTGTGCCCACCTTGCTTCTCCCAACCAGAATGCCACCTGCAGTCTGCATGCCCACGGATGGGACAGCTCCACATCAGCTTCCTTGCTTGCTCCCAGGGCATGGCTGTGGAACACAGCTACCCTTTTCCTCCTTCATCATCCTATAAGTCAGGCTCTCACTCCAAGGCTTCCTCCCATAGCAGCCACACTGGCTTTAGAGAGACACAATTAAGATGAAAACCACTTATTTAAAACTGCTCCTCTCCAAGCACCGCTCTGATGTCATCTTTGATCACTGAAACCAGCCTAGCCCATGGATTTGCAGGGATGAATCTTTCCAGTCTTCTCCCTTTTACCCTCCCTCCATTCAGACCAAACCAGTTTCTTTCTTCCTTCAGCACTTCCTGATGGTGCTCTAAGCATTTTGCAGAACAAAGGATGCCCCATTTTCATGCTGACCAGTGGGAACATGGAGCAAAACTCTGGGCTTGGACTGGTGGAAGGCCAGAGAGGTCACACACATCATGCTGAGTGCTTGACTCGGGTTTGGCCCAGGGCTGAGTACAGATCACGATGAACTGCAACAGGACAGGAACCCCTACACCAGCACATCCCAGAGGGAACATCCTAAGGTTACCATGGTGGGAGGAAAGCTCTGCTGGGGGATGCTGGGCCATCTCCCCCACATACAGTGGCCAGCTTAGCTCACTCCAGCACCAGCCTGGCTCTAAGCCCCCAGGCACACACACACATAGGAACTGCAAAGATCAGAGTCCTCTCATCCTCATCGTCTCCCCCTCATTGGATTGTCAGGCGTTGAAGCTCCAGCTCTCTCCTCCACTGCATGCATCCATCAGGTTGCATTTTCTATCAGACAGGAGGTTTCCTGCTTGTCAGCACTTCCACCCACGCACAAAGCTCTCTCCTGAACTCTGTATCCAGCCCTCCTCACTTTGCTTCCCTTTTTGGTTAGGGAAATGAAGAGCAGATCCACGTGCATCTCCACCCCCCCCCCCCCCCCCTTCTCCCAGGGTTATAGGGGTGCCATTACAGAGGTCCCTGAGCAGATGGGCTCATCTGCCTGAGCATTTACTTCAGTCTGGTTCATTTTGCTCTCAGGAGAGATGGAGCAGAGAGAAGAGGGAGAAGCTGCCCTGTTGCAAAAAAACACCAGTAATTTGCAATTCATCATTAGCCCAGGTGCACTCTGCTGCCATTACAGGATGACACTTTCCTCTAATGCTTACGAACAGCAGCTGTCATGCTACAAGTATGGGCACAGAAGCTACAGGCTGCTCTTAATCTCTCCAAAGGGCACAGATGTGGCAGTTTCTGAGGATTTCTGAGCTGGGTCCTGGCTGGAGATGGAGTGATCCAGCCACAGCAGGGGTTGGAAATGGATGGGTTTTAAGGTCCCTTGCAACCCATCTCATTCTGTGATTGTAAAATCCTCCCTGCCCTCGCATCCTATGAGACCAGCTCTTGTCACTTACAGGTGTGATCAGGAAATAAAGGGTTTTCAAAAACCCTGCTATTAACAACAATAAAAATAATAGAGCAGGAACATATGTCTCTCTGCAGGTCCATCACTTTCTGCTTGCTTGGATTGAAGTGTTTTGCCATCAGAGTGTGACAGCATGCTGATACATCACCAGAGCCATAAAGCTGCTGGGTTTATTACTATTATCAACCAGGTTTTCTAGAGAAACAACAGCACACCACATGTAGCTGCCTGCATGTCATTCATTTCACACTCTGCTTGGAAACTGGTCAGCTAATTCCAACCCAAATATCTCTAAAGCAGAAGGTGCCAGAACACTCAGTTTGTGTGTGCTTCTGGAACAGAGGAGTGGGACAGAGCCCCAGCAATCACTCTGACCTAACCCAGGTCTCCTGCCCAGGGACCCTGTACTCAGCTGTTTTCATAGTATTTCCTCCAACCTCATGCACATCTCAGCCTCACTGCTAACATCACCATTCCCAGTGAGATCTGATAGGGCACTAGCACTGAAAGCCTTTCATTCCATCCCTGTGTACTATTCTGTTAGTACCCCCCAAAGAAGTGTTGGTGTTCTCATGGGCTGCTCAGGGAAGCAGGGTAGCTGTGCTCTGGGAAGGTCAGGGCCATCCATCTCCTTCACCAGGGATGTCACTTGCCAGCCCAGGGGAACAGCAGGGAATTTGTCATTTGTTATTACTGCCATGAATTAGCCTTTTTCCCCTTGCTGGCAGCAGGAAGCGATGATTTCATCCTGCCCAGCAATTTAATTCCTAGTCCACATCAAACTGCTGTTTGCTGTGGCAAAACAGTGGTGTGCACAGATTGACATTTCCTTTTGGTGAGAATCCAAATACCCACATCACCCCCAGGGTGGGGCATGCCCCAGCACCAGACTGCTCAGACAGGCAGTGCATCAAGAAAAGAAGCAGTATCTCAAGATCAATCTACACCAAAAGGCTTAGAACTGAGCTCAACTTCTGGCCAGTGTTTGCACTGGACAGCAGCAAATCCTTAAAGCAAAGCAGCAAAATAAATGAAGTCACCACAGCAGTCACACTTCCAGCATCTCTAAGGTTGGGATTTTCACACCTCCCCCTCCCGTGCATTGGATTCAGAGTCCATTTTTCACAGGTACAGACAGTCACAAGCTTGTGAGAAGAAAGCAGGGGGGTGATCTCAGCTGTTGCTGTTCCCCCATCTCCCAGCAACCACTGCATCTCTTCCACCTTGCTTCCCTTCCACCCCTCACAGCTGGCAGAGCTCTCACCAGGAAGCAAGGCTCCCCACAGTGAGCATTGCCTGGGAAATGAAATGCTTCAGCCTAACATCAGGACAAGCTCTCCACCTGCAGAAGGGATGGCTCTTGGTGTGCTTCCAGCCCAGAGGAAGGGGTCTGAGAGCTGCAGGAGAGGAAGCACTTTCCCAGGGCTGACCCCAAGAGCCACGATGGCAGCTCTGAACAACCCAGGCATCACCTTGGGACAGAAGGTGAGACATAGGCATGCAAAACACTGTCACATCACCCTGCTTAACCAGTGACAGGATGAGTTCCCTGGGTTTGTTATTGCAGTAGTCACAGCTGTGCTGAAGAAATGCTCTCCAGAGAGTGGATTTTGCTTGGAGACCATTCCATGCCTGTATCAGGAGGGAAATTAGCAGTCTGAGCCTCCTCCAGAGCTTTTCTTTCTTCCAATTAATACATGAGTAATCAGCATAATTTCCTGCCAATTGTTTAATGCTCCTACACCAGGGGCTGCACTCTCCTAAGCCAACCAGCCCCACTGAGGGGACCACTGAACTGTTAAAACAACTTCTACATCCTCAGAAAGCACAAACACCTGAAAGAACATTGTCTGCAAGTTTGTCAGGACCTACAGAACCAAAAAGAGGTCAAAGGTGACAGTTTCCTGGATCACATCATTACCAGTGACAAAAAGTGGTGTCACCAATATGAGTTGCAGTCAGAACAGCAGTCCATGGAGTGGTGGCACGCAAATTCCCCAAACAAAAAGCTCAAGATACAGCCCTCAGCAGGTATGTGTGCACTGTCAGTGATGTGCACTGTCTTTTAGCATAGGAAAGGGGAGATCCTTCTGCATTTCTTGGAACTCAGACAAACCATCAGCTCTGATCACTACATCACAACACTGACTGAGCTGAAGGCTCAAACTTGCAGGGTCAGAACAGAGGAATACCACCTTTCTCCTGCAACAGGATAACACCAGGCTCCATCCCAATTTGAAGACCATGGGGCACATGGTTAGTCTTGGCTGGACTGTCCTACCCACAGTGTAGTCCAGATTTAGCATCCTGACTTCCTTCCATTTGGGAAAATGAAAAATACACTGTGTGGGCAACATTTTCCTAGCAGTAATATCATCCTAGCTGTGAAGCAATGGGTCATCTCCACTGGTGCAGGTTTTTTAATGAGTGCGGTACACAGGCTCTTATTCATCACTGTCAAAAATGCACAGCTAACAGTGGTGACTATATTGAAAAACAGAGCAAGCTCTTAGCTAGAAACCACTATCAAATAGCGTTACTGCGCTCTTCATATCTGTTATTGTTTCCATAAAACTAAACAGGAGAAATTACTTTCTGCATGATCTACATATGTTCTTCACAGTGAGATTCCCTCTGGGTTTGTGCCAGCATCCACAGATAAGCACAGAAAAATATCTGTGTAGTTAGGTCCCACAAATCCTCTGAGGAGCCTAAGGACGTCAGTTGGCACTGGGTATATGTGGACAAAAAGGTGAGATTTTTATATTCCTGAAAGCAGACTCGTCTCTGAGCAGCTGTCCATATGGTCAGCACACATTACCATCATAAAAAAAAGAAAAAGAATAAATATTAAATGCATCCAGCGTGCACTAGTGATTCAGTGTCATCCAGAGAAAGGGTATCAGGATCCCTGCAGAATGGTTGTGTTGTCACTAAGCACTGTTCAGAGCAATTCTAGCCCATGCTGTGTTTAACCATGAGAACTCTGAGTATTTATGGACCACAACAAATATGGGGCCATATCAGAGTTCACTGTTTCTACCTTTATGACTTGGCATCACAGAGAGCTGTGGGTGCCCTGTCCCTGGAGGTTCCCAAGACCAGTTTGGATGGAGACCTGGGCAGCCTGACTTGATGGGGGGCACACAGCTCATGGCAGGGGTTTGGAACGGAATGGGCTTTAAGGTCCCTTCCAACTTAAGCCATCCTATGATTCAGTCTTGCAGAAAAAGCAGGTTTGGACTCATTCATACAAGATCCATGCCATTACACTCAAGGTAATGCCTCCACTGTTACCCTGGGATGTTAGATCAAGGCTTCTTTGGATGCAAAGCTGCCAACAGAAAGCCAGGGAAGTAAGAAAGTTGAAGCAGTCCTGTGGTGACCTGAAGCCACAGCCACCTGCAGGCACAAGTCTTTTGACCCTGCAGAACAGCAGAATCTTTATTAAAACACCAGCTGGGCTGGCAGAAATCAACCTCTCAAATCATCCTGCAAAGCCCAAGTGGTGCAGGAGAACTCTTGGCTGTCCACTGGGTGCCCTTCTGAGCTCTAGGGCACCTGCTGTCCTCCTTCCCATGTGGGTTTGTGGGCATATCCTCAAGCTGTGTTTACAAAGTGATTTCAGCCTGTTTTAGGCTAAGAGGTTGCTATAGAAACAACAGATAAGAGATTGAGCTCACTGGAAGAAGGCCTGGGCTCTATTGGCTTAAACAATAGAAAAGCCCAACAGAGGAATACATCTGGCTGGAGATTGAGCACAGAGCACAGTATTGTGATGAACATATTCTGCTTTTTCGAAGACTGGATTTCTGCAGTACTGGAAGCTTTTCTGTCTTCTGAAGGGTGAGAAAGTCCACTAAATAAGGATCACAAAGAGACACATGCATCCAAGGTGGGGTTTGGCCACCTAGTAGGTTCATGCAATCATTAAGTTTGGAAAAGACCTCCAAGATCATTAGACCAACCCCAACCCACCCCCAGCCATGCCCACTAGCTGTGTCCCTCAGTGCCACATCTTCACTGTTCCTGAACACCTCCAACGATGGTAACTCCATCTCTCTGGAGATACGAAGGACCCGATTTAGGATGCAGCTAGATGAATGAAGTGACAGACTGGTGGGGGTGTTGCCTCAGGGAAGCCTGAGCCAGGATCATGAAAGTAATCCATTCCAATCCAAGCCTGAGCCATTTAAAAATGCAAACCAAGACAACAGTATGTCACCCCAAGGGTATGTTGACCCAAAGGAAGAGCCTCACTGCAGCAGCATAAAAAAATACCCAAGAAATTTAGCTGCTTGTTTCCTCTTGCAGTCAGCTTCAAACAGAAGAGGAATCCATCACCTGAAAAAACCTCCAAAGAGAAACCTCTGTGCAAAGCCCAGCCAGCACTCATCAGCGCAAAGCTATGATTAACTGCTGAAATAGCAGGGCATCTCCATTTCCAAAGGCAGAGCCACCACACAGTCCTTACAAAAAATCTTCATGTTCAGCCTGTGTTGAAACAAACCAAATCAGTTAGACATCAAGAATGAGTGTCCCTCTGCAGATCTCTGCAGGGAGTTGATCTGATTATAGAGTGAGCTGGGGAGGCACTGGGAAGCACCCAGCAGGGGGGAGCAAAAGGAAAATCAGAGAGGAGGCTCAGACCAGAGAGCCTGCCAGCAGCAAGCTCAACTGGCTGCACATGGAGATGTAGGGAGTCTACCTTATAGCTTTGTTACAGCCTCCTGAGCCTGCCTAGAGCTAAGTTTGTGCACGGGAGCAGTGCTTTGAATGGAATCCCACTTCCCAAATTAGAGGCAAAAATCAGCAGAAAGGACCAGGACGTGGTGACTCTGCTGCCACGCTGCAGCTGGGAGCTAAGAAGGACCTTATGAGACAGACCCCAGAGGAAAGCTGTTCCTCAACCCAACATCTAATAGGAAGAAGAGACATAACCTGAATCCAGCTGTCAAAGCAATGCATGGCCTCAGTATGGAAGGGAGTAAGTCCCTCCCTAGGTGAGGGTCACTGGTTTAACCTTTCTGTTCACCCCCCTCTTCTTACTTGAGCTACTTAACAGCAAGAAGAAAGGGAGAGCAAAGGAACTGCAGCATCCTCTAGAAGTCAAGATCAAAGGACACTGGAGGACAGAAATAGATTCAAGAGAAAGGCAAGGACTTTTGGGAGGAATGTGTGCTCTGCTGCTGGATCAGGACATCCTCCCCTTGGCCAGTTCCTATTATAGACAGCAGAGATACATACAGAGAAACTGATGGTAGCGGAACAAATCCTTCTGGAGTCAGGCAGGAGCTTCCTCCTGCTATTCCAGGGGTCATAGGCAAATCCCCAGCCAATAATTCAAGGAGGCTGGATATCATGGAGCAGCTAGAGCTGAGCTGGATGAGGTGAGCAGAGGAGCAATAGCACATCCATTGACAGTTTCAGCAGAAGCAAGGTGATGAATGAGGCCCAGCATCCACCCAAGGACCCCCAGAAGGAACAGGGGCAAGCTACTTACAACATAAGTCCAAGGAATATCAAGGGGAAAGGTCAGAAAAAAGGCTAGAAAGAAAATTATCACTAAAATAGAAAAATAAAAGTCAAGCTCAAGCACCAGGACCAGAGAGGCCCTGAGCTTAAATAGAACCCCCAAGACCAATATGCAGAAGGAGTGTGGGTGGATGGGGTCCCACCTGGAGCTGCTCAGGGCAATGAAGGTTCCTTAGTGCACAAAGGGGATTTGTTTCACAGAGAAAGCAATTAGGACTAGAAAGCAGGTCCTTGAGAAGCAGCTAGAGTTCATTACAGGGACCAGTAAAAGTAAATCTAAATTAGCAAGAGGAGTTTCCACATCCCTTTCTGTTAGCATTTTATTGCCAACTAGCAATGGAAAGGAGGAAAGAATTAACTTTCTGACCGTTTCTTCTCAGAGGTGTTAGGTGGGGTAATGACATAGAAAATCCATTTCCAAAATACACTCAGCTGAAATCTCACCATCTCTCCCTGGGTGGCTGCAGGGAGGGGGGAGGGTGGATTTTGCAGGAGAGGTAAAAGAGGCAGGTGAATTCCCTGGAAGCAAAAGCTGGCTGTAGGGATGCTGCCCTCCCTGAGACTTCACTCTTTGGCACATTTCTCCCCTTTCATGTAACACTGCAGGCTTCTCCCCCGCTGAACGCATGCTGAAAGGCCCATCTGTTTGCCGTAGGACAGGCAGCTCCTGGCAGATGAGCTGCCAGCGTCCACACTTCCATCATTCTGCTGTCTGCCACTGTCTCCTGGATATTAAAAATCACCCACAGAAATGATTTCTCATTGCTCTGTACTCCCTCCTCCGGTCTGTCACCTCCAGCCACTTGGCAGGTGATTAGCTGGGCACAGGAGCAGGGAAGCTGGGCTGGAGGAAATGACTATCTCCCTAAATAAACACACAGGCTGAATTAGAGTTTCTTTTGCTGGACAAGCTGACTATTATGGGATCGCATCGCTAAGCCGCATTAGGGCTTTGTGGATGCGGCTGGCCTGCTGGCCTCATCTCTGCTGCTCGGTCCTCCAATGGAGCACTGTTGGCCTGTGGCCATGGTTTCTGCAAATCTCTTGAAGTCACACAGGCTTAGGGCTCTGGTCTTGCCTAAAGATCCTTCCAAGCTTGATTTCACTGTGGGACAGATGCTCTATGAGACCCCTCTCTATTCATGACTGTCTATACTCTGGTGAGATGCCTTTTTCAACTCCATCCCTCAAAAAAACCCATATAACAGAGAAGAGCCAAGAAAACTACACTTTGTGTGTTTTTCAGGCAGCTTGGCATTTGGTAAGTATGCTTTACAACTTGAAAGGTCGACAGGATCCATGCTACAGCTGTGGCACCTTATTATGTGTTTAGAAAACTAATTAGCAACATGAGTACTACAGAGGAATTCTCTTCTGTCCCCATGTAGCTTAATCTCTTGTCCTCTGAGAAACTCAGGAAAAGATATAGATGGCTCTTGAAAGAGCAGCATTATGAAGTCACAGCATTGGAGAATTGTAGGTGTTGGAAGGGACCTCTGAAGATCATCTTGGTCCTACTCCCACCTGCCCACCCATTGACCAGCATTAAGGCAATGCTGCAGACCTCAGCATTTTGGGGAAATTTTGAATTACAGGGAAAGAAAGGAATAAAACAACAACTAACCAACCAAAACTGTTTCAAAGGAAAATTAGCAAATAAAGAAAGATAACTGTGGTATAACCTGCAGACCTCAAGTTCGCCTCTAATGCAGCTCTGCAGAGACATGCTGGGTAAGCAGCAGGGTGAAAGGGAAAATATTACTTGTGAGGCTATGAACAGGTTCATTGGAGCCAAATTAACACTCCCTTTCATGTTCCTTTTTCATACTACTGGTGGTGGGAGAGCTGACCAGTATATCCCACTGGCTAATCTCCCCACTTTGCCTCCCACTCCCCAAGCCTCCACTTGCCTCATTCTTTGTATAATGACCCCATGCACCCTCTGGCAACATGACTGATGGTTCCCAGAGTTGGCAGAGCATCACACAGCCTGGGTGCACATCCCCACACTCAATGTGCCTCCCATAACCTGGTGCAACCTGCTTCTGCATAGTCACAATCAAAGTCCCCACTTGAATTTCTTCCTTATTTATACCATCCCATAAGCCTTCCTCAGCCCAAAGTCACAAAGACCAGCCCAGATCTCCAAGGAGGGATGGCTTTTGTCCTTCATCATAAACACAAAACAACATTTGGATATGGCCAGTACCCCTCAAGGCTCTGAGCACCTGCTGGAGCTGTAGGTGTACTTGTTCATTGCAGGGGAGTTGGACTGGATGATCTTTAATGGTCCCTTCCAACTCAGATGATTCTGTCTCTATGATTCTAGGTCCCCTTTGAACCCTGGGGCTGGCACACCCTCAGGAGCCATTCAAAGCGGATTAGCTACAGCTGCTCTGGGTGGGTTCAGGATGGATTTCCAGCCTGCTGCCTGTGTGAAGATGTACTAGAAATGACATGAAAGTGAGCTTCTGACTTGATGATCCTTTTAATAACAACACTGCAGAGGGCCACGATTACTGTCTCGCACCAGAGCTCAGATCAAACACAATCAATTTTCAAGTGAAAAAGATGGCTTTCCTGACCATGCTGCTAACAACACTGTGTCCAGCATCCATCATTTAAAAATATCTTAAAATATGGCACAGATTTTCCCATCCTCAGAGCTTTGCAACCAGCATCATGCAGGCTGCAGGAGCAATGCTGTGACCAGGAGGGTTTCTACATGAGCCAGGTATCCAGGCGTGAAACGCAGCAGCAAAGCACCTGCACACCCTCTGTGCCCAACAGTTCCTTGCTCCTCGCTTCAACCCACCCAGTTTGTTTCACTGCTTGTTGTTCTCTCCGGAGAATTTCCTTGCTTGATGAAAATATTTTGTTCCTTTCCAAATGACTGCGCTCCTTGGAAATAATCATCTGTGTCAGGCAGAGGTCCTAATAGCTGGGATTAAGGAGCGGGGATGAAAAATACCCTGAGTTGTGCACAGTGGGGATGCTGACCTGCTTGCTGCTTCAGAGAGAGGGGTATGCAAGGAGCCCCCAGCAACACAGGAGCTCTTGGAACTCCTTGTCCAGCACACATCCCTCTTGCCCCTCCTCACTCCTGCTCTGATGCTCACCTTTGCCATCCATCATCCTTCTTCATCCTGAATAATCCCACAGTTTAAATGATGTCAAGCTTCTGCTAAGCACTTCACCTTTGTCCCCTGGGCTGGACCATAATTCTTCTCTAAGCATGGAGATACTCAAGGTGCTCTTAGCACAGGGGTTACTGGAGCCTATCGCCAGGTTTGGAAATTTATTCTAGGGACTGAAGCCCCACTGGGGATGTCAAGGGCCTGAAAGCCATGAGGTGCCCCCACACAGAGGAATCCCAAAGGTTTGAAGGAAACTCCCCACTCTGGAGAGAGCTGCTTCTCATCCCCCCCTACCAGGTAGGTGTGCGACAGCAGGGAGCGTACATGATTGCTTCAACAGAAGTTCCTTCCATCATGCATGCATTCTCTAGCTAATTGGAAAGCTCAATGGGAGCTGAGGAAAACAAATAGCTGCCCCTTAACACACTCGAGCGCTTTCCTTCTTCAAGGAAGGCACAGCATTCAAATGAGCTGCTTATTTACAGCTGTCGTGTTTGCTTGGAGAGCTGCACTGCACACACTGGGGTGAGCCCAGCAAAAGGTTATCTGCTGCTTCTTCACAGGGAGTGCTGCTGGCAGCCTGAGCTCAGCAATCCCCACACGTGAGCACCGCAGAGAGTTTGGACATGTGTTTTCTGAGATGAATAAGCGACATAGAATCCAGATTAAGGACCTTTCAGTGTTACCCTGACCAACCCATCTTCTGCTCTGGGATGCGTCCCCAGCCCCGTGACAACAGCAGCCAAGAGGGACACGTGCCCATGCCTCATCCTCCCCAGTTAACAGCTGTGTGTGCTCGCTTGCAGGAGGACACCCAGCTGAGAGCTGCAATTCTTATTTGTCTGGAGGAGAGGAAGGCTTAGGGAGCACAGTGGCACAGAAAGACAAGCCTTTCTTCTGGGTATGACTTCACAAAGCTTCTGGAGATTTCTTCTTTTCCTCCTGTTCCAGCTGAAGATGAAAGATAAAATCTCAAGCTTCTGTGAATTGAAAAATGAAACAAAATTAAAACAAAACCAACTGGTTGGGGTCAATTAAAATGTTTTGTTTCAGTAGTCTCTGAACATGCTGTTAATAATCAGCCTAAATGGTGGAACAAGGGTGTTTCAAATTGCTATCTTGATTGTTAAAGTGGGACCTTTCAAGAATTTCAGGGCTGTTTTGTTTTTTTTTATCTGAGCCATTTGTCAAGGCTGTTCTCATTTTGCCCTCTGAAAGTTTCAGCTTTAATAAACCTGCTCCACTTCTGACAGCAGCAGAGAAAGGCCCGGCTGTCCTTGCTGGCTCAGTCATGTCCAAAGCTGATGGGGATCCAAGGTCACACCCAAGGTCACTCCCTAAATCAGCGTCACATCAAAGGTTTGAAACTATCAGATGAGTTCTGGATCTCTCCCTGGATTTTGCTATTAGCTTTCACCAGGATTTTGCTAACGCCTTAAAAACTGCAGCCCAACTTTCATCTCCAGGCATTACGTGCAAACCACATTAACTTCTTAAGAGATTAATGGGACCATATTGTAGAGATGGCGAACATCCCCACTTCAGCTGCTGATCCAGGTGCCTTCTTCAGCATGCTCTGTGATTGCCCTAGCTGGGCAGCTTGGTTGTGGCTGGAATGAAAACTAAGTGTGTGGAAAAAGAGAAATGTCCTCAGCACTGTTTTTATTGCTGAAGCAGAGCACAAGGCATGGCTGAAGACCATTTCAACAAATGATGCTTCAACACCTGAGTTACTGCAAGGAGCACAGTAAGCTCCCTGAGTGAGCAGCAGATAGACGTTCACTTAGGAAAGAAGCTGGAGAGAAGCTTAGAAGCAGCATGGTAGAACAAAACACCAGAGCTGGCTGCTCAGAGCACAGCAAGGGAGGGATTCCCAGGGCTGCTATTATAAGCACAATTCCACACAAAATCTAGAAGAGGAATAATCATAAAATCATAAAATCTTTAAGGTTGGAAAAGAACTCTAAGATCCAGTCCAAGCATTCACTTGCCACCAATATTTCCCACTAAACCAAGGCCCTAAAAAAAGGCAAAAGGCCTTCAGGGAGCCACTTCAGCCACTTCCCCAACCTCAAGCAGACCTGCATGAAAGCAGAAAAGGTCTGGTAACTCACACACATACATTAAAAAAGTGTTGTAGGATTCTTGGAAAGCACCTTGGGAACATCGCTAGGATGTAGCATGAAGATTCCTGGAAAGAAGAGAGGAAATTCCTACAGAGGATCCCAGAAAATCCTGAGAAAACATTTGCAAGTTTCCTGGTAAGCATACTAGGACATTCCTTGAAAGTAACGTGGGATATTCCTGGAAAGCAAAGAGGAGATTTCTAGAAAGCAATGTGGAAATTCCTAGAAAGAAACATAAAAACTTCTGGAAAGTAGATGAGAATTCCTAAAAAACATACACAACTATTCCTTGGAAGGTTGGATATTGGGAAAATCTTCTCTGAAAGAGCGGTGATGCAGTGGCACAGCAGCCCAGGGAGCTGGTGGGGGTCACCATCCCCGGAGGTGTTCCAGAACAACCAGTGGGATGTGGCACTGAAGGACGTGGTCAGTGGGCATGATGGAGTCGGTTGGAGTTGGACTGGGTGATCTTAGAGGTCTTTTCCAATCTTAATGATGCTATGATTCTGTTAAATTCCTGGGAAGCACTCTAAAAAAATTAAAAATTAAACAAAATCAAAAAAGATAAAAGGCGAGAGGGGGAGAAGAAGAGAAATTCCAGGTAAACAAAAAGGGAAAATTCCTGGAAACCAACAAGAAAAATCCTAGAAAACTTCTTGGGAGATTCCTAAAAAACATCTTGGGACATAAGCAACATAGGAAATTCCTTGAAAGTAGTTGGGGAAGCTCTTGGAAGTCTTGGGGCAAACATCTGGAAAACAACCTAAAAATTTTCCAGAAAATAGCATGGAGCTTCCTAAAAATAACTCTGGAAAATTCTGAGAAAATGTGTGATAGATCCCTGCAGGATATTCCTAGAGAACAAAGCAGAAATTCCTAGAAAACATTCTACAGAATCCTTAAAAAACAACATGTGATATTCCTGAGAAATGACCTGGGATGCTCCCAAAAAATAATGGGGAAATTCCTAGGAAGAAATGTGGGAAATTCCTAGAAAGATGCCAGGGTCATTTCTAGAAAGTGATGTGGAGATTCATAGAAAGCATTGGGAATATTGCTAGAAAGTACTGGTGCTGATTTTGAGGGAGAAGAGGGTGAGGGAAGAGGGTGAGAAGAGGATGAGAGAGGTTCACCTGCCTGACTCTCTCATGACTTGCTGTTTTTTCCATGCCATCCTCAAATGCTGTTTCTCAGCCTGCTTCTGCTCACGGGGAAGAAAAGATCAGAAAGAAGCTGGTGGCATCACTTTCATAATGCTCTTCTCCCCAGCTTGCCAATTATCTCCAATAAGCCATCACACATCTGATTGACTTGCCTTTGCTTTCATGTCTGACACTTCAAACATTGGGGATGGTAAGGCAGGAAAAGGATTTGGCTACTCAAATGAAGCAAGGATTCCAAAAAATAAATCTGCTTTGTCTGGAAAGCAGTGTATGTTGCTGAGAGTGGAGAGAGACCTGGGATCTCCAGGAGAAAAGGAGCTCCTACCTCTGCCACCGACCCCAGACAGCTCCTTGGGTTTGTGCCTCAGCTTCTCCATCCAGCCCTTTTATCCAACCCATGTTCTGATGGGGAACGGCTCCCTCTATGAAGGAGGGAACCCCTCAAGCTCATGGAGCTACGGAAATAAAGCAGTCCTGGTGCTGGAAAGTGGTCACATAACACTGCCTCTGAGGATCTAACCTGATGCTTTCGTCCACTACTGTAGTGCTGGAGGCACCTCACAGGGCCTTGGTTTCAGCATCCTCCCAGCATCATCTGCTGGGCATTTCTGTGGAGCGATGGCTGCTCTCCAAGGGAATTCCTGCTCAAGCAGCCTGTGCAGATCTGCCTACAGGATGACAGCTGCTGCTAGGGCAGAGCCGTGCACGCCCACGGGCTGGCTGCATGATGAAAACAAAAATGCCTGGCTCCTGCTGGATGTTGTTTTTATTGCTTGCCTTGTGGCGGCTGCCATGGGACTCTCTTTCAGAGGAGGTCACCCAGCGTTTTCTGCTGCAAAAACAGGAGAAACAATTGCGGAGCTGAGCTGCTGTGCAGTTGGGAAAGCGGATCAATGCATCTTCGGCAGATCAATCACTGCCTTGGGCAAGGGAATTCTAGCTGGAAAAACTCCCCTGCATTTGCTGGGCCATTATTAGAGCACCACGTTCTAAATCAGGGCCTCCATCTAACAGCAGTACTCTACTTGATTAATGCTGATTAGCCCAGCTTTGCATGGTACATTGATTAAAAAGCAAGGTTCATTTCCCAGGTTTCCTTCCCAATCACATTCCCTAATTTCTTTTGGCACTTCCACAGCCTCTTAATTCTTCAGTTCTCCAAGAAGCTCATCAGACAAGGACAATGCTGAAGTACCAGCAGACAAAGGTCAGATGTGAACAGTATCCTAAGCTCTCTCCCACACTATATTGCAGATTGGCTTGTGGCATCTTGACCTTAAAGGGTTACAGAATCCAGCGCCACTCAGGAATTCCTCATGTCCCAGCAGAGCTCTCTTTTTCAGGCCTTCACATACATATCTATTTGGTTCTACTAGATCTGGAAGCAAAGGGACCTGTGTTGCCTCCTCTCCAAATTGTTAGTCAGGTTGCCATAGGAATGGCTACATGAGATTAGATCAATGGCCCACTAAATTCTGTGGCTACAACAGATGCATAAAATGCAACAGAAAAAGGACATGTATAAAGTGGTCTTGACACAAACTTCTCAGCTTTGGTGATATATGGTTTGGAGCTTCATTAGAATCGTAGGATCATAGAACCATTTGAGTTGGAAGGGTCACTTAAGGGTCACCTGGTTCAACTCCCCTGCAATGAACGGGGACACCCACAGCTCCATCAGGTGCTCAGAGCCCCACCCAACCTGACCTTGAATATCTCCAGGGACAGGGCTTCCACCAGAAGATGCATTCATCTCTTGAGGTTTTACAGCCACCACAGTTCTGTCTAATCCCTCCCTGAACTCACACCACAATATCCTGTGGCAACACATTGGGCAATTCGGTTGCACTTCATGGAAAAAGCAACTTAGTTGTGTCTATGTCAAGGCTACTGCTTGTTTGCTTTCAGAAACATCTAGTTATGAGGAAAGACAGTGATACTTCCCTCTCAGATATGATATACTATGGTAGGTCTCTGTCATTACCCCTTTAGGCACTGTTTGTTCTAGCCAGGGAGTCAGAAACGATACAGAAATGATTTTGCAGCTCATTGGAAGTTGTTTTAATAAAACAGCCAGAGCTCAGGAAAGCAACGTTCCCATTACTGCTTCACAATAAAAAAGTGAAAATTCAGAGTATCTGTAAAACACAACCAAGTAAATAATAAGTTGGCACCAAGAGCAATGAGTTAATCTAGCATCTGAATATTCACTGCTATTAAACAAGATGAAGGCTTGCCTCCTTCAGCTCTTATGTAAATAGAACTCATCTGTGATGCAGATTTTATTAATTAACTGGCAAATCGAGAAAACCCCAACAGGCTGTAATTGAACTTCATGTTGATGATGGATGAGGAGATGCTTACAGGCCATCCGCTGTGTCTGTGCAGCCGCTTTGGAGCTGCTGCCACCGCCACCATCCTCCCAGCGACATCCTGAGCAAAATCAACCAGATCCCAGTGGCAGACATCTGGATCTGATGGGATGCCTGCCACATTTGCTTCCTGAAACACCCTCTTTGGCAAGGCAGTGCATGGCAGAGCTCAGTGGGAAGGAAATTAATGCATCACTGATGCAGGGGGTGAAGGGATGAAGAAAGAAACCTCCTGTGCGGATGCTTTATGATTCTTGTTGGGGAACTAATTTTCCTTTTATTTTGATAGAGAAACAGTGAGGTGGCAGTGAGGCTCCCACCCTCGAAGCCGCTGAAGCCCGGGTTTCTCTCTGCACAGAAAGGGGAAGTGGCATTTGAAACAGTGAGATACGAGAAGAGTCTCATTATTGCTCTGGATGGCCCCTTCATTAGAGGAAAGCACGGTATTTAATGAAGGGGAAATAAAACAGGAGCTCCCTGCTGTGTCCAGAAAGGCTTCTCTTTTCAGCTCTAGTTTTTCTTTGTTCTCCTTATTTATGGAAGTGAGGAAGGCTGGCCCTATCCATCCCCATAGCACCCCATCCCTGAGTCTCACGATGGGTGCTCCAAGGTCACAACAAATCAAAACAGAACCGTAGAATCATAGAATCATTAAGGTTGGAAAAGACCACTCAGATCATCCTGTTCAACCATCAACCCATCACCACCATGCCCACTAACCATGTCCCTCAGTGTCACACCTATCTCCCTGCAGAAAGCCACCCCTGAGTGCAGTTATTACTGCACTTGCCAGCATTAGGCACCTCCCTGTGCCTGCACTCAGATGGCCAGAGGCCAGCATGGAGTACTGAGGTCTACCCCTTCTCCAACCACATGCAACTTGGATGTGGTGCTTGGGGATGTGGTTGAATGACAGATTTGGTACCTGCTGGTTGGACTTGGTGACCTTGGGGGTTGGAACTAGGTGATCTTTGAGATTCATTCCAACCCAAGCCATTCTATGATTCAGTGATTCTATGATTCTATGATTCTAAATTATTCTATAATTCTGAGATTCTATGATTCTCTGTTACCAGGAGGAAACTGAGGTGTGGGAGATGTGTCATACATGCTCAGCAACAAGTCTGAAGACCATACTTGATTTAAGGGCATAATGAACACTCTCCCGTTTAACTTCCTTGCAAAATGCCCTTATATTAATCAGGAAGAGTCTTGTTTTCTCATCACCATCTTCAAATCTCAATATGGGGTTCCTTTTTTTTTTTTTTTTTTCTTTTTCCAGCTAGCAGCAACAATTTGCTCTCTCAGTGGCATTCCACAAAGTTTTCATTATGAAAAGACAGAGCCTCCTTTCTCTTCCTCCTCTCCTACTAACTGGATTTTTTTAGCAGTGTGTCAATAGTCTTCAGGAGCAGAACCAGCTCACATTCCCTTTGCTGGGATAACCCTAGATCTGCTAGGAATTGAGATGAAAGGAGCTTGCTTTCATCCTAACATAAGCAGGCAAGAAGTGGAGCATGAACAAAGAAGATGAGCAGAGAAGTAAGAGCTGTGACTTGACTCTGGGTCTCTGCACCCAAAGCCGCCCTTTATCTCCACTCATAGCTTAGGTCTCCAGTCCCAATTAGTTCCAGAACCTCACAGGCACATTGGCTGGAGGGAACCTCTGCATGTCTCCAGTCCAATGGCTAAATTTGCTCCCAGAATTTCTCAGGATCCCTCATGACTTGTTCTCTTTCCAAAGAGAGGAAGTGTCCTGCAGTGAAAGAGCATCCTTCTAAATCCCATTTCCTGGACCTTCCAGAGACTTGGAACTGAAAGTACACAATTCTTGTAAATTACATTTCCAGCAAGTACCCCTACTAATTAAAGATTATGAAACAAATTTGCCATTGCTTCAATTAAAATCCATTCACAGCTAATGCCTTCCTCTTTTCAAACGTTATTTATTTATTGAGGGTGGGGAAGGAAGGAACCATGCTCAGAGTCTCCAGAATTCCTCTGGATTTCTAACAGCCTCGGCTCTGCCTCGTTACAGGGAATAGGTCCCTGGAGAATGCAGGCTGATTGCAGTCTAATTTATGGCATTCATCAACATACAAATTAATGCTGGGGTCTCAGATATGAGATCTCTCTATTTCCCCCCTCCCCCTCCCCTTGGCATCTACACTTCCTTCCCTCTAGTACTGCTTCTCTCCTTTGGTAGAGAAGGTTTTGCTTAGAAAACAGGTGATTTGAGCAGTTCACCTGGATTTATGAGACCAAATTAAAGCCCAATGAAGCCAAGGAGGAACCAGTCCCTGTTTTGTATAAGCTTGGGACCTGCTGCTCAATTGCCACATGCCTCAGTTTCCCCATCTGTAGCAGGGGGATGCTGTTCTGGCTTCTGTCTATTAATGGGAAAATAAAAGTGCTCTTATACTGCAGGACCCTGTGTGGATGTTTGCAGAAGGCTTTCTGTGTTTTACAATGGCTAACCCGTATTGTTCTTCGCTCTGACCTTGGAATGAGCCATACGAAAGAACGATCAAAGCCACTTACATTTCAGGCGCTTGTTGGACACCTGTTTAAGCAAGCCTAAAATTGCAAGGTCTTCCCTAGGTGGCAACCATTAACCCATAGAGTGACAGGGAGCCCTGGGGCTTTTGACAGAGTGATAAATCAGAAGCAGCTGTGGATGGAGGCCCATGTGCTGCTCCCTGCCTGGAGGCTGGTGCAGGCAGAACGCGACAGCAAAACAAATCTGAGGCCACGAAGTCAGACTGCAGCGTGCCCTGGGGCAGGAGAGCAGGGCTGGGAGCAGAATGAGACACGCAGGGAAGCAGAGTGTGTTTGAGAGAAGAATTTGTCTTTGCTGCCGTGCGAAGCTGTCTGCACCCTGTATAGGCAACAGAAAAAGCAGGTGTTGTGTAGGATGGGAGCTACAGACCTATAGACCTATATAGATCTATGTGTGGTGTCTGATGGCCAAGGTCCCTTGGTGAGCTATTAAAAACATTGGAGGACATTGAATGCCTTCCCAGCAATAACATGCTGGAGCCCAGGGGCTATGTCAGGAATTGCCAGGATTTGGACTCAATGATCCTTATGGGTCCCTCCCAACTTGGGATATTCTATGATTCTATGTCTCTTCTATGTATGGTTAACAGCCTACTAAACAAAACAGTGCCCTATTCACAATGAATTTCAGTTTTACTCTTAATTTAGCTCTTTTCTGGGGTTTCAGCTCCTGTAAGGGAAAATTCATTTGGTGGTATCAGTCAGGCAGGCTGGAAAATACAACATGCAGCACTGTAGTCACAAAATAAGGCAGAAGGGGTGCAATCCCACCTCTGGTTGCAGATGGATTGAAAGCTATTTCAGTACTTGTTAAATACACATTTTTGTCTTCTGCTGGGTCTGCTCCTGAGTTTGTTCTATCTCAAAGTCATCAGGTGTTTTGCTGCCACTGCCAATCACAGCTGCCTGCTGCTGACAAGGGAAACATTGCTGCTAGAGGTGGAGCACCACAGGGTGCTCCAGGCAATGTCCCTGCTGAGACTGCAGAGCTCAGTCCAGTCTGGAGCTCCGTCATGCTGCTGTCACTCAGTCTGGGGCTGCTGCATCTCATCTTGCCTGCCCTGAATGAGGAAATGGGGCACTGCCATCCCATCCCAGCCATTCCTCCAGAAGGGCTGTGTTCACATCTTCCCTGGATTCCAGGACCACATTCCTATAGCCAATGGAAGATCTCATCATGACCCACTATTTACACTCATTGCTTTGGAGCACAAATTGGACTCAGTGATCCTTATGTGTCCCTTTCAACTCAAGACATTCTATGATTTTATGTCCTGTGGTGCCCACTAGAAGTCGAACACAGGGTAAAGCTACAGTCCCCTCCCTCCACCATCAGCTCCTGTAATGTGAGCATGCCTGGCATCTACAGGGTGCTGCACTGGAAAGCAGCAGGTCAGGGTTATGGAAGGCAATGGGGAAAGGGCACCGTCTGCAATGCAGAAGAGAGCACTGCAACACCTCTCGGATGCAGCAGCAGATTGATCACGAGTCATAGAGGGTGTTTGTAACCTGCCTGGCATCCCAGCTGCAGATCACGCCACTGAGATCCTCCTCCACACTTGGAACATGGGTCTGAAGGTCCCAGCACAGAAGCAGGTACTGCTCTGGGAGGAGAACACAGGAGCAAAGACTTTGCAAGGAATGATGAAGCTGTGAGCAGAGTGGGAGAGGACATGGAAAACCCATTGCTCTTTCACCTACTGCGATGGAGTCTGTCTGTTCTGCTGCCTCTGGGTATCAGATTTGCCCATAAATAGGTCCTACAAATAATTTCCAGCTATTTTTATCTGTGCTGTGACCAAGCAGCACTTTCTGAGGCTGCAAAAAGCACACATATCTCACTCCTCCCACCTCACCTCCACCATCACCCCAGGTCTGTTCACTTGGGAAATGTTTCTCTTTCCTTCGCGATCCTTTTCACACCAGGTATTTCTGTGCATGTCCTCAGTCTCCAAATCCAGTGGCATGTTCTAAGGTGGGGAAGAGCTGTAGAATAAGCTGAGCTGGCCGTGATACATTGCCACATGCAGTTAAAACTTCACTTTGTTTACCAGAGACAGCAGATAGGGAAGCTCCTTCCCAGGCACTGCAATGGTATGTTCATTTTGGCATTTATTATTCAAATCTGGATGACTTCAGCTTTGGCAGCATGAATAACACAGCATTAAAAAAAAATTAAAAGGTATTTTTGTATATAGATAAAGATAGCTTGTTCTGATTCATCTCGTAAAATCTGCTACTGCTCCGTGTTTGTTTGTTTGTTTCAAGCAGGTGGCAGCTTTGGTGGGGATCAGGGCTGGGTCTTTTTTGGGCCATGGTTAGTGGGCATGGTGGTGATGGGATGGCGGTTGGACTGGATGACCTTAGAGGTCTTTTCTGACCTTAATGAGTCTATGATTTGTGAGTGGGCATGGTGGTGATGAGTTGATGGTTGAAGAGGATGATCTCAGTGGTCTTTTCCAACCTTAACTGTTCCATGATTCTCTCTGTTGGCAGCCAGCTCAAGAGAGACGCAACAAAGCTCTACATCTACATGGACACAACAGCATCATAGATGTGTCAGTGTGATTCTACCCATATGGAAATAAAACATCATTCTATGACTGTAGTTGCAGAGAGAATAAGCCATAAAGCAAAAATGCCATGGAAATAGCTGAAATAAACACTGAACATCCATCACAAGGCATAGCATCTTTCTTGACCCTCTTACATATTATTTGTTCCTGTTCCCAGGGGCCAAAACATCTCTCTTCTGCATGAGATGTGTGTGTCATTGTGTATGTGTGTATCCCTAAATTTAATTTCTCCAATTGCATTAGGACAAGCAGCTAATTCTGAAATTCATTTTGCTCCCATAATCAACCCCCTCTGCCAAATGGCATTTGGGTGGAACTGTGGAGATTGTGATTTTTATTTAAGGTGATTTATTGATATCATTAGTAATGTTCCCTAAGTGGAATCCACAGCAATCCTTTTAATCTTCCCACCATCACTGCAAATGCAAACATTTTTTTTAATATCAAAGAGTTTGAAATATCAGGTTATTAAAGCCTCCACTTTTATACTTCTCCCTGCTCTCTCCCTCTGTAATGGGATGGAAATGATAATCATGGAAATAAAGCCTCCCCTTCAGATGAGAGTGGCAGAGGGTGTAAAATGAACAGTTAAGCATCAACACTTTGAGCCAGTATGGGCCTTAGTGTAAATGAAAGAGGCCAACTTCACTTCCACTGCACGGAAATAGAAGAGGAAGAGGGCTTGGGTGTTACTTTGAGCCCAATAATGACTTCAGTGCCTGCAGCAGATCTTGGAGAACTGCTCCATGATATCTGGGAAGCCTCAGGGGCTGCTCCCTGTCCTACTGCATCTGTCACCACCTGTCTCCAGGGTTGGATGTCCAACAACTGATGGCTCGCTGTGTCGTGGTTGTTTTGCCCCATATGGCACAGGGCAGAGCCTCTGCCTCAACCATCTGGGCCTCCAACCCAGCTTTACAGATGTAGGATATTAAGGTTCTCTCTGCCCTTTCTATGCACACACCCCCATGCAAATAATTTGCCCCAGATCACTCTGTTCCATCCCCCTCCTGGGCATGGGATAGTGGCACCCAGAGCCCCAGGCAGCAGGCAGCACAGGGATGGCTCAGCCCAGCAGGATGCTCTCCCTTTCCCTTGGGTTGACGCTGGTGGTGCCATGGCAACTGGTGAACACACAGCTTCAGAGCAGCTGCAGTCCCTCAGGACCAACAGGAATACCCTGGGGTCACTTTCTCCCCCTGGGGACCCCACTGAATATTGTGTGTCCAAATGGGGAAAAGCCAGGCTGCACCACAGTGCCACTGCAAGAGCTCAAAACTTGCCTAGCATTGAAGAGTTCTGTTAAAAATAAATAAATCTTGCCACATTTTCCCTCTTGGACAGACAAGTCACTGTGGTGTGCTCTATGTACGCTGCAAGGATGGGGCAGAAAACCATTTTCCTCCACATTTCTTTAGCTACTGGTGCTGGACAGTCTGTCCATCACCTACCTGAGCCCTGGGGATTCCATCGTAAAGGTGAGATGTTTCAATTTGTTTACTTTCCTCCCATCCTAAAGGCAGCTGGCAGGGCTGCTGCTGGCTGCTGGCACAAGAAAAAATGTGAGTCTTTTGCTGTAATTCCTCAGAAGATCTGTTAGTCTGCATTCAGCCTAACATGGTGATTTCTTTGCCCTCATAAGAGCTAGTTCTTACATGGGGAAACTGCATGCACACAGAGAAAAGTAGATGTGAGAAATGGAGCTGTGATTTATTTTCCCCTCCAAATATAGCAAGACAATTTCCCCCTCTCTAACGTTCCTTCTTCCTCCTTTAAATAAATCCCAAAGGAGCCAGCACCCCAGCAAAATCCCATTGCCAAAGTGGATAAAGGTGATGCACTCTGGACCGGTTTAAAACCAGCATCAAGGTGGCTCTTACCGGCTTTCACAGTGTGGGGAGCACTCAATTCCTGCAAGCTGGGCATCCAAAACTTGGCTGGGCTGGGGCTCAGCAGGGAGCAGTGCAGCCGGGGATGGGGATGGAACGGGGATGGGGATGGGGATGGGGATGGGGATGGGGATGGGGATGGGGATGGGATGGGATGGGGATGGGGATGGGGATGGGGACGGGGACGGGGACGGGGATGGGATAGGGATGGGGATGGAAATGGGGATGGGGATGGGATGGGATGGGATGGGGATGGGATGGGGATGGGGATGGGGATGGGAATGGGGATGGGGATGGGGATGGGGATGGGGATGGGATGGGATGGGATGGGATGGGATGGGATGGGGATGGGGATGGAGATGGGGATGGGGATGGGATGGGATGGGATGGGGATAGAGATGGGGATGGGGATGGGGATGGGGATGGGGATGGGGATGGGGATGGGGATGGGGATGGGAATGGGGATGGAGATGGGGATGGGGATGGGATCGGCTGCCCTCCTCCCGGCAGCGCCCGCCATGTGATCCCGCCCGCCGGCAGCGCAGTGCCCGGAGCCCGGCAGCGCTCAGCCCCGGCTGCGGGCAGGCGGGCGGGCGGCGGGGCTCGGCCCCGGCCCGGGGGGCACCGGGGCACCCCCAGCTGCCGCCGGCTCCGCGCCCACGCGTGCATCCGCGCCCACGCGCGCCCTCGGGCTGCTCATCGCCGCGTCTTCTCCTCCAGCCGGGAGCCCGAGCCGAGCGCAGCGTTGGGGATTAACTCCGCCGAAGCACGGGGCCGCGCGGGATGGGGGCATCCACGCAGAGCTCGCAGGGAGCTCCGCAGGGAGCACGGCATTAAGCCAGGCGGGGCATCGCGTAGCCGCTCCCTCGCAGAAGTCCCCAAGGTAAAAGCCGACGATTGGTGCCTTCCGGACAGCACAGGGCTCTGGGTTCTTGGATTCATTCATTCATTTATTTATTTATTTATTTTGTGGGGGTTTTGTTTGTTTGTTTGTTTGTTTGTTTCCGGGATTTTGTTTTTAAAGGCATCGATCGGGAGATGCGGACAGAAATTGCTGCTGCTGCTGCTGGGGCCGGGAGCTGTGCACCTCCGGAGCACACCGGGAGCAGCTGAACTTTGGCGCTGGGGAAGATCCATTTCTCCTCCGTAAACACTTTGGGGACGACCACAGCGCATCACCGCACACCCAGCGCTGCAGCACCCGGTGCTGGAGCGACACTGGGGGGGTTCATCTCTCGCCAAGGACGGACACCTGTGTAAAGAGCTGGGGAAGGGCAATTCGTCTTTCTTTTCCAGATGACTGAAAATACCGACAGGATCGTGGCTCTTTGCTTTCCATCAGCAAGTGGCATTAGGGAGAGGCAGCTGAGGAATGGAAATGATGTTGCTCCAATTCATCCCAGCATCTACTTTTTCCCAAGGGACTCCATGCCCATAGGGGTTTGCTGCATGCATGTCCAGCAGTGAGGACAGTGGTACCACGGATGCATCCCAACCGGATCATGTAAGAATTTGATACTGAGAAACCCACTCCAGTGAGACTTTCTCTGCCTGAAGTATATGGTTCGGTGTAAGCACAGCAATTTTTGCCTATTTCTCTCCCTGTTACATCTCTTGGGCTTGGAGATCTCTGCCCTCATTGCAACTATGCTCATTTGCAACATCAGTGCCATCAAAGATTGGAGCACTTTCCTCTCCCAGATCCTCCCCAGCGTGAACAAGACCCTGAACTTGGTGCAGCAAGTGGAGGCCACTACCAGCTCAGTGGTGAGCGTCCTGCAGGACCCTGAGCAGGACAGCTACCTGGCCAACAGCCAGCCCATGAACTCCAGCAACTTCACGGCCGGCCTAGACCACTTGTTTCAGTACTCTTACTCTGACAATGACCAGCTGTACAAGGAGTACAAACCCCCTCCTCGTGACGCCATCCCTCTGCCCAAGGCTGTCCTCTACCTCCTCATGGCAGCCCTGGTGGTGGTGGCAGTGGCGTACGCCATCGTTGGGCACCTCATCAAGGACCTCATCCATGACTTTATAGGTGAGTGTGGGCATCGTGTGCTCAAAAAGATCATGCAAACCATTTTCTTGGGTGTGGGTGGATGTTAGTCCAAGCCCTGACCCCTTCGTGTTTTTGTCTGTGAATGTAACCCATGCACTGGGTTCTCTGTACTGAGCTGTAGACTGATCAGCTTTCCAGAGGAAATCCTTGGGCTTAGTTTCTTCCTAAAGAAGCAAGGCTTGTGCGTGCTAGTGCATGTCTGTAAATGTGTGTGTGCGCATACGTCTGTGCTGCCAAATGCTTTTAAAACCCATTTGCCAGCTTCATCTGAGCTTTGATTAAAGGTCTCTGGCACAAAAAGTTTCATGGCAACAGATACCTGAGCACAGGGTAGCAACCCAACAAGAAAACCTGCGTTATCAGCTTAGCTCCTTATTGTCATAGAATCATTGAATCATTGGAGTTGGAAAGGACCCTTAAAGGTCATCTAGTCCAACTCCCCAGTTACCAGACACCAGCAAACCTCCTAGGAAACTCAGCTCAGCCACCTTGCTGCCTTACACAGCACCCAACACGGCGATCACAACCTCTGGGGCTGCTGCGACAACTCTGTGAGATGACAGTACAGAGAGTGAATACTGCTGTGAGATGTGACCTCCCAGCTGCTTCACATCCTCCTGTTGCTGATACATGAGGTCCCTTGGCATTAGCCACATGAGCTGGACACTGCTGGCTGCTGCCACTGTGGGAAGGCAGCTGTACTTGGCTTGTTGTGGTGAGCCCTCACCAATATTCTTGGGTTTTGTCCCTTAATTTTCTCTTACTCCCCTTTATTTTCCTTTTTCAAAGCTCCTGGGGCAGGCAGTCCCCAGATGTTGGCAAGGGTTTCAGGGGCTCATGTGAGGCTCAGCTATGGCGAGGGCATGGAGCTATTGCTGAGGGCTGCTCTCATCCCAGCTGGGGGAACAGAAACAGCCTTCAAGTATTAAATCTAACACTTAATCAGCAGCTTGCTGGGGTTGTAATGTTTTTCTGCTCTAGTGCCCATCTTACTTTGCCTTGCCTTCCCAGCAGAGGTGGGCAGCAGGGGCAGCACCTATAAATACATACACAGCTGCCCCAGGACCAGGTCAGCCCAGCACTCTATATGCTGTCCCCACAAGGTGAACTCTGTTGAACTCTGTCCTCCGCAAAGCCCTTCACAGAGGGATTTCCTTTGGATGCTCCAGGGCCATCCCAGAGCTGGGTGGGCACAGAGACAGCACGTTGTGTCTCTCCAGGATCAGCCCTTCTCAGGTTTGATGATCCCCTCCTTCCGAGCCCAACTCCAGCCTGTACAGAGAGGGCTGCATTCCAATGAGTGTGCTCCAAATGACTCCAGGGACAGGGCAGAAGGACTGGGGCAGTAAATAAGAAGCTGCTCTATTAGCTGCTCAAACACAATGACCGGATTTATACGCTCAGCAGCAGCTCAAACCTCCGCTATCAGCGTTTCTGTGCTAATCATATTTAGAAGGATACAGAGACAGATGGAAATAAGATGCCAAAGGGCTGGAGCCTGTTTCGGAGAGATTAAAGTATGAATAGTTAATCACTGCTTTAAACATTCCCTCAGCGATGGCGGAGAGGATTTTGACTCCCCAATACCTGCCTGTAGGGCACAGCTCACGGGGACTGTGCACAGTGGATGCTGAGGTTTGGGTTGGCCAAGGGGCTCACTGCTCCTTTCCCATCCTGAATCCCAATGGGCAGCTGAGCCCTTTGCTGCTGCTTTTTAAGAATTCAGTGAAAGCTTGGACCTGGTGGGCAGGCAGCCCCAAAGGGAGAAGTGATGCTCTTCCCATAGTCCTGGCCAACAGAGTGCCCACGGAGGATGAGCACGGGGCAAAATCACTGCAAGGGCAACAGCAGCCCCAGCAGCTGGGGGTTCTTCCGAGAATCCACACCAAGCGAGGATGGAGGTGAGCGCCTCGAGGTGGGAGGAAGGCTGCATGCTGGGTGAGGATCAGAGCCAGCTAAGACAAATTGGAATGAAGTGTTCAGAAAGCGGCTTAACTCGGAGCGCTGCTGGAGACAGCAGGTGCTGCCTTGGCAGATGAGCAGCCTGTCACCAACGTAGGAAGTGCCTAATTACTGCAATCCTGGGGAATCAGCCTGCCCTTCCTCCTCCCTCCCCAGTTCACTGCAAATTGCCCTTATTTAAGCACAAAGTAAAAGATGGAGGGGGAAAAAAGGGGTTAGGAATGAAATATAAGAAAAGTTTGACTCAAAACAAAGCAGTTGCCATGGGGATGTGTGGTGCAGGTGATGCCCAGAGAACGCACCGGGCTGTCTGCAAGGGACCCACGTGGGAAGGAGCTGTTGTTTGCATGGGAGCTCATGCTCCACGGTGTCCCCAGGTCAGCCTGGGTCTCCTCACGTCACTGATCCACAGTGCCCTTCCCCATATCCCCCCTTGGAACGTCCCATGCAGGGCAGGCTCTGGTGGGACAGATCTGGGAGCTGGCTTTGGGGCTGCTCAAAGCCCCGATCTGTCCTTGCAGTGGGGTCTTTTTTCTCTTTGCCCTTTCACCCCATTGGCTGTATTTTTATTTTTCAGCCTTATCTCCATCCACCACATTTTGGGCTTCTTTCAAGGAGCCGTCGTCTCCTTGAACAAAGAAACTGCATGAATGTACTGCTGAAAATAGCTGCTGGGTGATCCTGCAGGGAGCTGGGATCTGCTTTAATTGCTCCCACGCAGAACTGCAGGGCCTTTGGATGCTGCATCCCGTGGCTGTGTCAGGAGGCAGGGACTGCAAATGGTGTCAGCCCCACCAGAGAGGACTCATGTCTCCTTTTCAGGATCTGCTTTGCGGATGATTCATTTGCCTATCAAGGTTGTTGGAAAAGAATAGACCATGTCAGGCTCCCCTCTGTGTCCCCATCTCAGTCCTAACCTCCCCCCGCCTCAGTTTCCCTTTGGGGCTGGCTGTGCTGGTGCAGAGAAACCCTTTGAAGTGGAAAAATCTGGGAGATATCTGCAGACGTGTGGGTCAGGACCTGCTTCACACGAGGTGCTTCTGCTCCTGCTGCTGGAACAAGGGCTTTTTTAGCAGCCCTTTTCACACCTGGCTCCATTTGAAGCAAATAAAGCACAAGCACGAGGGTGGTTGTTCATCTAACACATTTCCCCTTCCGCTGCTTGTTGCCAGCTCTGCAGGGAGTGTGAACATCTCGCTCACTGGGCTGCATTTAAATTCCAGCCCTTCACTGCTCCCTCTGCCCCTCTCATGACCGCAATTCTCACTCTTGAAGACAAATCCCTGCTCTATCGAGGTCGCAACCAGATCCGTTTTCCTGGCAGTTGGGCTCTTCTTTGCTCCAAAACAAGATTTCATTCTCCTCTTGGTAGCAGTTGTGTCCATTTTATGTTGCTTATGTGCCCGCCTGTCAGATTTACTAGATGGAGAGAGAAATACCTATCATGATGCTAAGGGCTTTATCTGCTTTCAGCTGGTAACCACTGTTCCTCTTCTCCTGGCTGCTCACACCTCCATTAGCTGGTTACAAATCCTCCTGCAGCATTTAGCACTGGAGGTTTCTAACTCATGCTTCAGTACGATGTGAGGTACAGCGCCCTATACCTGTCCCTATCCTCATCCATATCCATCCCTATTCCCATCCCATCCCAATTCCATTCCATCCATATCCCATCCCATCCCCATCTCCATCCCCTGCAAAGTTTCTCCCTCATCAGAGCAAGTTATCATTGCAGGGGGGCCAAAGACATTCATTCCATCCCCTCCCTGGTCCCTGCTGCAGGGACATCCTGGGGGACCCCATTCTGTCCCCTGCTGTGATTCAGTCCCCACATCCCATCCCACAGCAGACAGCCACTGCCAAGAATGCACGATGGGGGCTGGCAAGAGATAAGGGCATCAACATCTTTATGGCATCAATATCTTTGTGAACCTGCTGGCAGAAAATCCTCTGCTGGTTCCATGTGGGGCCTCACTGCCCTCCATGCCTCCCTTCATCCACATACAGCACCACACTGCAGTTACAGGCCATAAATGGCCACAAATAACGTGTAATTGCGTAATTACTTCACTCCTTACTAACACAGTCAAATCATAAAGGCATCGCAGTAAATACCCTCTAATGACAACCTAATTACATCTTCCTGCAGATTACCAGGTAATTAGATCCAGCAGGCTCCAGCAATAATTCCCAGGGAAACAGTGGTTGGGATTAGCGCACACAATCCAGTCCGCACACACTCAAGAAGCAGCCAGCAGCCGCCCCTCACAACCAGACAATATTGTCCTGGATGTGACATTTTCTCAAGGAAATGGCTTTTGCTGAGCCCTCCAGTGCTCTCCCCAAAGATTAATCTCTGCGCTTCTTCCTTTACCGCTGCCTTGCCATGTTGTCCTCTTGCTTCTCCGAGCACACATCCCCAAGGGCTCTCCACCTGGCCACCAATTGCCACCTCCCCTTGCTCAAAGATATTGTCTCCTCTTCCCATTGCTTTGTGCCCTCTGTACACTGCAACCCTCATCCAACCACTCCTGGGATGTGGAATTGAAGAATCATAGAATATCCCATGTTGGAATGGACCAATAAGGATCATCGAGTCCACCTCCTAGGTTGATATATGAAGACCCATCGCCCATCTTTCTGCATTCTCCAGGTTATTCCTCTTTTTCCCAACCAGACCATCTCCCATGGGAGTTTTAGTGCTGACGTCAAGGAAAAAGCCAGCCAAGGGCTTTAATAGTATTTGTAGGGGTGATCTCTTTATTGCCTTCTGATTCCTCGTCACACCAAGATGCTGCATGAGGAGTACCACCAGCCTGGGTGCCTATGGGCACCATGCCCTTTCAGGGTGGCATGGCCATCCGGTTCAGCCTGGAGAGAAAAGTTAAATAATTGCACTGCAACAGGCAAATTGGACTCTTGATCCTAATGTGTCCCTTCCAGTTTGGGATATTCTATGACTTTATGATTCTGTGATAACTGCATCAAATTGATATTTTCCAGGAGACTTTTCCATTTTTCCCTGCATGGCAGTGACACAGTTGATCCCCTTTCACCCCCACTTGGTCAGGTCAGGCACTGCAGACCAAAACCCACCCCAGAGAGGGTTCTGTACCACTTGAAGAGGTTTCCACTGCCTCCAGCCCCATAAACAACTCTCCTTTCACCTGGGTTTCCCTATCTCATTTTTTTCTCATTGCTTTTCTCATTTCTCATCCCCAATTCCCCAAAGCAGCCCAAGGAGGGTCCCAAGCCCCACATGGCTGCAGTGCATTCTCACAGCAGATGTATCCCCAGCCATCAGCTCAGGCCATTTTTCCTTATTCCAGCAGCAGATGCATTGGGATGTCACACAGTTACTTAATCGTCCCCTCCATTCCTGACAGCAAAAAGCCGTGGCACAGAACACATTGTTTGCCTGTGCTGGAGAGCCCAGATGCACGCCTCGCTTCGGAGACACTTAATTTTAATTTTCAGGATTAGCAGCATGATTTCATTTGCCTGAGCCAGGAGGGCTTCCAGAAAGCAGCAGCCTGAGAAATGGGAAAAAGAAGAGGGAAAAGCACAGGCTGTGGCACAGCACTGTGGTGATGGGATGGAGTGGTGGGGATGGGACAGGGATGGGGACAGGGATAGAGAGGACAAGGGGCGCTCCTGGGACCTCATACTCAGAGCTCAAGATTCAATGGGAATGGAGAATTTCCTATCTGGGTTTTGGATCAGGGAACAACCTGTATTTTTTCCTCCTACATCTATATTTTTTCCTCCTCCACTCCCAGATTGGATCTTCGGCCCCAACCCAGATGACAACAGCAACAAAAGCGACGTCAACTGCATCACCAGCAGCGTCAATGAAATGAGTGAGATGCCTGAGGTGCCGCGCCACCACAACCGCCAGCCCCAGGACGTGGTCATCGCCATCGGCGAGACCTGCCACCTGCCACAGCAGACGTGAGCAGTGTGATGGCATGGGCACGGCGGGGAAGGACCAGGGGAAATCTCCTTGTTCGCCTCTACTGCCGACAGAGGACTGTCTGCTAC
Organism: Phasianus colchicus; assembly: GCF_987193195.1. Lineage (NCBI taxonomy): Eukaryota > Metazoa > Chordata > Aves > Galliformes > Phasianidae > Phasianus > Phasianus colchicus. The sequence continues at coordinate 24,087,289 of NC_143444.1, read as the reverse complement.
TGAGCAACCGGCGCTGCAGGGATGGGGGCAAAGGGAAAGGGGCTGCGGGATGGGCAGAGCGCACGGGGCAGAGCCCTTCAGGCTCAAAGGACATTGCCAGGGCCATGGGATCGTCAGTGGGTCCATCAGCTTCCTTGTTTTTCTGTGAATAGCAAAAAAAGCAAATGGAGAAATACAGTGAGCAGAGGTGAGGCGGAGAGAAGGGTGGTCCTTTGGTATGCGGCTGTCCTGCGTCATGGGAATGGGGCATTGGGAAGGGCAAAGTGGGGAGACAAGGAAGATGTACAAGAAATACATGTCCCTACAGATCTCTCCCAGCATACCCATGCAGTTGGAGAGATGATGCTGGAGGGGAGGGCAGGGACCCACCAGCAGTGAACAGAGCTGTTTGGGTTCCCATTTAGCTGCATCCCTGGCTCACCCCTTTCGGTTCCCTTTGTCACCTCCAAGCTGTGTGACTCCCTGAGGGTGTGCTGGGGTCGCCACAGTCACACGTGTGATGTTTGAAGCCAGGATCCACCACTTCTCTGCACAGCACAGCTCTCTAGATCTTTTCCAAATTCAAAAAAGGCCAGACGGGCTGATCCCAAGCAGAGTCAATTACCCAGCCCCAGGTACCCATAGCAGGGGTTGGAGCATCATCTGCCTCCCAAAAGCATGGGGCTGTGGTTGTCTAGGGAAGTGGTGTTGCAATGGGGAATGCCAGGGGAGATGGGGAGCAGTTCTGTATGGGCGTACGGAGCCAGAGGATGATGTGAGTCCGTGTTAATTCCCTGTGTATATGTGTGTATATGTGTATATGTGTGTGTGTCCCTGCCTGGCAAGGTGGGGGCACTTCTGCTGATCCCACCACTGAGGCTGCACTGTCACAGCATCTCACTTTTTCTGGCCAACTGCATTGAGCTGGAGGAATGCTTTGTTTGGGGGGTCAGGGGCAATGCCTGCAATTTTGGAATCTGGAAGCAGGGCTGCAGCGATGGAACTTGCGAAACTCGGGAGGATCTCAGTTCCTGGGGGGCAGAAGCTTTCCTGAGAGTCGCGGGTCTCCTCATTGCCCTGCCTTCCCAGCACCTGGGGCTGAGCATCGGGTTCTCCAGGGCTCTCAGCGACAGTGTCCCTCTGTCACCCGCTGTCCTGGAAGGGACACGGCTCCCTCCTGTGGCCGCTCTTCCCGGGCCTCCTGCAGCCGGGACCCCTCCCCGTGCGAACGTCGCAGGGTGGTGGGACGTGGCCGAGACCCCAGAATGTGGCAGGAGAGAAAAAGGAAGGGCTCGTCCTGCAGAGTGGCACAACTGCAAAGCGGTACTGCAAGAGCACGGAGCACGAACTATCATATCAGCAGCAACTAACGGCAGGAAGGATATGCAGAGCTCTGCAGCTCCCGGTGATGCCATGGCTGATCCACTGAGCCCCCATGCATGCAGGTTTGGTGAAGCACAGATCCCCTCTAGGTGCTGAAGGGGGGCACCTGGGGCAGCCTGGAGCTGTGCAAGGCTTTTGGCTGAAAATAGTACCCCAAGAAAGCAGTGCTTTTTTCAATCCAGTCTCCCTAGAGGCTGGGAAGGGCCCATAGCTCCCTAAGTCCTGCTTTCCTCCCGTAAGCGCCTTAGGGTGCAGGGTGAGAGGTGCCAGCACTTTTTATAGCAGCCATAATCCACACTGCTCTTCTTGCCTGAAGCACAGCCTCACAAATGGGAGGTTCCCAAACCCTAAAATGGCTTCAAACCTCCATGGTTCCCAGTAGAGAGATGTGCACAGGATGGGCAAAATACCTAGGGGGACACGAGGGGCTGGCGGAGGGTGATGGGTTCCTTCTTTCCTAATATCTCCTAAAATAAGAAGGAAACTCTTGGCATGGGAATTGTGCCCTTTCCCACGAGCTTTAGGTGCTGGTGGAGCTCCACACTTCCCATCTGGATTGAACACCAAGACCTGAGCTCTGGTATTTTATTTGGGTAAAATCAGCCACCAATCCCAAACTGCCACTGCGGGATGTGGGACTGCAGTTATGCCATGGTCACAAGAGGGCTCCTCAGTGCATGTCTCATGCCAGCACTGCAAGGGCAGCTGGGCTCAGGTCCTGGGGATGAAGGACATGAAATGGGGCAGCAAGAGACTCCAGGTGGTGCTAGAGGGTGACTGGGAGAAGTGTATCAGTGGCCCCATGCAGGGACATGTCCGGACATCACCACGAGAGGTGGCCATGCAGGACAGGGATACTGGCTCTGGGTGGGTAGGGGGACTTGACACCCCAATTTCCCTGGGTTTGGCACAGATCAGTCCCTCCCCAGCCTCTCTGGTTACCACACCATCTCTCTCCTAAGCAGCTCAGTTCTTCTCCCCAGCCAAAAGTCCCCAGGCTGGGGCCTGTCAGCAGCACCCAATGTGTTTTAACCTTTGGCTGTTTCTGAGACCTTGTGCCGCTCATGATGATGCCCTTTTCTCCAGCTCCCAGGCACAGGGCAGCATGGGAAATCCTGCCAGTGGCTGTGCAGAGTTCGCTGTGCCAATTTTTCCCTGCTGACAATCCAGTCCTTATCTCCCACGGCCTCTTTGCAAAGTGTTTACTGTAATTTTCCCTCTAAACACCCCATGGAAAAAACAACAGAGGGGTTCTGTGAGGTCAGGCTGGGCTAAGACGATAAAAGCAGATTAATTTTTCAGAAGAGTGATTCTGATTTCTCATCCTCCCCACCCCAAGAGAGACCTGAGCAGGGCTGGTAGGTAGAAGACAGCGACAGGGTGATCCCCAGTGGGGTGAGCAGCAGTGTCACCCCTAGGATGGCACAGAGTGAGGTGTCCCCAGGAACACAGGGGGACATTTCCCAGACAAAGGGTCACAGAGGGGAATAAGGTGGCATATCTGGTGTGTAACCCCCAGAGGAGCAAAACAGTAGCAGCAAGCATGGGGATTGTGAAAGTGAGCATAGGACCGACCTGGCAGCGGGCTCTCCCCCTCCCTGGGAAAAGGTGGTTGGATGGGAGCTGTTATGTGGCTGCAGCCCTCCAGGGACAGGCCCTTTCAGGGCATGCAGGGAGGGGAGAACACAGGGGACTTTCCAATAGCTCCCCTTGCCAGTTATTAAAGTGTTTTACTGCCTCATTAATACGGCCTAATCTCTGTGTATATCTAAGAGGAAGAATTGGCAGGCAGTGTTGTTGTAACAGCAGTGGGCGTTTTCTGGCACTGCTCAGCTGTTTTATCTGCTTGTTTTCCTGCCCATTCCCAGCACCCAACAGCCCTGTGACACAGCAGGGGCAGCAGCTTTGCACCCACTGCTAACCCTAACCACCCATCAGCAGACAGACATTCCCCAGGGCATTTCCCCAGGGAAGCTCTGGGACACAACAGCTCTCATTTCTCCAGATCCAGCTCCAAGGTCTGGATTTGAGGGGATGTCCTGTTCTGGGGGCATAGAACCATAGAATGGTTGGATTGGAAGGGACCTTAAAACCCATCCAGTTCCAACCCCTTGCTGTGGGCTGGTTGTCCTCCATCAGATCAGGCTGCCCAGGGTCCCATTCAGCCTGGCCTTGAGCATGTCCAAGGATGGAACACCCACAGCACAGAAAAGCTGGGATGGACTTTACTTCTATGGTTTTTCTCCTTTTTGTTTTATTTTTTACTTAAACCCAGCAGTACATGGGGAAACCCTTCCCCATCCTGCTGTCTTCAGCATCTGCCTCAAGAGCTCAGGGTTGAGTGGATGCCAAGGTCTGTGGATCATTGAATCATTTAAGTTGGATAGGTCTCTTAAAGGTCACCTGGTCCAACTCCCCTGCAGGGAACAGGGACAGTCACAGCTCGACCAGGTGCTCGGAGCCTGATCCAGCCTGACCTTGAATGCCTCCAGGGGTGGGGCATCCACCACCTCTCTGAGCAACCTGTACCAGTGCTTCTCTGTCCTTATTGTAAAAAACTTTTTCCTTATATCCAGTCTTAATCTCCTTTCTTTTAGTTGAAACCGCTTCCTCTTATCCTATCACAACATACCTTGCTAAAGAGTCTGGATCAGTGGCTCATGCTCACATTGGACAGGCTATTGTTCTCAGGGGTGGCAGCTCCAGCTCTCTTCTGCCCCTAAACCTCTGCAGACCCAACAAAGCACCGACAGCGTGGCCTTGGAGAAAAGTTACCATTTATTAAGCCACAGCTATTGTTGCCGACAGCAATTTTAGCAGCACTGGAGGACTTACCCTATCCTCCCGGGGACTCTCATGCAGAGCTAGAAGCGAAGCCTTGGGGACATGGTAGCCATGCATAGAGCCATGAGCTGCTGGCAGGCAGGTGGGATGGGGCGGATTTGGGATGCCCCCAAGTCCTCAGCAGATGCCACTCCCATGATTTGGGCAATATTCTGCTCTTGCCCACTAATGGAGGGCAGTGCATGTGCAGCCAAGGTACATCCAACCGCCCTCCTGGCCACATCCATCTCACCCTGCAGCCGCTCCAGGAAGGTAGTGGTTTCCCACTGGCTCCAAGGGATGATGAACCATACGGCACCATACCAACAAGGGCAGAGCCAGGATTCAGCTCCGTGTGTGTGAAAGAACCCTTCCTTGAAGCTGTGGAATGCCACTGTCCTTCCCTGCAACATCCGAAGAAAGGCGCAGATGCTGCCCCAAGTGAGTGTACAGCTCAGTGCAAGCCATGCTCTGCAAGCTGGGGGTGCTGGGTACATAGGGGGCAAGCAGTCAAAGGCACAGTGAGAAGCCAAGGCTCAGAGGGCAGAGAGGACATCTCCAGGCTGCAGATCCACACCAGCAGAGGAGCCACGTGTCTTGGGCCACTCCACCACACCAGGTCACATGGTGGGACAGTCCTCAAACAAACCCAGGGAACTTGGAGCTCCATGTCCCACTGAGTGGCTTCACAGAGGCATCTCAACCACCTTCACCTCCAGGAAGAGCTTTCAACACTGACCACCAACCAAGCCCCAGCTCCTCCCAACTCCATATACCCTTGGTGGGCACTGCCTGGAAAAATACAACGGAAGTGCTGAGTTGAGATGCCCAGCCCATGGCCCTGCCCCACGGCTCACACTGCACATGCTGGTGCCACCAAATGGGACACGTAGGAGCGGCTCCCATTCCCAACCACACCACAATCCCAAGCAGAGCCCAATGAAGCAGAGCGGGCGGTGCGGGGAACACAGAGCCACGGGCTACAAGAATGTCACGTCGTCCTGGGACTGCAGCCAGAGCCAGTGGGCATCGTACTCCAGGTGCAGTTCGCTGTTGAGTTTGCAGTTCTCCAAGTTGGCCTCAGGTTTCCGAGCCTTCCCACCCACATTCCCCTTCTCCAGCCTTTCCCCAGGCCCTGATTTGGGCTCTTTGCCCGAGTAGCCATTGGCCACCTGGGGCTCCTTAGCAAAGCGCTGCAGGTCTGGGCAGCTCCGATTCGGGCTGAGATCTGTGTGGGGCCATTCATGCTCTGCTCTGCCCTTCTCCTGCTTCGTGAAACCCCTCTCAGGGTCCAGCCTGCCCCAGTCCTGCTCAGCCCTTCCCAGAGCTCTGGGGAGCTCGGCAGCATTTTGAGAATACTCATCCATGTCGTCAGCCAATGTGTCCAGATAGCTGCCAATGGAGATGCTGTCCAGCTTGTCGGGGGGATCCTGCAGGCTGTCCCAGCTGCCCCGCCGCGAGGCCGTCTGGCTGCCCGCCAGGCTGTACTGGCTGCTGGCCAGGCTGCTGCAGCGGCTGGTCAGTGTGCTCTTCTCTTCCAGCAGCCATTTCACCGCCTCGATGCCCTCGTTGACTGCCACCAGCTGCTGTAGGATCTTCACGTCCACTGCGCGTAGGTGTGCCTGGTGGAGAGACAGAGAGCGTGGCTCAGCGAGATGGATGTACTGTGCCCTCCATCCCTGAAGTACCCCAAGTGCCAGCTGTATGAAGAAGGGGTAAGACCTGGGGATGGGCTGCCCACCTCCAGCTCCAGGTTCCCACTGGGAACCATGTGTCCCCTTCCAGGAGTGCTATCTGAGACCTGCAGACATCACCATCAGGGACTTACAGCATTCACATAGCCATCCCCATCCATGGCCACCCCCTCAGGAACAGGGACGAGGGGATAGTTGCAGGCACTGGATCCAGATCTGAGCCCAGATAAACCCCCAGATCCTGGTGGGATCAAGCAGCAATGCACTAAGATTGGAAGACCGGTCCAGGGTAAGGACCAGTCCCACCTCTGTAGTGTGGGCACTTCCCAAGTGATCCAGATCTCCTCTATGCATTCACTTTCCCCCATAGGACAAATGAGGATCCTAGTGGAAACATCAAGAAAGTCTTTGGAGCCCAAGATCCCAGTCACTCCCAAACCTCACAGCCTTTCTAGAAGGTGAGAAAAAACAGTGGTGGCACAAAGTGCCTGCCCATCCTGCCCTGTGCTTGAGCCCATCCTGGAGCAACCCTGGACAGGGGCTGGAGTCCCCATCAGCACTCTCTCCCTGCACAGCCAGTTCCTGCCCTGCGAGGCCAGGAGAAGCTCTCTGCAGAACCGCAGCTGCTGCACAAACATCTGTTTTCCTAATGGAAAGCTCAGCGTGCCAAGACATTCCTGTCTGTATGATGCTCGCCGCCGAAAGCCACTGGATTTCCCCTGCACAGGAGGAAAATATTTCACCAGGAAAGGGAACAAAAGGGCAGTGGGAAGAGAGAGAAAGAAACACACAGTGGGACAGGTACAGGTGAGGGGAGATGAGGGGACAGCCCGTTGGCTGCTGTGGGCACCATATCTCCAAACACAACCCAAAGTGCATGCAGCACTCATGCTTTGGGAGCTCACAGGACGCAGCCCTGAGCATCACTTCAGCCAAGCCCAATGGGAAACCGCAGCACCCCCTCAACAGGTCTCCAGGGAGCCCCATCTGCATCTCACAGTTGGCACCAGGACAAGGCCACTGGGAGGAAGATGGAGCCTGGGAAAGTCAAGGTCTCGGCACGGGATGCCTCTCAAGTCAGAGAGTGCAGAGAAAACGGGCAGACACTTGCAGGGATCTGAAAACAAATCTCCCTGACCCTCCTCAAAGCCACCAGGCTGGACTGAAAAAAAAGAAGAGATGGGAGAGCTGCTGACAGCCCAGATTGGGGCAGCAGCCAGCTCTGAGCTGCAGAAACTTCCTTTCTAGGCAAATTATTTCACAGACTGCTCCAGCAGGCTTCTCCACACGCTCCAACGAAACATTGGCCCTGGCATGGAGGAAGTCTGGGACCTCCTGACATTGTCTCCAGGCCCTGAGCAGTGCCATTTTTCTCCAGCTCACAGAGTGGTGCTGCCAGAGGGCAAGGAAAGAGCAAGGCTCTGGGGTCAGATGTTAGGAGTTGGGTGCCAATGGGAACACGCTGCCCACTTTTGGTTCCCATTGCTGGAAAGTATCATTTGCACATCTCCTCCCCGCAAAGCATCTTTCCCAGGATCTTTCCCAGGGAGACCCACCAGGGCACCCTGCTCTCAGGGCACCACATCATGCCTGTTTCCCTGTTCCATCCCATCCTCCCAGCGCTGCAGTCTCCTATCCCTGCTCATTACCCTAGAAACCCATTGGCACTTTTTTCCCTTGGAGACTGGCAGTTTTGGGGTAACGGGGTGAAAAATGAGCCAAAGTGTCCAGGGACAAAGCTGGAGTCGGGATTTCCACCTTCACAACACCTCTTCCCATCCCCTCCATCCCCCCTCAGTCCTCAAGGGCACTAAAGGCTCTTTGCCCTGCACGGGGGCAGAATCCACTCCCCCGCCTCATTCATGCTTCCCTTCTTCCCGCAGAGAGGAATTTGCCCCCAGGGACACAATATCCTCCCTCGGTCAGGGAAAGCGAGTGGGAACGCGCTGTCCCCTCCCCGCGCCGCCCACGCGGGGCGAAGCGCCGCTGCGGGAACGGGGCTGCGCGGAGCCGGGTGCGGTGCTGTGCCACACTGCGGGTCCTAATGACATTTTAGCCCCAACATTCGGCCATCATTTAAAGTCAGGGCCCAAAGGTGCGGGGCAGGCGGCCTTCCTCCTTCTCTCCCTCCTCCTCCTCCCAGCAGCCCGAGCTCCGCACCTTCCTTCCGCGGTCAGGAGTGCGGCCGGGAAGCGGGGATGGAGTCGACACGGGGACAGCCAACGGCCAAGGACGGGCACCCACCTCACCGCTCCGCGGCAGCGCTCCCGCAGCTGCGGGGAGGCCGTTTCCCTATGGAAACGCCGCGTTCGGTGCCCGTGCGTGGGAGCGGAGCACCCCGCGACTCCCGGGGGCGAGTGGCAAAGCGGAGGTCCGTCGCCTCAGTGCACGGCGAGCCCCGGGACAGCCCCGTGTCCCCAGCCCCGGCACGCACCGGGTCCCGGCACTCACCAGCTCCAAGCGGAGCGCACGGAGGCGATCGGCGATCGGCGGACGGGAGCCGCGAACGGGAGCCGGCAGCGGGGACGGCGGGGCGGGAGCGGGCTCGGCGCGGAGACCCCGCAGCAGCCCGGCGGGCGGCCGGCGGCCCACCTTGCCCGCCAGCTCCCGCAGGTCCGCGGGCAGCGCATCCCCACCGCCCTCCATGCGGGTGGGGCGGCGGCGGCACCGCGCGGGGCGGAGGCGGTGGCGCTGTCAGCCCGGCCACGCCCCCTGCGCCTCGGCCACGCCCACAACCTATTGGCCACGCCCCCATAGCGACCACCCTCCCGGCCCCGCCCCGCCACCTGCCCACGTACCAGCGAAGTCCTCCAAGCAGCGCAGAGCGGCGCGCGGTGGGAGGAGTTTGCGGAGGCCACGCCCCCTCGCGTCTCTGCGGCGCCGGAAGCGGCGCGGTCCCGCTGGTGCTGAGGGGCTGCGGCGGCGCCCAACCGGGCTCGGCCCAGCCCCGCTCACCGCCTGCCGGCACTCACCGTGAGTAGCGCGGCCGGAGCGCGGCTTCGTGCCGCCCTGAGCTGTGCGGTACGCCCCTACGTCCTCCCCGTGGCCCCCTGTGTCCTGTCCTCCCCGTTCCTCCGGCCTCCTCATCCCTCTGTGTGTGTGGGGGAGGCCTGGGCTCGTACCCAGCGCTACCCGGGCGGAGCAGCTGCGCAGCCCCTCCTGGCCCCAGAGCCTGCCGGCCCGGTGTCCTGCTACGTACCTGTGGGCTTTCCAGTGGGAAAACCCCTCCCCAGCGCTGTGGCAGAGGTCTTCTCTGGGCCTTCAAATCGAGGGCTTCCCATTGCCCTCCTTATGGGGTGTTCCAGCAAAGCCCTGTGTCCATGTGGGGCTGATGGGGAGGGAAGTTTTGTGCAGCTTTCGTGTCGCGTCCTCGTTCACAGCCACCCTCAGTGACAGGCTGTGGCTGCGCTAGGCGGAGGTTCTGCACCTCACCCTGTATCCACCCCGTCTGGGCAGGGAGCCCCGATGGACACACGAGCGGAGCTGAGCGCATCCTGACCCTCACCCCATGCGGCCCTGGTGACTATGGACGAGTGGAAGCACAACCCCATCATCAAACCCCACAAGAAGCGGAGCTGGTACCTGGCCTGGAAGTACAAGCTGATGAACCAGCGGGCGCTGAGGAAGCTGTGCCAGGTGACTCATTCGCAAGCCTGTGGTGGATTAGGGAGGATAATCTGGGGTTTACAAGCTTATGGAGCAGATGTGGGGGGCGTGGAGGTGGGTCTGCTAGGAGTCCTGTGTGACCTAACGTGTCAGGGATGTATAACTTATCCCTAGAAAAGCCATCTCGCTAGCTTTGTGCTCGTGTGTGGCGGGGTCTGTCATATCTACCAGCTCCTTCTATCTGCAAATGGTCTGGTTATGACTGGAGATACAATTATTCAGGCTTTCCTGGGAGACTTTCAGATGAAAGCATGCCTGGTTCTATACCTGTGCTGTGTGCAGCAGGACTCTCCCTGACAAATATGATTTGCAAACCAAGCCTGGTGTAATTCACAGCAGGTGAACAGACAAAATAGGCTGAGGAATGGGATCTTGTGCCCCAGAAGCAGCTGGTGTCTTGGGGAGCTCCAGCCCTGCTTGCCTGTGCTGTAAAACAGCTAATCCTCAGCCAAGCTGGCATCCTAGAGGTTGTAAGGACAGGGTGGATTTGGTCACAGGGTAGTGAGCTGCAGAAAAGGAGCTGTTCTTGAGATGAGCAGGACTTGGTGAAAATAGGCAGATGGTGCAGGGTGGGCTCACAGGGACTCCCTGGGGAAGCAGACTGCTTGGTCCTGCATCCCCTGGAGTGCTTGGGAATAGACCCAATTGTTTAGGCCAGCACTGCTCATCGTGGTGGGAGCAGTGAGCTAGAGCCTGTCTGCCCTGAGCTCTGTTGTGGTACTGATAGGAATTAAGACATAGATGAAAATTGAGCTTAAAATGTGTAAATAAGAGCTGCAGTTATAAGTCTACAGCAGCAGGGTCTCTATCAGCATCCCTGGCTGAATCAACCATGCTAGACCTGGCTGCTGGTCCTGCTTGATGCTGCCTCCTTCAGTCTGCCAGCTCTGGGAGCACAGACTGCTCCCCTGGTATTAACATGGCTATTAACAAAGACCTCTCTACTGGCTACCACACACAGCCTGCTCCTAGCAACAAGCCCAAGCTCTATTCTTGGCCAATTAAAAGCTTTTTGTGCTCAGATCCTGAAAGGTGATCATAGTTCTGAGTCAACAAGCTACTGAGCTAAAATGCTGTAGTGGTGTTTATATTGTCACATTATCTACATGTCCATCTGTTGTTTTATTGCTGTTTTTTCATTTCCCTCAATTACTTCTGAACCCATTTGGCTGCATGGCAGAGATAGCAGCAGCATGCAGCTTTGAGGCAGTAGATGACAAGGTAGCAGACCAGTGTGTGTAATCTCACCCCCATACCAGGCCTCAGAGAGCCTGAGGAGAAGTTGTTCTTATGAGGATCCTTAGGAATGAAGTTGCTGGGTGTTTGGGGGGCAATGGGAGACTTCCAAAACCGGTCAAGACTGTACATCCGAGGCCAGCACTGCAACTGTAAGACCATTCTCTTGGCTGTGGCCAGTCCTGCTCTTGCAGCTTTCACATGCATGCTGATTACTTCTCACCACTGGATGTTTGTGGTCCAAGTCTTCCTGTCTCAAAAAAATTTCCTTATGGCACAGAATAGTTTCTGCTTTACTCTGGCTCTGAATACAAGGGAAAATACTGAAAATGGGGAAGACAGGACAAGATGCACCAGATCCGTTGGAAGTGGCAGTGCTGCCATTGGGGTTTCTGTGGACTGCTCCATAGCCCCAGTCCTTCCCGTCACAACACCATCTGCATCCTTGTGAACTGCTGTGTAGTTTGCTGCACACTGTAAGGCTGTGAGCTGTTCTCTGCAGCCTATGGCACAGTGCAGTTTCCTGAAGTTGGACAGGAGTTTTTTGCTTTTGCTGTGTTTTGATCACACAGCATTTCTTCCTCCTTGTGAATATCCTGGATACCTCCTGTGATTTCAGAGGGAGAGGCAAGTTCAATGATGCTGCAGTAGGGGCAGGGACTGAGGTTACTGTGGGAGCTGCAACTTGAATTACCAAATTCTCTGCATTCGGAGACCTTCAAGCTTAGTATTTTAGTAGCAATCTGCTTGCAGATCTGGAAACAGGAGCACAATGGAAGTGGGTTAATTCTCATATATAAATGCTCAGTGCTCCCCAGCTGAAGATGCATCTCACCCTAAAACTGTCATCTGTATTTCCTTCTCTTTCTCTTCCCCTAGAAGAAAGAGGGAAATGCCAGGTACTGAAGATTCCTAGCAAGATCCCCTTGGGGTGCCCTGCAGACTATGGCAGGGAAGAGGCTTGATCTTGGGGTTGTTACTTACAAGTTGCTAACACAAAGCATCCTGCATTGCAGACAGGTGCTGTCCTCTTCTTGCTTGTAACTGTGATTGTGAACATCAAGCTGATCTTGGACACCAGGAGAGCTGCTTATGAGGAGGAAGAGGAGTCTGCACAGGACTATGGTGAGGGGCATTTCATTGAAGGGATGGAAATCAGAGAGAAAGGAGTAATTTCTTTAAGTCAAATGAAACTTGTGGTGAGCTGCACTATGAAAGACAGGGTTGTGCCTATGTGTTTAACAAAAACAATTAGAAAAGGATGTTTCTTGGTCTGTCTACTCAAGGCATGTATAGCTTCAGAGATCTGCATGGGGATAGCTGGGACCAGAGTTGCTGCTGGTTTGGATTTCCTTTACTTGCTTTCCCCTTAGACTCTGACCCATGGTATAGTGGACTGGAATGCCTGATAGGCATCACGTCCTAGAGGTTTGGTTGGGCTAGGGTCAAGCAGAGACAAACCAGAGATGTCTGGGCTGGTTGAGACTGGACATTCCTCCCCTATAGATGATGAGATGCTGAATGTGGAGGCCCCTAGGCACCCTGTGAGCAACAAGAAGGTTTTGGATGTCGAGGTGTACTCCAGCCGATCAAAGGTCTACGTTGCTGTGGATGGGACAACAGTAAGTGATGGTTGCTGGCTGTTCCTGTGAGCAAATGATGGATTGGGGTTGAATGGGTAAAGCCTTGAACCGTGGGCAATGAGAAGCAATTCTGATTTAAGGCTGTAAAAAAAAAAAAAAAAAAAAAAAAAGATCCTAGGGGTCTGGAGATGTTGTTCTGCACTGTCTTCTACCCTGGTGTTCATAGAATCATAGAATCACAAGGTTGGAAACAACCTGTAAGATCATCTAGTCCAACCGTGGTGTTCATGAATACTATGAGCAAAGCCAAAATCTCAACAGGGGAGATAGTAACTTTTTGTTTAGGGGCCCTGCTGGATGTGCAGGGAATAAGGGATGCTGACTTAGGTTCTTGTCAATTCTCCACTTGCAGGTCCTGGAAGATGAGGCTCGGGAGCAGGGAAGAGGGATCCATGTCATCGTCTTAAATCAGGCTACGGTAAAGCATCCCTGCACATCTATGTGTCTCTTCCTTCCTGAGCTGTTTATGTCCTTCCTGTTTATCTGTTTGATGTGTGTGACAATGTCCCTGAACGTGTTTGCTTTCAGTTGCCAGAGTATGACATGATCACCCAAAAGGTCCTTGCAGTGTTTCTCTTGCACTGGCCTAGCTAGAGAAAAGCTTTTGTAGGTTTCTCAAGTAGTTAGGACTTGGTCCAAAAGACTTGTGAACTGCAGCAGAGGTGATGCTGGGGAACATGCAGAAGAAGAGTTGTGGGGTGTAGGGTAAAGCTGTCCTGTGGACCTCAGCATCTTGTATGCTGTGTGAAGGCTGAGTTTGTCTGGGTACTTGCTCCCTAGCCTACTAAAAAAGGAATTCATGTTGTTTTGGGGTTGAGACTTCAAAGGCAGATTTCTCTAATTCTACTTGTCCTTATCATATGGAATTTAAGATACATCTAATGTTTGAATACCAACAGGGTCATGTGATGGCCAAGAGGGTCTTTGACACCTATTCTCCTCATGAAGATGAAGCTATGGTACTTTTCCTCAATATGGTTGCCCGGGGCCGGATCCTGATCTTCACCATTAAGGTAGTGTCAGAAGAAAAGTTGCTTCAAGTCAGGACACCTTCAGGCTTAACTACCGAATGTTATTGAGCATTTCTAAGGCTAAGTGTTACATTTCCAGCTATGCTGTGTCTCCCTGGTTGGATCACCTGCCTTGTGTTTTCATTCTTCCTTGTTATTGCTGTGTGCCCAGTGAGACTGCAGGGCAAAAAGAACAAAACAGGTATCAGAGCTTGCAGCCATAAATGAATTGGAGAATGAACACGAAGAAATGTAAGGATATATTGAGACCTGGCCAGGAGATGCTCTGTGCCAGTCCTAAACTATGCCAGTTCCAGGCTGTTTTGGCAGGAGCTGTAGACTGTTGGCTCTGGGCTACTGTGTGAGCAACAGTGTGCTTTAAGGCTGCAGGTTCACATGTGTAAAGTACTGGTAAATACATTCTGTCCCTGCTTGAGAACAATTTGGTCTCAAGGAAACAGAACTCTGACTCCGTTGACCTGCCCATAGGTCATAGTGGGGGGAAAAAAAAACAGCAGGTTTAGTGGCATGGAGATCTTGGGAACCTGCTGTTGAAGGTCTCTGGCTGAGCTGATTTCAGGAAATGGGTCGTGTCCCTCTTTGGTATTGATGATAGGCTCTCCTTGTATGCAGACCTCAGCTGAGGGGTTGTTTTATTCCAGGATGAAGGCTCCTTTCACCTCAAGGACACTGCCAAGAATGTCCTGAAAAGCCTGGGGAGCCAAGTTGCACCGTTCTTAAGCTGGAGAGATATGTGGACTTTTGTGGGGAAGAAGGGAGGTAAGTACGAGTCTAGCACTACTTGGGAGATGGTTATTAGCCCCTTCTGCAGAGAGAATGCCGGTAAAAAGTCCCAGTCCATTCTCAATGCACTGTATGAGCACCAAGTCACAAAGAGTAAGCTGCTCTGTACTTGGGGATGAGGGAAGGGAGTGAAGGCAGAGTATGCCCCTTCAGCAGCTCCCCAGGGACCCCAGAGTGGAAAGAAGATGCTAAGCCACTACCCTGATCTGCAGCCTCTGGTCATGTCTTAGCACAGTTCATATGAGCCCTTCCAGGCAGTTCTGACCTTGTTTCCCTATTTCAGGAGAAGTATATGGAGAGAAGCATGCCAAGTCACCTGCCCTCTCAACATGGGGTGACCCCGTGCTACTGAAGACAGAAGTTCATCTGACATCTGTGGAAGGTAAGGAAGTTAGATTTGCTCTCTGTTACTGGATGTCTCTGGGAGATGTCTGCCCACAGTTCTTGATGCTTTTGAGTTGGAGCCACAGGTCTGTTAGTGGAATCCAGGGATCAATATAAGGCTGTTTGTGATGAGATGCTGACTTACAATGACACAAGCTTTCCTTCTTCCTGCTTCCACAGCAATTCCAGGCATGATAATAGAGAGGTGAGGATGAGGGACTGAGGACATGGTCTGGCCATTCATCACCTCTTCAAATTAGGCCTGGTCCAATCATTTTTGACTGTTGATCTTGAACAAGGCCCATTGCTGCTTAGAGAAGCTATGCAGAGGGGATGGCTTTTAAATGGCTCTTGTGGTTATGTTCTGTATCCTGCAATGATGCTTGTTTACGGCAATAATAACTGGTTCACTCGTGGCTGAGCCCAGAGTGGGCCGTCTGCATGGCAGCCAAGAGTACACAAGGAGACGCCATGGAATGAGCAGTCTGTACTTTTTCTCCTTGGTGCCTCTAGATGCTGAGTGTCATTGGCCTGATACAGAGCTGAACCGCCGCCGGAGAAGATTCTGCAGCAAAGTGGAAGGTTATGGCAGTGTCTGCAGCTGCAAAGACCCCACGCCCATTGAGTTCAACCCTGATCCTGTGAGTACTGGGGCAAAGTACCTGGAAGGCCCTGGGAGGAAACTGGCAGGGTCTCCAGCAGTGCTGAGTGGACCACGTCCTGCATGGTTGGTGTGGCATAGTCTCACCTAGCCTCACTCACATATTCTCTCTTCCAGCTCAAAGACAATAAAGTCTTCGATGTGCCTGTAGCTGTTATTGCAGGGAACCGCCCCAACTACCTGTACAGGTAACCACTTCAGGGGTCATGGTTTCTCTGCTCTGGGCCATGAGACCATACATGGTTAAGCCTTCTGTTGCATCCTGCTGACAGGATCAGCCTTATCCTAGGGCTGTGCAAGCAACGTGTGCAGACCTGCTGCCACAAGTCCTGGGGCCCCTGGCTATGGGGAAGGGAAAAGCCCAGGGCACCAGTTTCTGTTCCTTCACCTTGCGCCCTTACCCCAACCCAAGGGATCCATACCTCTGTATAGGGTGGCCTGGACTCACTGGGAATGTGCTATGCTCAGTCCCCCTTATCTCTCCTCAGGATGCTGCGTTCCTTGCTGTCAGCTCAGGGCGTCAATCCTCAGATGATCACTGTCTTCATCGATGGGTACTATGAGGTGAGAGCGCTCCTGGGGGTCCCTGTAACCAGATCCTTGTTCCCATAGCTTTGACAGCACAGTGAGCTCCAGGACAGGCCTTTGGGATCCCAGTGAGTCTAAGGAGTTTTCTAGCTCATCTGTGCAGCAGCCCATAAGGTATTGTCCAGTTACTCTGTGATGAAGCTGAGGAAGAGAACAGGCTCATTCCTTTGCAGGCCTTTTCCACTACTGTCAGACTGGGGCAGCTGGTGTGTTTATGCAGGCTCTTACTGCAGTGCATCAGAGTTGTTAAAGATAGTAGCATCCATTGCCATAGCAACTAGAGCAGTATCCCTCATCTGTGAGGGGGCAGCTTGGATGTTCATGCTGCCATGATGGATAAAAAGAAAAGAGGGAACTGCTGAAGTAATGGGAGCTCCTTCCCTCAGTTACAACTAGGGGGTAGGGTGAGCAGTATGAAGATGGAGAAGGCCTTGGTGGGGCCGTCTTGGAGCAGAGGACTTTTAGCCAAAACATGGATTATTATGGCAGGGGGGATTGAAACTAGGTGATCTATAAGGTCCTTTCCAACCCAAGCCGTTCTATGAGTCTTTGATGGTTCTAAGATTATTTCTTATCTGAGAAACGATGAGGATGTGCTTGGACAGAGGTTCTTCTTGGCAGTTGTGGAAGAAAATTTAGTTGTTTGTGATCCTGATACTAAGCAGCTCAAGATATTCCTAGATACACCTGTTTTCTTTCTGCACTGTCCACGGGGGACCAGAAACTTGAGGCTTCTTTGGATACAAGTCTGGGTACAGAAGTCAGCAGGGCTAACAAGGTTATGGCCAAGGCTAGAGATATTTAGAAGGGCCAAGATGGTTCAGTGAGTTCCTTGCCATGAGGCCTTCAGCAGAGTACTGGTTGGAGCCTCACCTGCACTCAAGAGGACAGCCATGCAAAGGAAATCCTACAGGCACGTTGTTGGTGTTCCAGGGAGCTGATGCTGTGCCAGAGGGTAGGGAGAACATGTCCTAAACCACATATTTGAGCTCTGTACATTGCCATTACAGGAGCCAATGGATGTTGTGGAGCTGTTTGGCCTCTCAGGAATCCAGCACACTCCCATCAGTATTAAAAATGCCAGAGTTTCTCAGGTGAGAGACCCTTACCAGCCCCTGGGAGAGTTATTTCCCAGGATAGTATTTGAGGGAGGCAGGCTTAGCCCCACAGCGGTGCCAGGCAGCCCCTCCCTGTGGTCTAGGAGTTGATGCTAACACAGGCAATTATGTGTCTATTCTTGTAGCACTACAAAGCCAGTTTGACTGCAACCTTCAACCTGTTCCCAGTAAGTGAGACCTCTATCTGGGCCCTCGGGAGTGAGACAGCACAGGGTGTCTGTGGGATAGTGGTGTTTCACAGCCTGTCTCATGGGATCTGGAATCTGTCCTATGGGGAAGGGAGCAGCACAGCTAGCGGATTCTCTTTGGTGTCTCTGCACTCTTCTGGCCCTCTCTTGTCCTTCTGACACTTCTCTCTGCCTTACAGGATGCCAAATTTGCTGTGGTTCTGGAGGAAGATCTTGACATTTCTGTTGACTTCTTCAGGTAAAGCTGTGGATCACTGAGCTTCTGTTTGGGTTGGGCATCTGGGATTTTGTGGATCCTGTCCTTTTTTCATTTTTGGAGCTACTGATCTGTTTCGCGCACATGCTTATGCCAAGATCTGCCACCTCAGTCCAAGAGATGGGTTAAACAGTCCTAGTAGTTGTGGATGGCTCATCACTTGATGGAGAATTTGCATTGGTTTGTCTGTGGGAAGGATATTTAACCAGGATCTGGGCAACTCTTTCCTCAGCTTTCTGAGCCAGTCAATACACCTTCTGGAGGAGGACGAGAGCCTGTACTGCATCTCAGCGTGGAATGACCAGGTGGGTCAGAGGGGATGGCAGAGGAGAGACAGCTCTGCCCTGTGTTGTTCCCAAGTTAGAGTGAGGTCTGAGTGCCTTCTGTAAAGCAGGGTTGCCCGCAGTCCTATCAACCTGAGTATGTTTCCCCAGCCCTGGAAATACCCCTGGGAACTGTCATCCTATTGCTGCCTTGTGCTTCTGAGTGACTGTCTCTGCTTTGCCAGCTGGGAGCCAGCATAGGATAGGGCAAGTTACTTTGGTGGGGCATGGGGTGCACTTAGGGAGCTGAATGCTTCCCATAACGTTGCAGGGCTATGAGCACACAGCTGAGGATCCCTCACTCTTGTACCGTGTGGAGACCATGCCAGGCCTGGGCTGGGTTCTTCGGAAAAGCCTATACAAGGATGAGCTGGAACCAAAGTGGCCAACCCCAGAGAAGGTGAGTATCCTAGAGGGGTGCTGTCTTCAGCAGCACATCTCTGCACATCAGCAGTCCCTTGATTGTCATGAGCAGAGCTCTTGGAGGAGCCCTGGCTCTTCCTGGGCTTCACATAGCCAAGATGCCAAGCAGAATGGATTTAAGGTAGGCATTAACTTGAGGACCACGTAACCAGCCACAGAGTTGGCTGCAGCAGCCCAGGCAAGCTGGGACTGTGTCAGTTAGAGCTTGAGGGGGCATCCAGAAAGTCCCTGAACAGCCACAGTGCTGAATATATCCTCAAACTTGAATGTAAGCAGCAGTTTCTCCTCTCCAGCTCTGGGACTGGGACATGTGGATGCGGATGCCTGAGCAGAGAAAGGGCCGGGAGTGCATCATCCCTGACATCTCACGTTCCTACCACTTCGGTATTGTGGGCCTCAACATGAATGGCTACTTTCATGTGAGTGACTTCCCTCAGCCAACAGCTCTGCCAGACCCTGTCATGGTGTCAAACTCTGACCCGCACACCTCTCCAGGTGGCAAAGATACTTGAGGTGACCTCCGAGTATTGTTCACTCTTGGCTGAACCCTGTTTTGTCTCCTTCCTCTCTTCCTACCAGGAAGCTTATTTCAAGAAGCACAAGTTCAACACTGTTCCAAATGTTCAGCTTAAAAATGTGGAGAGGTAAGTGCTAGTTGGAAGGAGATTTGAATAAAGCAGTTGCATGACCCAATCATTTTTCCTTGTGCTGGAGGTGTGTTCCTTCCCAAACAACAACCATCAGTCACCTCCATTCACAGCACATGTGCTCCACTGTGGGATCCTTGCAGTGCTTTTTTTGGGAGGTTGCATGTAGCTAACCCATCTTCCAGGAAGTCCGAAAGCAGCCTGAGCACAAAGCATCCCTCGTTCTTGTTTGTAAGTCCCATTAACATTGAAGGACAGACACCTGTCCCTTTTTACTCTATTTCGCTGTTAAGGTGCCTGATCCTCCAAGCGTGGCTCTTAGAGTTCTCAAGTGGTGCACAACTAGCCCTGTGATTTATTATTATTTTCTTCTAAAGACATGGAGTCTTTGTAAGAGGCAGTTCAAAATTGATCTGGCAAGTGTAAATAGTCACACTTTTGCTGCCACATCCTGCTAAGATGTATGATGGTCTCTGATCTCTGTCCATGGTCTCCAACTTGTCTTTTAGTGTTACAGTGGGGTAGCCTTAAGCAAGGATCATCCCAAGATGACTGAAATTGATTGCACTGAATCTGCCCTGACCTCTATGCTCTTTTCCTCCAACAGCTTGAGGAAGGAAGCCTATGAGGCTGAAATCCATCGGCTCCTGGGGTAAGTGCCAGCAAGAATGATGGGAGTCCACAGAACTTCCTGGATGGACCAAGTAGGACAGTAGAAGGAATGGAGGTGGCCCTATCCACTGCTTGCCTCTCCTCATTCTATTTCCTCAGTGAGGCTGAAGTCTTGGACCACAGCAAGAACCCCTGTGAGGACTCCTTTGTGCCTGACACAGAGGGCAAGGTCTATGTCATGTTCATCAAGATGGAGCAGGAAGCAGATTTCACCACCTGGACTCAGCTCGCCAAGGTAAGACCCTAACATGGCCCATTCTCACCCCTTCACTGATCTTGGCATTGCTGGAAAACACCTGGCTGCTTTTCTTGGTTGTGTCCATGGCATAGAGACAGCTGAGCAAATGGATTCATGCTTATCTTGGGTGATAGTTAAGCTCTGTGTTTACAGAGGACAGTGGGTCATTTTTAGGCTGATTCTTGGCTCTGTGGTGATAAAGCTTATGGCCTCCCTGTGTAGGATCTCATGGCCTGAGCTCTTTAGAATCACTTGCCTGGAGGTGCTGGTCAAACACCCTGCCTGAAGCAGGGATGGGAGTGGAGCAAGCTCCCCATCTACTCTTGCTGGTGATGGTGGGTGGAGGTGTGTGTTTCCCTCAGCTGCCCTCATCAAGCTGATGTTCCCTCTCTGCTGTGTCTTGGTGAGGACAAGGGTGATGGTTCTTTACTTGCTGGAGAATACTCAACTGTTGTTTATCCCTAGGCCCTGATTATTCTTCCCTCTCTACCATCCTAGTGCCTCCACATCTGGGATCTGGATGTCCGTGGGAACCACAAGGGACTGTGGCGGCTCTTCCGAAAGAAAAACCACTTCCTCGTGGTGGGGGTCCCTGCCTCCCCCTACTCGTGAGTATCAAGGGCATAGCAATTTGCTACGCATTTGCACTACATCCTTGTGGCACTGCCCCCTACCCAGGACGCTGTGTCTTCTGCTTCTGTCCCAGCTCACTCTTGAGACTTTGTGGTACTACTAGTGCCATCTCCCATTCAGCCTTCTTACCTGCAGGTCCAAGAAACCCCCATCAGTGATGCCAGTCTACATGGAGCCCCCTGCCAAGGAGGAGGGGGCAGTGGCAGTACCAGCAGTTGCTGCAGCAGAACAGACATGAGGCTGGTAGCTGGGAAGTGAATGGGGCCGGAGAAGACAGAGACACCCATGGTGCAGAAACTGAGTTGGCAGCAGCTCTTGGAGGCTGGTGACTTAACGTGGACACTTATTTCAGGCTGCAGAATGAGATCTTGGGCTGCCTTCAGCCCCCTGTTGTGGTCTCCCTCTCCCTCGCACAGGGGCAGAGTCCTTCCCTGTAGATATGCCACCTTCCCATCCAAGGAACTTTTTTTTTTAACACAGACTCTTTACTAATGCTGCTCCCATTGCTCCCTGGCTGGGCAAGATTGGAGGAAGGAGATGCTCGGCTGGGGGCTGGAGGAGGCTTTTAGAAACACCTCTGCTCCCCTTTTTTGCCCCCAAGTCCCAAGAAGGCAGCATGCTCATGTACAAGTGCTGCAGCCCTCTAGCTGGGTGTTAATTATTAACTCTTGCCTAGCTGGATCCTTGCCTAGTGGTGAGCACAGTGGTAAAGAGGGGATATACCAGCTTTTTTTTTTCCTCCTGTACAATGGATGCACCTTGAAGACTGCACTGGGTTGGACATCTCACTCTGGACCACCACAGCTGATGCAGCCCAGCTCATAGGCAAAAGGGAATACTGAGGACGAGCTGGATTTGCTGTGGACACATCGAGGATACCCTGTCCCCAACTGGAGGGCAGTCAGGTTCCCCTTTCCCTGCAGTTCTGGGAGCTGGAGATGACTCAATGGAGGAGGACCAGGCTGTGTGGTGCTGCTCAGACTGCCCTCACCCGCTTTCTCCATGGGGAGCAGCTTTGCCTCCCCTGAGTCATAGGAGTAGGGGATGAAAGTGCCTTGTAGAGCGAGGTAGGAGCAGCAAGTGGGGATCCCGCAGCTGCAGAGTCCAGTTGGACCTGGGCTCTCCAGCAGCTGGTACTGTAGAGAGAGGTGCTGCATCCTGGCATGTTCCTTGCCTGTGGTACTGTAGCCCTGCCTCTCCCTCCACCCCGTCTGGGTAACCCTAGCTCTCTTTTTCTAACAGTGGAGTGGGAGCGTTTGTTCTCCTCAGCCTCCACCCTTACTGTGGTACGAAGCTAGCAAGGAAGCTGTGAGCTGAGTCAGGATGGGTCACCTGGCTCTCCTAAGTTGGTACGCCCTCTGTGGAGAGGGAGGGGGTCCTTATCTTCCTTCCTGTGCCTTAGGAAGCACCCCAGGCCCCCTCTCACCCCATCTACTTGGTACTAATGCCCTCCTCCCAACTAGGACCTGTCCTAGTCCCTTGCTCAGTGCACCTCCCTGTCTCATCTGTGCAGCGAGAGATTGGTTCCCTGCCCAGGTCTTGCATCCTCAGGCACAGTTGCTCTGGCCTGTTCCTGTGAGCAGGATTTGCTGCTCAGCCCTTTCCCTGTGGTCACAGAGATTAATGTATGTGAGGGCTGTTCCCTAGGGTGCAGCACTCTGGGCCAGGAGCTCGTCCCCTTCATTTTCTCACTGTGAACTGAGCATCAGGGTCTCCTGGGATCACACACCCCAGCACCTGCTGGGGTCTACACTACACTCATTTCTTTATTTATTGCTTGTGGAAAAGGGAGGATAGCAGGAGAGTAGTGTGGAGAACCAGCAGCCCTCAGCCTGCAAGGAGGCAGTCCTGGAAGGTGTGTCTTGTCACCCTGGCTCCATCCTCCGTTCCCTTCTCTTCCTTGCCCAGATTAGGGAAAATAAACGTTGAACCCAGCAAATCTGCTCCACCAGCAGAGGGGTCAGTGCTGCTGGGCCAGGGCAGGTGCAGGAGAGAAATGCCAGGTGGCATGTCTGTGCTGAGGGTACAGGGAGGTGGTGGCACCCCTCAGGCTGTGCGGTACCAGCCCTGAGGCTCAGGTTCAACCCCTCCCTGCTCTGTCACCCCCCAGCACTGCACTTCTCAGGGGCTCTGGTGCAGCAACCCACAGGCGGTGGATCACCAGGCTTTTATTTTATTTTGTAAGTATTAAAAAAAATAGGTCATTTACTTGCTATGGGAAAGGGACTTTGCCTCCTCAGTGGGAAAGCCAGTTGCTCCCCAGGCACAGCTTTGGAGGAACCTCTGTGACTCTCTGCTATGATGCCCTTGGCATCTCAGTTCCTAAGCCCCCATATTCCTTCCCTGACCCAGTGCCCCCTTCCCCTCTCGTTTGGTGGAGCTCAGGCTGGGCCTGCTTCTCACCCCTAGGCTAAGGGGATGGGCAGTCCCATGGGCAGGATCCTCTGCTACCCTGTGTGCTGCTCCCCATCCCACAGCGACCAGGGAAAACAGCAGGGCTCTCCCCATGGGCTTGGAGCTCTTCATCCCCTCCCTCTCTGCTTGCCGCCTTGAGCTGCTGGGTGCTCTTCTCCGTCCATCCCCATTCCCTGAGTGAGGCTCCCGTTTGGCAGCTGTGGTAGTGCTGGGGGCAAGGGCATCCCCAGGGCTCGCCGCTTTCTGAATTGAATTATTTTTTCAAGAATAAACATTGCACAGCTGTTGAGCTGGGTGTGTTTCATATCTGGTTTTGTGTACCTTGGGCTCAAATCCCCAGCCCTGACCAGTTTGCCTGGAAAGGACATTCTCTACAGAACTCTGTGACAGCCAGGAGCCTGCACTCAGAGTTGTTGGTCCAGATATCCTGCTTTTGGGTATGTAGTTCCTAAGGAACAGCCCTTAAGGGCTCTATGTCTCCTGGTTTGGCCTGGAAGAGCTGGCATAGAGCCTGGTTACCTTCTGCACAGCATGCTGAACTTCAAACCATAGAAAGGAAAGAGATGCAGGTTTGGCATAGAGGAAGCTGTTCTCTTTTCTTCTGCCTACAGTATACGTGGTCCTGGGAGCAGTCCAGTGTGAGATCTCTTGCTGAGTATTACTGGAGCTGTTGCAGCTCTGGTGCCAGCAGAGGTCCTCCAAGCCCTGCCCGCTGCCAGGGTGGCTGCTGCAGGTTTGCTGCTTCCTCCTCAAGCTTTTTTTATTATCTGCAGTTCAGTAACTGACAGAAACTCTGCCTATTGGCTCTTGTGCATAATGAGCCACTGTGCTGCCCACTACCACCCTTGCCCATGCTTTTCTCCTCGGCTCCCAGCTCTGTCTCCTTGGGGTGGGGGCAGTGAGCAGGCAGCACAGGTCTCAGTTCTTTCTGACTGCTCCCGTTGGATTTGGACTTCTTTCCTCTTGGTGCAATAGGCTACAAGGGATTTTTTTTTTTCTTCTACGCCCAACTTCTGTCCAAGGTCACAGCACGAGGAAGTGGCAGCAGGAGGGGACATGAGGCCAGCCTCAACCTGAGCTGTTAAACCCAAGAGTGTTCATGAGGACAAAATAAAAAGGAGGTGCGTGGAGGCCCTTTCCCAGCAGTGCATCCCAGGGAACAGGGAACTGGAAAGGGCTGGGGTGGGACCTGCGCTCTGAGAAGAGCAGGGCACAAAGGTGGCTGCTGTCAGCAGGACCCAAATGAAACTGGGATGTGGAAGTAGCAGCCATCAGTCCCAACCAGCCCAGACCCATTCCCCCGGGTGAGGCCCAGCCTACTCCCATTGCCTCCCAGGGTCTAGGCGCAGCTAGATGCTAGAGGCTTTCCCCCAGCTGCTTGGCAGTGCTGGGACAGAGAAGAACCATCATCTCTCCATTGCAACCACCACCTCCAGAGATCAATCCTTGCAGTGCTGGGACTCTGCCGGCTCAGTGCTGTGGAAACAGCAGAGCCCCGTGGGGTTATAGGGTACCAGCTAGGGATATAGGGAAGGTAGGTGTGGGTGAGACTCCCCCCCTCCCCCTTTCACACACACCAAAACCCAAGGGGCTATTAGTTTCCTCAGAGCTCCGTTTACAGGAGTGAGGCAGGGATGTACCAGCTCCTGTATCCCGACCCCCCTCAGCCCTGGTGTCATCCAAATCCTGGTTCCCAGGTCTGAGCCCCACGGCCCCCCCGCAGCCCAGCCCCGCTGCCTTTGTGCAGCCTTACAAAGGAGAACCTGTCCAGGCTGCTCCATGTCCCAGGAGCTGGCTGATAATTAAACAAAAGCAAAATAGCCTTGGCATGAAATCTGACCTTTCCAGAACTTGGGGGTGGGAGGGAAAGAGTAATTTTGCATAATTTCTGGTGGCTTTTTTTCTTGCATCATGTTTGTTCTGTAGGCATCTCAATACCCACAGGTGCCGGGGGATCATGGAGTGCCCTCACTGCAATGCTGATTAATATGGCCCTATGGATGGATGGAGGGAGGTGTCCTCAAGGCAAGGACAGGAGGATGGGATGATGTCCTGATCCTCTTAGGTGAAGACATCTCCATGCTATAGGGGTGCCAATGCCTGGGACACACTGGCCCTGGCCCTGTTCTTGCAAGAGAGGCATCCAAACCAAGTTAATCCCAACTTGGAGAGCAGATTTCCCATTTTTACACCCTCTGCTTTACAGAGAACCCTGGCACCAAGGTCTCAAGGGGTGGCAAGGTGCCCAAACTGCCCCCAAGAAAACACTTTCTCTTGGTCCCAGTGGCAGTGGACTGTCCCCAGGCACCCAGCATGGTCGTGCCCCTCCCATGGGCCACCTCCCATCCATATACAACAAAGCCTGGCAGCAAATTAATCTTCAACTGGGCACCAAGGATTGTTGCTGAATCTTTATTACACTGCGTCCTGCCCAGCACAGCGTTAACGATTAACCCAGTAGCTCTGATATCAGCTCTAGCACCCTGCATTTCTGCTATCCCTGACAGCATCTTATCTGATAGCCCTGCCATAAATCTGGGCATGGAGCTGCCTGAAAGCACCCACGCCTGCAGCTGCCCCAGGGGGTCATCGTGGGGTGAGAAGGAGGAAGAAGGAGCAGGTGAAGGTGGTAATGCCTCACTTCTCCCATGCCCTTCGAGGGTGTCCTCTGCTCTCCAGTGGGAACATTAGGAGGGGATGTCTTCACAGCTGGCACTTCTTGGACAGGCAGTATGGATGAGTTTGCTTTGTTTTCCATTTGCATCCGTTATGGGCACAATCTGTAACAGCTGCAATTCTTCCTCTTCCTGACAACTGTCACTGACCCCCACCAAAGGTAATTAAAAAGGAGAGGTAAGCTCATTTCCTCCAGAGCCAAGCCCTGCTTGGCACCCTGCCCCAGTGCACGTGATGTTTGCAGCAAACGCATCCAGGACTTCTGGCTGGTGTGTGGCACCTATCTCAGAAGGTGTACCGGTCCCACTCTGGGGCTCCCAGGTGTGAAAGCAGCCATGCCCCCATCCCAGTACATTCTGTCTTGCTTTCCAAGCAGGGCCAAAGTCCCCATTTGAGCCCAGAAAGCAGATATTAGGGGTAAAGAGAGCATCAGAGGATGGTCTCAATTGCTTCGGGGCTTGGGGGGCAGCAGCAGATGGGAGAAGGCAGCAGCGAACAGAGCTGGTTTGGGTTGGATATTAGGAAAAAAATTCCATTCAGAAAGAATTGCGATGCACAGGCAGCCCAGGAAGGTGGTGGGGTCATCATCCCTGGCGGTGTTCAGGAACCACAGGTGGAGCTGTGACACTGAGGGATGTGGTCAGTGGGCATGGTGGGGTGGGGTGAGGCTGGCCTGGGTGATCTTAGAGGCCTTTTCCAATCTTAATGATTCTATGACTTCCTTGCAAAAAGCAAACCCTGCTCATGTCCCCACCACCAGCTCACTGCTCATAGCGAAGCCAAGTGGCCAGAGGGGCTGGAAGATATGTGGCTGGAGGATATGTGACTGGAGGTGGCTGTACCCCATGGTTCAGCCCTGTGCAAGGCAATGCTGCTGGCAGCACACACACCCAGACGCAGGCACGCATCCCATCAGCTGTCCAGAACACAAGGCCAAGGACACCACCATGGGACAATAAGGAAGATTCTGCTGTCGTCACGTGCACCAAAGGTGTTTGGCCTTACCTGCTGATGTCACAGCACTGCTGGGTGCTGGCACAGCTGCCCAGGGAGGTGGGGGAATTCCCATCCCTGGAAGATGGTTTGAGAACTGTGGGGATGAGGGACAAGGTCAGTGGGCATGGAAGGGTGGGTTGGAATTGGACTGCGTGATCTTCATGGTCTTTTCCAACCTCGATGATTACGTGATTCGATGAAAACCCCGCACACAGGGCCACAGGGATGGAGTCCCCACCTTCCACCAGGGACAACTCACCCCTGTGGCAGGTTCACACCTTCTGCCCCATGGCTGCCCCACAGTCATGGGAGGAGCTGAGCCCCAAAGAGAGAGGGGAGGAACAGGTCTCCTCCTTGCCTCCATCCGCATCCGGAAGGAGAGACTGGTCTTTCAAGTTCCTGTGGGTAGAGGAGATCACACAGTGCCACAGAAACTGCATCGCCCGCAGAAACCTCCTGCACCAGCATGGGGACGGGCAACACCGGCACCTCCAGGAAGGGTTGGGGCAGTGCCAGCTCTTCCATTGCTCGGCATGGGAGAATATGAACAAAAAGCGCTGACGTCAGCCCTAAGGTCACGGGGTTGTGGTGAAACTGGGGCTGGTACCATTGCTGAGAAAGAGGAGGAAGAGTGGCAGCCCTTCCCACAGGGCACGGCCCCAGCCTGAGTCACCCAGGGTGGGAGCAAGTCCTGCGCCTGTCCCACAACTGGCCCTGCTGTGGGGACAGGGCCGGCAGAATGCAGCATTTAAACCTCATGGGATGGCAGTGAAAATGGATTGAAATCCCAGTTGGGGGGCAGTTGCAAGAGGACAGGCTGCTTCAGGAATGCCAGAGCCCCCCCATCCCACTGGGCTCAGCTCCCAGGAGCAGGGCTGTACCAAGGCTGTTTGCAGGGGGAACTGGGTTACACAGACACCAGGAAAATCCCCTGTAGCTCCAGCCCTGCTTAGAATACAGAAGGGCTCTGGCAGAGGGCAGGCGAGCTGCACAGCTCCCAGCCATAACTGCTGTGCAAACACAGCCCTGCTCGGTTCCAGCACTGAGAAGGCAGAGCAGGCACAGGTGGAAGGAAGCTGCAGGAACAGGAGTTTATTGAACACAGCAGAAAGTGATTTATATCCAAGATGATTTTTATTATTATTTCTTCTTTTCCTTTACAGCACAAACCCACACTGAAATCGCAGCAGGGTGCAGGAGCAGAGCTATGCTTCATGTCAGGGCAGGGGCAGCACAGGGCTCCGGCCAGCAGCGTGCAGATGTCAGCCCCTGGGCAAGCACCAGCCCCATGCACAGGGCTGGGGACAGGTAGGTGCCAGCATGGCAGAGGCACCGCAGCCACCTGCCCACAGGGGTTGGGCAGGGCCAGGCCAGCGCCTGTTTCATAGCCCTGAGTTCAGCCTGTGCCCTACCTCCTGCTGGCCTCAGCAGATCAGATCCAGCGCTCCTCCCTCCAAAACAACAAAAATCTCTATGTACAGATGCATTGTGCCATATCAGTACAAAAATATACAATGTATAAACTCTACA
This sequence comes from Phasianus colchicus, assembly GCF_987193195.1. Taxonomy (NCBI): domain Eukaryota; kingdom Metazoa; phylum Chordata; class Aves; order Galliformes; family Phasianidae; genus Phasianus; species Phasianus colchicus. The sequence continues at coordinate 24,059,303 of NC_143444.1, read as the reverse complement.
GATCCCAGCTCAGTAGATCAAACCACAGCTATAAATCACAGTGCGTGGGACAGCATCAGGCCCAGGGAGCGGTGGGGCCCTCAGGAGCACCCCAACACAGGGCAGGGGAGGGTATGGCTTCTTGCTGCCTCGCAGGGTCACTTCTTGTCCAGGTAGCAGTACAAGTACATAGAGACCACCATGGCTGCAACCTGGGAGGAAAAAGGAGAGTCAGAGCCCCAGCTGTGCCTCCAGCATGGGGACACAAGCCCACAGCACCCAGTCTAAGCACCCATGAGGAGGAAGAGGCAGCTGTGCCCAGGGAGGAAGGCTCAGTAGCCGCCCTAAGGCAGATGGTGGCCCATGGGGCTGCACCAGCCCCACAGGAATAAGGAGGGAGCAGTATGGCAAGGCCTGGGAACTCACCTCCAGGGCAGCAATGCCAGCAGCCACGCCACCCACCACATCTGCGTTTGTCCTGATTTCTTCTAGGATCTGATCAAAACAACCCTGAGGAAGGCAACCAAGTGGTGAGCATGAGCAAGTGGCTGTGATCCCCCAGCCACAGAGACCCACTGCCCCAGGGAGATACAGCCGGTTCCCAAGCCCAGAACTGCATGACCATGGAGATGGCTTGGAGGTTCCAGAGTACAATTCATCTCATCCCCCTGGGGTGAGGAAACTGGGGGATTTAGAACCAGGCAATGTGAGCAGCATGTTCATCTCCACTGCAAACAAACCAAAGCCACCACATTCCCCAGGGACCCCACACACAAAAAAATAAAGGGGTCAGACTGGAGGTAAAGGATGGATTCCTCTCCCCATGCCCCCCAAGCATGGGGGAACTTTCCAAGCTGCTGGAAAGTCAGAACTGCTCATGTGTTCATACCGAGACGTTGGCCTGTGCTGCAATTGTAGAGGTGCACGGCAACACAGACTTGCAGCAGGGACCTGGGAAGGTGCTGTTGTGCTGTAAATACCATGGGGAGTTCATAAAGTCTGTGTAGTTATTCAGGCCACAGCAGTGAACCTAAAGGGGAGAAAGAGAGAGAGATGGTGAGCGTATCCAACAAGTCCCTGTGCTCATCCTCCCACCAGATGATCCTCCTAGGCTCTCTTTGCCCCATGGAGGAGATCACCCCCCTCAGCCCAGCTCACTGGGAGTTCAAGGAACAACACCCCACATTTCGGAACATACAGCTCTTGTCCCAGCCTTGGGACCTCTGGATCCCAAGCAGGGTCAGAACAGAACCCATCTCTATCCCACAGGCCCATCTGGGGCACCACCAGTCCTGTGCAGGAAGCATCACGGCCCCGACCCAGGGGTGCAGGCTCCCGGGCTCAGCGCACCTCATTCATGGTGACGTTCCAGATCTGTGTGAGAGCATCGTCCTCCCCATACTTCTCCTTCAGGACAGGAGTCACCAACTGTGACAGGAATGTCTCTGCCTGCAGGAAGAGGCACAGAAACACCATCAGAGAAGATCCCGGTGAGCTCCATGAAGCCAAGGGCCACCCAATCCCATACTGGTTTCAGCCCATAGGGATGAGGCCAACCGGACCAAGAGCACGTCACACCACATCAGCCTGAGAGCAGCTGGACAACCTCCCTAACCCCACGTTTTGGCAGCAAGGCCACGCACGGTGAGTGAGTCACACAACCCAGGGAGCCAGGAATGACGTTTGCCCTGCGGTTGACTTCTCCTGTGTCTAATGAGGCAGAGCGCACGGGCTGGCAGTAGTCACTTTTCTCCCCAGGTGGATTTTCCAGTGCATAATAAGGGGTTGGTTTGCTTAGCATGAAGCATTAGGGACTTTTGCGTGGCTCCTACCATGAGATGTCCAGCCTTGGCTCATATTAGACTGAGATGTTTGAAAGAAAGAAATGGGCAAAACTTATACGATAACCCCTGTTTCTTTAGGGCAATGGAAACCCCCATTCCCTGCTCCTTGGACGGCACCTCCACATGGCCAGGCCACCCCCACCTGTCCACATAGGCAGGTGGCTGACGTCCCTCTTGTTTTCCCAAAGCAGCCCAGCCCAAGAATTAGGTATGCCACTCACAATACTTGTGTAGACCAGAACCACCACAGCAGCAGCAATTTCAGCAATGAAGATGATCAGCACCACCGAGAAAAACTAGGATATAACAAGGGGAAGGAGGTCAGAACAACAGCTGCCCCTCCCAGAAACCTACCCGTTTCCCAGTGACCAATACCACCCTTTCCAGGGCAGAGTTGGAGCTCAGCATAGTCTTTGCAAGGCTCACCCAACTCTCCATAATAAGGGAACACCCCAGGAGGGCATGACCACAGAGAAGTCTATCCCCCAGACCTCCCACACCAGCAACCCTCCTCCAAGGATTGGTAAAGCATAACTAAGCACTGACGGGTCCTTACCATCATCAGGAGACATTTGCTCTCCTTCTGGGCACCGCAGCACCCAAGGAAGCCGATCACCACCAAGATGGACCCAATGACGATGAGGAAGTAGCTCACATTCACAACCTGCATGACGCTAGATGAAAGCGACCCAAATATATCCATGAAGGACTTGCCATCCACTGTGACCCAGATACCAATGCCCAGGAGGGTCCCACCACCGAGCTGGGGAGAAGAGAGATGTGTCAGCTCCTGAGCTTGAGGAGTCGTGGGGGTTCTTGGGGAGAGGAACAGCCTTGTTGCTCCATGATGTTACGTTGGAGGACTTCAACCAGTTGATCTGCATCAGCCAGGTGTGTTTTGCAGGCAGCAGCAGCTCAGTAACTCACATTCCTCACAGGGGCTGCTTCCATTCCATTCCATCCCATCCCATATCCCCCCCCCCACCCTCCCCACCAGGCTCATCCTCCTCACCAGCCCCACAGAGCCCCATCACCTGAGCCACAATCACTGCCACTCTACATAGAGCCCAGCAGGTGGGACCCAACAAGACTGCAGCTCCTGGGCACCCCACCAGAGCTCAGCAGGGACAGACTCAGACTCAGGTGGCTGATGCAACAAACACTGTCCAAAGCTCAGCGCTGTCCCCTGCTTTCCCTCATCGAGCTTTAGACAGACCATAGGGCACACATGGAATCATTAAGGCTGGAAAAGACCACTACAGTCATCCAGTCCACTCGGCATCCCCATCCCAGCTGCATGGGCCCAGCAAATCCAGGTCACTCTGGTAAGGGACAGCCACCAGAGCACTTACAAATATGGCGAGGTTGAAGAGGATCATCATGACCTTGATGAACGTGAAGCACCCCATGTTTGCACCTGGAGAGAGCAGACGGACGTTACCAGCGGGATCTCACACCCAGCATCAACCTCCCTCCTTGGGGCTCAGGGCATAGAGAACCCCACCGAGCCCCTCCCAGCCCTATCAGAGCCCATCCCCGCCGCGGCTCCCCCCACAACGCCCTCCCCCTCCTACCTGAGCAGCGAACAGCCCCAGCAACCCCGACCCAACGCCACGACTCTGCCACCCCACACCGCCCCGCCGCCCTTTAAGCGGGGGCCGCCCGAGCAGCGGCCGCCTCCTCCGATAGAGCCCCCCCCACCACCATAGGGCCACCCCCTGGGGCTGGCAAAGCCACGAGGGCCCTCGGCGAGGTGCTCGGTGCCTTGCTGCCCTCTGCTGCCCGAGCCGCCCTGCCCGGCCGCTGCCTGCGCCCGTCACCGCCTCCTCTGGGAGCTGGGTTGGGTTGGGGGGGAGTTGGAGCCATCGCTAAGTGCTGCTCGGGGAGCAGAATTTTGCTGGCGCACAAATAATTCTGGCAATTTCATAAATATATGCAATGGAGGAGTTCCATTCACAGCCCCAGGGAAAATCCCGGGACGTGCTGCTGTGGCTGCTTCCCACCCCCACCTGCCCACGCACCTGGAGATGGGCGCTCCCCACTGCCCCATTAGGGACCAGGGCTGGATTTTCTGGCTCTCCTGGCCTGCCCACAGCAGGACAAGCCCGGTGGCATTCCCGTGTCCATCCCAAACAGCGAGGCTTGCTTGGATTAATGTCCATGGGGACTCTGACTGAGCTATGCCTCAGTTTCCCTCCCTGGGAAGCACAGGATAACAAACTCCATGTGGGGCCATGGAGAGCAGGGCATGCAGCCTGGGCTTGGTGGGATTTTGGGGTGGCCCCAGCTCAGTGAGCATCAGTTTGTGGCTGGGAACATCTGCCCATCTATCTCAGTACCTGGGGTGCTGGGAGGACAGGGACCAGGAGTGGCACCAGCTGGTGTACAGTGGGAATCAAACCCTATTTCTCTTTAATTTCTCCAGCTGGGAACACTCAGCCCCATGTCTGCAGCCTCACTCACCCCACCACATTAACAGCCATGCATTTATGCTCCATTTAGCTACAGCCATGGCTGGGATCACACCAGGGTTTCCCAAAGCAAAGTGGGGAGAAGGGAGAGCTGAGTGGAATGCTGAGGTGGTCACCTTGAGGGTATCCCATGAAGATGCTCACACCAAGGGCTGTCCTTTGGCTGTACTAATTCCTGTCCTGTAGGTATGGCCCCAGGGAAGGAAGTGCAGAAATAGATGGGATGTGCCTACCTGGCAGCCAAATATTTGGACATCTCAGCCATACCCAAATGAAATAGCTGTGCTGAGGTTCCCAGGCACACAGAGCTGAGATCTGATGCTTTCACTGCATGTAGCAGCAGTGCCCTGGGTACAGGCTGCTGGTGGGCACAGCCCTGCACGGCTGAGCCAGGCGCTTTGCTGTTCCAGCCCTTTCCATTAAGTTCTGCCCTATTAAATCTTAATCACTGCCTCGTTCATTTTTAAGGAGCCTCTCTGCATGCAGGAGTGTTGCCTTGTGTTATTTCATGGGATGCCTGACCCTTACCCTGGACTGGGAAGCATTTCTGGGTAAATGAGAGAGAGGAAGTGGAGCATCCCGGGGCTGTGGTTCTCTATGGCAGCTCCCCATGGCCCCTGCATGGCTGAGAGGTGAGTGCCCAATGGATGAGGTCCAAAGGGTGGAGTCCAAAGAATGAGTGCCACAGGAATGCATGTCCAAAGGGGTGGGTGTCCAAAGGGGTGGGTTCCCAAGGGGTGGATGCTCAAAGGGTAGGTGTCCAAGGAATAGGTGTCCAAGGATGGATATCCAACCATGGATGACCAACGTTGGATGCTCGAAGGAGTTGGATGCCTAAGGGATAGATGTTCAAAGTTTGAATGTCCATGGGGAGGGTGTCTGATGGACGAGTGCCCAAGGGGTGGGTGCCACAGCGTGAGTACCCAAGGGATGAGTGTTCAAGGAGCAGGTACCAATGGCATCAGTGTCCAAGGCGTAGATGCTCAACAGTGGGTGTCCAATTATGGGTGCTTGAAGGATAATTGCTAAGGGATGGTGTCTAAGGGATGAGTTCCCAAGGGATGGGTACCCAGAGCATGGGTTGGATGCTGAGACATGCAAACCCGCAGCCCACCACCCCTATACCCCCAACACCACATTGCCCCCCTTGCTCCAACATTAGAGCTGCCATCAGCTCCAGCCAATCCCGAGGGGACCCTCCGGCTCACCCCATCCCCACGATCACCTCCTCCCTTCACCAGGCAGGCAGGCGGCATCCCCCCCCCTTCCCCTCCACCGGCAGGCCGCCCCCCCCCGCCGCGCTGCGGTGCCGGCGGGCGGGAGGAGGGGACGCTGACATCACCGCCCGGCGCTGCTCGCCGGGGCCGGGCCGGCTCCGCTCCCGCTCACCGCTCACCGCTGCCGCCCCCCGGGGCCGGGGCAGCCTCAGTGCCCGGTAAGGCGGGAGGGGGGGGGCAGCGGGCGGATGGGTGGACGGATGGATGGATGGATGGATGGACAGAGGGCTCAGTAGCCGCCGGCATCCATCTCCCCGTAGGGAAAAAAGGGAGGTGGGGGGGTGAGGGGAGGGGGGGGTTCCCTGCTGTTATCTGCCCGAGGGATATTTATAAATAAATAAATAAATAAACATTAGTCCATAAATATATAAACAAATAAATGAACTTTAATCCTAGAGGCAGAAGGGGTCCTTTCCCTGACATTATATGTCTGAGAGATATTTAAAAGGCACTAAGGAAAAAGAAAAAGAAAAAAAAAAGAAAAAAAAATTAACAACAACAACAACAAAAAAAGAAATCACTAAAATCCTGTATTTTTGCACAACCCCGTGTGCTGTTCCGGGGCTGCAGGGCGGCTGCTCAGCCCGTGTGTCTATTTTAAAAGCACGTTGCTTGATCTCTTGCCCTACTTTCCAGACTTGCTGTACTTTCTCGGTGCGTGACAGCAGCAGTGCTGGCCCGGCCGTGGCTGTGCCCAGCGCTGGTGGGGGCACGGTGTGGGCTGGAGGCACCGATGTGCTGCATTTTGCCCCAACAGAGCTCCCCAGCACCGGGAGGATGAAGGGCAGAAGGAGACCGGGCTGAGAAGGGGACAGCGTGTGGGTCTGCGGCATTTGCTCACCACCATAGCGATCCCTGAGCCAACCTCACTGAGCATCAGTGTGGAATTTTGGGACTGAAGGAGTCAGGGTACCCTCTCCAAGGCAACAATCTCTTCTTCCTCACCGCCGTTCCCTGCTCCATCCCCTCCATGGCCTCCTCGGAGGGGCTGCAGTACCGCGCGCTCTACGAATACCAGAAGGACCGGGACGAGGACCTGGCGCTGAGCCCTGGGGACGTGCTGACTGTCAGCAGGGCTGCACTACTCTCTGCCCCCAACTACAAGGACGGGGACGAGCGCAGCCCCCAGGGCTGGCTGCATGGCCTCAACGAGCGCACCAAGGAGCGCGGACACTTCCCTGGCACCTACGTGGAGTACCTGGGCCCCGTGTGCATCACCACCACCAAGGCCAAGACACGGCCATTGCCCCAGCCGCCTGCCGGGACCCCTGTGCCCACCGGCCAGCCCTGGGGTGAGTGTGGGGATGGGGGAATTCTAGGATGAATCATGGAATGGCTTAGGTTGGAAGGGAAAGATCATCTAGTTCCAACTCCTGCACACCATGATCTTCTTTTCCTCTGGGATGTGACAGAGGAGAAATCGCTGCTGTGCAGGGCTGGGGGAGCAGAATAGGCATCTGCTGGTGAGGAGTCCCCTCCAAAATATGGTTCCAGACACCAGCAGTGGGACCGCTCAGCCCTTGGGTTGAGCAGGACATGGGTCTGGGGGTGCACCTGCTAGAAGGACCTGGATGGACCCCAATAAAATGCTGGGAGCTGTCTGAACCAGAGGAATGGGAGCGGGGATAGCATCCACTGCAGGTTTCCAGGCTCTGCTTTGCAGCTGTTCCCAGTTGTGTGGGATCCAGTCTGGGATCTGGGCACAGAGCATCCCCCGGTTCCCCCCATCCCTCCCCCCTCACAGCAGCGCTGCCAATGACGACATCCCCTGACGCCAGCTGCCACCCTGCTGCCCATGGGCTTTGCCATGCAGCTCCTGCAGCTCCCTGCAAGCATGGAGGCTGGGATCCACCTCTGTCTTCCCTTGCCAAAATGTGGGTGACCATCCTTAGTTCATGCCCTGAATGCACCAAGGCAGCCACAATCCTGCTGCTCCTGCAGCACCGGTAAGGAGGAGCGAGCAGCTGTGTGCTGCCATCCTGGATGGGCAAATACAGCTCTATGTCCCCTGCCCAGCTAAGCCCAGAGGCACACCAGCAGCCCTCTTCCCCGAGCTATTCAGAGGGCAGAGTCCTATCAAACTCAGTGCTGTAAGGCAGATATCTTGGGATCAACGCCGGTCACAGAGACTGTGTGGCTGTGGACATCCATCACCGGCCTCTCGGTAATGAGAACTGCCAACCCGCATGGAAACAGCAAGCAGAGGCTTGACTGCATGTTGGGGAATCCAAAGCAGCAGCTTCTGTCCTAAAAAATCATTACCTCGCATGTGAAGCCCAGGTGGGGGTCTCCCACTGACCCCCCAGGCCCCAGTGTGTCCTCAACCTCCCCACAGACCCTCTCCCACACTGCACGTATCAAGGCTTGGGCAAGTGGAAAATCAAATAAAATGAACAAAATAGGTAAAACCAAGATGATTTTGATCCGCTACCAGCAGGGTTCGGGGCAGCGGTGCTGCCACCTATGGGCACGCTCTGTCCCTGTCCCCTCGGCCAGTGCCACTGCATGGGGATGTGAGCACTGTCACCAGGCACTGCGACAGGAGACATCTCTCTGCTGGACGATGAGTGGTTTTGAACTAAATGCTGGTTTGAATTAAAATCCTCTAGCTGATGAGATTTTCCCTATAATGAAAACTTACAAACACTGGAGGCTTTTTTGGAAGAGAACAGCATCTGTTAATCTGCAGGGCCAGTAGGGTACCCTGGGACCCCAAACAGGGTGACTTGGGTTTTCTCCAGCCAGAGGAAGGGCTCAGTCACAAGGAAAGAAATGCATTTCCAAGCCGTGCCCCAGAGCCAGGGCTGGAACCACAGGAAGGAATGGTCTTTTTAAAATTAAATAACTTCCTAAAAATGCCTTTGGTATGGAGCCAAGTGCTGTTTGCTGCATGGGGTCTTCCTAGGAGCTTGGAGGCTGTTGTGGCCCTGCCTGGTTGTCCCATGAACATCACCTCCCATGAGCATCACCTCCAGGACCGCTCAGTCATGTCTTCTGAATGGAAGAGGGAACAAACACAGGGAGCAAGCTGGCCACACTGAACTCAGCTTTTGTGGGAAGCACAGCACCTTTATTTAATTCACCATTATTTTTTAATACAATTCCACTAAAACAGATCAGGAGCCTGGAGGGGAGAGAGATGGATGAATGAATGGGTGGTGGGTGGATGGATGGAGCATCCACAAACAGACTGATGTATCCTCTTGGGAAATGTTAATTACATCATTAGTTGGAAGTGAGAGATTACTAAAAACAGAAAAGGAAGTAAAATGGACGATGAAGGTAGCTGTTATGGACTCACCTTCTCTCTGGGTGGTGATATAGTGAAATACGGTGTCAACACATGTACAGATGGGGTTATGGTCCTTGTATTACCTAAGGACTCAATTTCTTGAATACTGATTGAGGAACAAAGCCTTTATGTTTAAAGCAGTCTGAGATATCTCCAGAATTTCTGTACTGAGTACAAAAAGGCATTTAAATTCCCATTAAAGGATTACTGGGGGAACCAACAGGGAAAATAAATTTGGATGGAAGGAAGGAAAGAAAAAAGGACGGAAGGAAGAAAGAAATGAAAGAAGAAAGGAGAGAAGGAAGAAGGGAAGGAAGGAGGAAAGAAAGAAAGGGGGAAAGGAAAGGGGGAGGGAGGGAAGCCATGCACAGAACAAACTGGGAATGGAAGAAGCACACTTCAAGCCCTTCTCCCCATCTCTCCCCAACAGGGCTCTCGGGGCAGGCAGAGCACAGCGAGCAGCCAGCCCTCCCTGAGCAGGCACTGCTGACCGTGGCCAGGCTCATCGAGGCGCTCGAAAAGCAAGGTATGGGCAGCCAAGGGGCAGCCACCCACTCGGCCCATGGTCACTGGTGCTCCTGGAGCACTGCAGAGCTGTCCCTCACCCTGAGCATGCTGGTATCCCTGCAGCGTGGGCAGAGTGAGGCATCCTGCAGTGTGGGTCCCTGCTTGCTTCTATCACAGGCATGTCAGAGGCAGGATTTGAGGTTCTAGGACTGATCCCTGTCTCCCTGCTGTTCTACAGGTCTCGATAGTGAGCTGCTCTACCGATCAGACCCTGGTGTGCTGGATGACACTGAGCTGAAGGAGGCTCTTCTGGCAGGTAAGTCCATGCTTGCATCTTTCCTCGTGTCCCACGAATGCTTGCCACCATCAGCATGGGTGGGTTAGTCTCCGACTTTTTTATGACCCTATGTATAGACAGTAAGGCACTGGCCATACTGAGCCCCCCTGCACTCATCTGGTCCTGCTGGGATGCTGCCCATACGGATGCAAGAGTGGGGATGGCACAGACTGCAGGGCGCTGGCACACAGTGTCAGTGGCAGAAAGTAAAATATTATTGGTTTTGGCTAGAGCCCTTTACTAGAAGCTGGGTGTTTTTTTTTTCTTTTCCAGAAAAAAAAAAAAAAATCTGTTTTGCAAACTTCTGAGGCTTCTATTTGAGAAACAGCGTGTGAGTGCAACAGAGAAAAAGGAAGGAGGAAAACGAAGCTCCTATTTGAGGAGATGGGGGACACGGGGTTTCCTGCTGGAAGTGGGGTGCACCAATCCACCCCTTGCCCTGCACCTGAGGGAGGCACTCAGGCTCCAAGCACAGCCCCGCAGTGCCCGAGCCGGCAGCAGCCGGACTGTGTTGCTGGGGAGAAGGGCTGTGATGAAATCTCTATATTAAGCAACATGACCTCATCGCTTCCCTGCTCTCTGCTCTCCGGCTGCAGAGTCCCCGTCGGGCGGGGGAACAGGCACTGTGTGCTCCCCATAGGGAGTGGCTGCATGGGGGGATGTGTGGGGGTCCCCCAGCTCACGGCTGGGGGGTGATGCTCAGCCCTGTGCAGGATGCAGACATCACTCCCCCTGCATCCTCCTGCAGGGTTTTGTAGCATTTGGGCTGTAAAACATCAGTGATGGAAAAAGGGGTTGGGAGTGGGCACAATCTGCGTGTGAGGGTCACACTTGGCCCCGTTCTCCCTGTAGTCTCCATCCCCATGGCCAGGACCCCATCTCTGTTGGCAAAAGTCAAGGTCAGTTTCGGGGAATGGGGAGAAATCAGATACGGGAACTGAATCTTGCCTCAGCTGGGGAGAAAAGCAGGTCTGGGGAAGAGGCATCGGGGTCCCAGTGAATGCCCTATTCATGCTGCTGTTTGGCAAATGGAGAGGAAAAACTTCTAGAAAAGACAAGAAAAAGGAGAAGGGGCTGAAGTAGTTGGTTTTCAAACTCCTGGATCTTAACATGTCTGAGAAAATGAAGTATTCCCTACACTACAAGAGCATCTCACATTTTGATAGGGGGTGGGAGGCTCCTCTGGTTGTGTACCCATGGCTTCATGGCTGCCCCTATGGCTCCCCCAGAATGGCTCCCATGCGGACTGGTGGTGGCTGCGGTTCTGGAGATGGGGACAGTGATGGGGATGGAGATGGAATGGGCATGGGATGGGTCGAAGCTGCAAGTGCAGGTGGGATGGGGGGGGGGATATGTGTCCCCCAGCCCCAGAGCTGCTCCATTACTCCAACACATTGAAATTTGGGATAGTGGAACTCAGCCAGGTGCTGTCCCTGCTGCTGCGGGAGCAGGGCAATGTCCTGCAGGAGGGGGACATCTGAGCACTGCATGACTTTAGTACAGATTCTAGATCAGAGACCTTGTGCACCGGGGTTGAGAGTGATGACACTGTTTGATGCTACTGCCCGTTGGCATGAAACGTACAAGCCCCCCCTGCTTTGATAGGTGATGTCCTCTCCCCCTGCACTGTCTCCGGGTCCCAATCTGGAGCTGCCTTCTCCTCGTGACTGCACTGAAGCAGCCACTTGGCAGGAGCTGCCGGGTGCCAGGGAGAATCCCGCAGCAGCAGAGTGGATTGGAGCCGCTGTCTCCAGGCGAGCGGTGCCGTGCGGTGCCATACTGCCATCCTCCCCGCTTTGATCTCCGGCCCCAGCGCAGCACAGTCTGCCTGGAGACACGCTCACGTGCCCGGGAATTAGGTCAGGGCTCGGTGGGGATTAGCGGTGGCGGTGGGCTCTGTGAGCTGCTGCTGGGCAGAATGCAGTGGGTCGGAGCAGGGTGCTCGCATCTCTCCCCAGCATCAGTGCGTGGTGGGGGCTGTGTCCCCCCATCCTCTTCTCAAAGGGATGGAGCCTCCAAGAACTCCAGTGTCCCCACGCCATGCCTTCAGCCCCATCACAATGACTTTACTCCATGCACCCCAGTGCCTGCGGTTCTACTCTTCGTTTGTACCTGTAAATAAACCCCGCAGCGGTCAGAGCCTGGGAGGAAGCATGAGTTCATCTGTTATATTTGGTGGGGATGAAAGAAGGGTGAATTAGTGGCAGTGGCCGCCTGTGACTCATGCCTCACGCCTTCCCCATCTTGGCTCCAGGGAGGGGTCCCAGCGCTCCAAACCAGGGTGCACGGTGGGGAAAATCCCAGCCAGGGCTGCAGGAGCTCAGGGCAGGGCTGTGCCGCAGTCACCAAGCTCAGGGTGACCTCAGGGCTGGCACAGGGACGTGACAATAAGGCTGAGTCAAAGGCAGGGAAATTCCACAGGGAAATCCCCCAAATGGGATGGATATCTGGGAGGCTCCGAGATCACGCATGGATGGGAAGAAAGGTCCTGATTTAATCTTCATTCAGCACTGGAAGTCAAAGTTTGGGGTACCACTGTGCCACAGGGACTTCAGACCCAGAGGCGTCACACCGCAGCTCAGCCCATGCCATTCCCCACAGATGTTGGGCACATGGGATCCCTGAGCTGGCTGTGGGATATGGGATGCAGCCATCACCTCTGTCCACATGCATGGCACAAATGGGGCAGAATGGCTGCTTGCCAGGCTCCATTCAATCCTCTTTTTCCCAAAACCCCCAGCCCCTTCTGGGCCATGCCAAGCATCCTCCTACTTTCCTTTTGCCGCAATTTAGGCACACACCACGAGGCTGTCTTACTCACAGCTCCCTGCTGCAGCTGCTGGGAGATATCCTATCATTTCCCACCCAGCCTGACTCAGCCTCAGCCCCCTGCCCCCCGGGGGGCTTCCCTTGTTCTGCCTTGCAGGGTCTCAACTCTCACGGCGAAGAAAAGGGAGCCCCCAACCTTTCTCCCTCTCTGAGGTACCCCCATGTGCATATCATGCCCTGTGCTTAGGGAGTTGGTATGGGGCTGAGGAGGGCTTCTGGGGACATAGGGCGTGTTTTCCTGCTTTGTGGCACTGGATGGGGTCTCTCTGTCCTTGCACATGGGCTGGGGAGAGGACAGGGATCTCCAGGAAAGGGCTGGAACATCTGGAGAGCGTGGGGGACAGTGACTCATTCTGCAGCATCATTAGCTTCTTACGGGGTTATCATCTCCCTGTGATAGCAGAGCGGGGGCAGCTCCCTGCCCACTCCTTCCCAGCTGCCAGCAAACATCCCATGGGGCACAGCTTCAAGCCCCCCAAAGCCAGCACCAGGGCACTTAGGGCAGCACCGGGGCACTTAGCCAGCACCAGGGCACTCAGGGCACCAGGGTGCTCCCCCTGCACTTAGGGCAGGGGACATGCCCAGGAGGATGGGGTCACCAGGGTAGGGCCATTTCTATCTGAGCAACTGAGACTGCGTGAAAGCAGTCCCATCTGAAATTAATTGTTGGCAGCAAGGTAACCCCCCTCCAGTCTCTCCACTGCATCTCTCTCCGGGTGCAAGGATGTTTTCCAGTTTTGCTTTGATATCGGCTGAGCCTTCCCTTTGAATACGCCCCTAAGCCTATGCCCAGTTATGCAAATGAGCTAATTAGGCCACAGCAGAGCTGCAGGCTAATTGCCTCAGGCAGCACCCATTGGCATCCCCTTCTCTGCACAGAACAGGCGGTGACTGCTCTCCCCAATCTGCATGAGCATCATTTGATGGATCCCCAGTGAGACCTCCGTGGTGGGATGTGCCCATCCAGGGCAGATGCAGGAGGGATTCTGGCATGGAAATGATGTCTGAGAGCAAGCTCAAACCAACTGGAGGGGTGGAACAGGTTTGGGGTTTGGCTGCTGCTGCCCATTTTTTCATCATCTCCAAAGCTGGAGAGTTTCAGCCAAATGCAGGGGTTAGAGCACCTCATGGGACACTGGTGGCTGGTTGGGAGTCTCCAATTGTGCAGCTTGGTGATGGGAACATGACAGATGAACTCTTCCCATGGGCACTTTTCCACTTCTCTCCATTTCTCCTCTTCCTGCTGGCATTCTGCAAAGGGTCCCATCCCCATGCTCCTTTGACCTGGGTCATTGTGGTACAGTAGCTTTTGTTGCAGCCACCCTGTCAGGCTCAAGGCTGGTTTGTGGCTAGCAGGGTGCTCACTCCTGAAGATGAGGTAGCGTCTCCAGTCTCTGGGTTAAAGGCTTTGCCTTGGGATTGTTCAATCTGTTTGCTTTCTGGTCACTGAGCCAAGAACCAGGCACTGTAGTCCTGTTGGTAAGGGACTCGCTATGGGTTGTGGTCCTGGAGCAGCTGGGCAGAGAGATGGGCACCATCCTGGTGGGAATGTTCTGAGGGAGCTGCTCTCCAAGCACACAGCAAGAGGATGGATGGGAACAGAAGACCCATTTTAGAGTGCCCAAATCCTGATGAGAGTTTGGGTGCTCCATGGCCTGCCCTTAGGAAATATGGTTTTCCAACATTTGGGGCTTACGCTCTCTATGGCCAGTTGAAGTGGTTGGAGGCTCAAAGTATTTTTTGCTGAAAAATGCTGTGGGTTTGGAGATGGAGCACCTCCCTGAACACTCCTGCTTTCAGTAAAGCTGCATTTGGGGATGAAAATGCAGAGAGAGGGGAAAGGAAGGGTGTTCAGGACATGGCAAACCCAATGCCTTGTTTCTAGACCACAGCCATGTAGGGCCTGAAACATCATCATCAAGAAAATGCAAAGTCTGGTCCATTTTCTGATATTCTGCTTTAGAGGAGAGAAATTCAGTTTCTATACATGCACCGTCTCAATCGGTCCCAAATACCTTGGGATTTCCTCCCCACCCCCCTCCAACATTTCTTCTGCAAGGAAAATTTCAAAACCTTCATGTTTGGATCCAATTCGGATCAGAGCCAGATTTTGAAACCTCAACATCTTCGCCAAAGGCGATGCATCCCCCCCGGCAGCTGCCTGGACTGGGACCTCCAAGACAAACGCATGAGGCAATGCCTCGATGGACAGTTGAAGTAATGTCCCCTTGGCAAGCCTGGCCATGCGACTCCAATGGAGCACGGGACGTGTTTCCCAAGGGCTGACCCATTTTGGGATGATCTCAGCCTTCCTCACATGCTTTGCCGCAGTCATGGGGTTGCGCAGCATTGCATCATTCCATAGAATCACAGATTCATTACAGTTGGAAAAGACCTGTAAGGTCATCCAGTCCAACCACCAACCCATCCCCACCGTGCCCACACACAGACCCATAAAATCATCAGCCCACAGTATGGGTGCTGTCCCATGGTGGGAAACTCAGGGTTCCTGTTGGGTCTCTTGCAGATGCCTCAGGCGTGGACATGGAGATGTACGATGCCCAGACATTGGCAGAGAGCCTGAAGTGGTACCTGCAGGAGCTGCCAGTCCCCCTTGTCCCTCCCACGCTCTGCACCGACCTGCTCTGTATGGCTCAAGGTAAGCAGAGCCAGGCTCTCCCCATGTTTTGTGGGGTGGAGGAGTTTTGAGAAACCCCTAGCATTTCCTCTCCTCATTCTCTGGAGGCACTGCATCAGGGGCACATCCCAAAGGTGGTCAACTGGCAGCATCCCATGCTCCACATGGCAAATTTTGAAGAAGCAAAGGGAGAGCAGTAGGCATAGGATCCCCAAGAGAGAACAATCTGAGTCGTGGGGTCACGTATCTATGACACAAATACAGGCCATGACTCCTGTGTCCTGAGTGGGGGAGGTGTTTGTGAGGGCAGAAGGGATCATGGGGACGGCTCTGCCTGAGCGAGGAAGTGGATGGATGGAACAGCCCCATGCAGGAATGGTGCCAGCAGAAATACTGCTGGGCTGGGGGCACCTGGACACTGCCTTCCCATTCCCCTTTGGAGAGGAGAAATCAAAGGCTGCCTCCTTTCCAAGGATAAAGAAGCAATTAGCTGGGTTGCCTCGTTAAGCAACTTCAAAGGAAAGCACCTTTCTTCAGCCCAATCCTTCCCCTTGCAGTTCAGCCCTGCAAGGAGCAGAGGCAAAACTCCAGGGCTTTCAGAAAAAATACCAAAAAGCAAAACTTCTGGGAGATGAAGGCCCCTTCATCGTGCAATATCTTGCATCCCTCATGGCAATGACAGGATGTCTTCCCTCTGCTGCAGAGACCCTGAGCGTGGAGGACTGTGGGCAGCGTGCCCTAGCCCTGCTGGCCCCCCCAGCCCTGCCACAGCCCCACACACTGCTGCTGCGGGAGCTCATCCAGCACTTCGGCCACCTCTGCCAGGCTGCCTGCAAGAACCGGCTGTCAGCACAGCTGCTTGGGGAGCTCTTTGGGGAGCTGCTCCTCCGCCCTGAGTCCTGCAGGTGAGACCCCTCAGCCATCCATGTCCCACAGCTGTTGGGGATGCTGTATGGAAATGTGTGGGTTGGGAGGCAATTTCCTAGAATCATTAAGGTTGGACTGGACCACTAACATCACCCAGCCCAACCCACCGCATCACACCCACTGACCACATACCTCAGTGCCACATCTCCATGGCTCCTGAACACCTCCAGGGATAGTGATCCCACCACCGTCCTAAGCACTCTGTGCCAGCACTGTGCTTTCAGAGAATGAATTTTTCCTGAAATCCAATCTGAACCTCCCCAAGTGCAACTTGAGTCCATTATCTCTCCAAGTGTCACTCCTTACATGATTTGGGGTGGTCAACTCAGGGACCTTTGGGGACATCAAGCTGCTGCCATCCTCACACTCGCCCTGTTGTCCTCGCAGCACTGAGGCAAACCCTGAGCTCTGCGCAAGGATCATCGAGTCACTCATCATGGCTAGCGAGGCAGCCGAGGTGCAAGCAGCCCCTGGTAAGTGATACCGGGATGAGGGGACAGAACTGGTGGCACTGCCTGGGAACAGTCTCACGTGGTCCCATCCTCTGTGGGTTTGGGGGAAGGAAGGGACTCAGCGTGCTGCTTGCCTAGTTGTGGTTTGGAGCTTCTCCTTTGGTGGTTTGAGCCCCAGCCCTCGTCCGGCCATGTCCCAGTGCTGTGACTGTCCTGCCTAGTGAGACTTCGTGTCCATCATTGCCGGACCGCAGCAGGTGCCACCGGTACTGGTACAGCCCCCTGGGTGGATGGATGCAGTAGGGAGGAAGAGTGCTGGTGGCTCAAACTGCAGACCCTGAGGACCACAGAGGTCCATCCCTGTGGGATCCCCATCCCCACACCGAGCCACCCAGCAGCTGCAGCTGCTTCCAGCCTTCCTGCCTTGTAATATATCTGGTCCCTGTCATCGCCTCAGGTCCCTGCAGGGTGGCCAGGCCAGGCAGGATTACGGCTCCTAATATTGCTCATAAATCAGCCCTTCAGACTTGTCAGCTGATCTCTTCCCTGCTGATCCAGATGTTGGACAGCTGTGGCAATGGTCTCTGCGCAACGGTGACGTCTCCTCCCTTTGCTGTCCCCGTACCCTGAGGCGGCACTGGTCATCCCTACCCTGCACTGAGCAGGGGGTGGCTGAGATTCAGTGGATCCCCATCCCCTTTTTGGGTCCACTGGGGACATGTCACCATGAGCCAGGACAGCCGTACCACCGCACTGCGTGCCACCGGACAGGTCCTGCTGCTCTCCATATCCAAAAGAAGGAGGTCATTACCTAACTGTCATCACATTAGGATGTTGGGAAGCTTAATTAAATGCCTGCAAAGCACTTTGGGAAGCTGCGGTGCTATATATAAAGTGCAAAGAATTATTATTAGGCAGGGGACGCGCGCCTTGGCCCAGGCCCTGGCCTCTCCCCCCACGTCCCGGCACCGATATTATTTTGGGGTGCATGTGGAGCCGCCGCTTTCTAATTCTTGCTGTCAAATAGCTATAAATACCCAGCAATAACACAGCGGTGTGTGAAAACAGCCCGGGAATAGGAGCCGGGAGCTGACACGGAGGAAACCGCGCTGTGACCTCATCCTGACTCAGGCATAAATATACCTGGTGGCAGTGGGGCACGGGGCCCCACGGGCATGGGGACAGTGGCAGTGAGGTCACCTGTGGGGTGGGTGACCCTGGGGGCTCCACCAGTTCATGAGCTGGGGCTGCATCCAGCGCTCCCCACTGTGCCCTCCGGCACGTCCCCAAAGCCACACCCGGTGCAGGGACATGGGGATGTTTTGGGGTCTGGGGGGCACACAGAGCCTGGTGCAGGAACCCCAGCCCCAGGGCTGGTTCCCAGTCTGGGTGAGGGGGAGGGAAGACGGAGGGAAGCAGTGATGTAAATACCGGCTCAGCTGAAGGAAGATGACTTCATCTCCTTTTCCTCTCCTGCTGCTATTTATAGGCACTTTAATTTACTCCCCTTTGCTTTATTATCTCTCCAGCAAGCCGTTAGCCCTCAGACAGCAGGATGCCTTTACTCACCATGCAGCAAAGACTTGTGAAAAAAAAAAAAACAACTAAACACACATACACACACACAAAAAATTCCACAGACATGGAAAAGCCAAACATTGGGGCAGGAGGCAGGCAAAGCAGTGCACTGGGGGCAGGAGCACTGCCATTCCTTGCCCCAGGTTGGGAAGAAAATGTGACCTCTTCAGCTCCTTTGTGAGAAAAAGCGGGGATAAGGTGTCCCCATTCCAGAGCAGGGTTTTGGCAGAGTACAGCCTGGGTAGTTTCCAAACCCAGGTCCTGCTTGGGGCTGTGCTGCTGGCAGGGGACACGGCCAGCTGTCCCAGTGCGCGGCGGTCACCCCTGCATCACTGTCTGTGTGCCAGTCCTGCTGCCGTGATGCGCTCCTCGATGTGCCAGGAAGGGGAGAGGTGCAATGAGCAGGAAAAGGGATTGGAGTTTAAATAATGTGGGGGGGCATCTCCTGCTGTCCCCGAGAGTGTGATGGAGTGGTGGCAGGGCAGCATGCGGATGGCAGCGGGGACACTTTCCTTTCAGGCAGTATTTTGGGATGCAGCCATGAGCAGCTAGCACTTGGCTTGGGAAATCAGCCCCAGAGTGCCTGTGAGACAGCCAAAAGGAAGGGGGTGAGCCTTCCCCTGGCCAGAGCATCTCTAGGCTGCATTGCCTTTCCACTGCCCCTTCCCATATTTCATCCCTTGGGGTTGGAGGTGGAGAGCCCCTGAGCAGCAGAGGGTGTTAAAAAATGGGGAAAACTCATCTGAAAACTGCATGGAGTGGGCAAATGGAGGCAAGGGGTCCCCTGTGCAGATGTCTGGTTCTGGCTCCCCTCATCTGAAGATAATACAGTGCAAACAAATTAATGCTGGGGAGGGGGAAAAAAGAGAGCAAGAGCCTCGCTAGCAACATGAGATAGGGAGAGCAGCTAAAAATAACAGATCCCCCAAGGCGCGGGGAGAAACACGACAAGGATGTGCACACTTGCAATCCCAGAAGGAGCCTCTCGCCTCTCCAGCTGCTCTGGCCCAAGTGAAGATGAGGCAGTGAAAAGAGAGGGGAAAGCCTCCGGGTTGGCCGAGCCTAAGAGATGGCCAAACCTATGGGATGGCTGAGACCAGGGGATGGCCAAACCCCATGCTTCCCACTAGTGCTGGAGATGGCCCCATTTCCCATGCAGAGTGTGGGGATGAAGCAAGGGATTTCTGCTCACTACCCTGAGAAGCTGAGCTGGGGGAAGACGTCAGTGCTGTCATTTTGGTGGCTGAGCTGAGTTGAGGTCTCTGTTAGCACTCCCTCTCCTCCATCTCAGATCAGATTATCATGCTGCTCCCACAGTGTCCCACAGTATCCTCACAATGTGGACAGAGCCCAAGCTCTGCCAGCATCCCTAAGGATGCAGCAGAAGATGGGGTATCCCAAGCATGTAAGATACCCTTGGCTGGGAGGCGTGCCTGACCCACTTGCTGCATTCTTCAGTCAGATGCCAGTGGGAGACCCCAGCGGTGCTGCCTTCGTGGCTAATTTTAGCCCGTGTTTAATTAATGATGGAGTAAGGAGGGTAGCAGCAAGATGGTGAGCCCAGCCCCTGCCTGCTGCTGGAGGAATAGGGGTAATGTGCAGGGACGTGGTGTGCAACAGCAGGACCAGCAACCAGCGGAAGCATCACTCCACTCAGATTGGAGCCCTTTTCCTCCTCAGCCATGTGGCCAGGGCTGATAAGGGGCTAGGGAAACCCACAGTATTGTGCTGCCAAACAACAATGCTGGGGAGGAATCACGGCCGGGAGGAAGCAGGGGGCCGGGGTGAGGATTGAAGCCCCTCCATGTGCTTTCTAGAAATAATTCCCCACTTTCCGTCCAATGTTTTGGGATGGCTCCAGCAAGTATCACCCTTCTGCTTTGGGGCTGAGCCCAGTGCGATCCTGGTGGTGTTGGGGGTGGCAGTGGCTGGTGGCTGCTGGTGACACAGTTATTCTCCAGGCCTGCCTGGCTTTAAAATCTATTAACGTCACTTGGCCGATCGAGCCGGGAGCTGCACAGGCAGATGAAATGCTGGGGCACAGATCAGATCAGAGCAGGATTTCAATTACAGTAATCAAAGGTGACACAGATAAGGAACCTCTGCTCTATGAAACCACGACAGCTGTCCTCTGGCTCAAACCAGTGCGCATTGAGAGCGGCTCCATCAAAATCACTGAAGTGGTACTCGGGTAAAATTGGATTGCGAATCCATTTTTATCTGGCATGGTGGAAAATGCTTTCCCTGCGCTCCCTGGGGAAGAAAAGCAGCTTCCTAGGGGGGAACAGACATGGCAGAGGGGACATTGCCCCACATCCCTGCAGTGCTCCTAGGACAGCTGATGCTGGAGATAACCAGAGGCTCAGGAGCATTGAGCTTGGTGCTCTCCAGTTCCTGGACATGCTTTCGGGTCCCCGAGCAGAAAAATCATATAATCATAGAATCATAGAATGGGTTAGGTTGGAAGGGAAGTTAAAGCCCCCGAAGTTCCAAATCCTGCCATGGGCAGCCCATCCAGCCTGGCCTTGGGCATCTCCAGGGATGGGGCATTCACAGCTCTCTGGGCAGCTGTGCCAGCCTTGATCTGCTAGGAGTCAACTAGAAACAAAGTTTGGAGCATTCTGGATCTTGGTAAAAGCTGAAGTCATAGTTTAGGGCATTGCAGAACATCCAAACCATCCTGATGGCTCTTTGGTCCAGTGGCCCAAAGGTCCTCAGTGTTGGCTGCTCATCTTCTGCTCTCTTGGCCGACTTCTTTCATTTGAAGAAACACTGGGAAGGGTTCTGCAGTAGTGGGGCTTTTGGCCCACCTGGCCAACTTCACTCTGTGTTCCGGGCTCAGCCATAACCATCCATCCTCTGCACATTTATCAGCGCAGCTCTGCTCCGCTGCCTCCACCAGCTGTTGCCATAAAAGCATTAAACTGAAACATCTGGAGCATCTCAGCATGAGAAACCCAAGTGTTCTGGGGTCCGGAACAGCATGGATGATCCAAGACAAATTCCCAAGCCACCAGGCTCAACTTGAGCTTGCTCTTTCCAGCCAGAAGTCTATCCAAGTGGCTTCATCCCTGCTGTTAGTGGAGCATCCAGCTCTGACTTTTCCCTTGCAGAAAGAAATAGAAAAACCCCCATGTGTGCAGCACATCCCTCCCTAGAGCTCAAGGGTTCCTTAATTTCAAGAAGGGTGGATGCAGAATAAAGGGTTTTGCCATCCGGATTCCTTCTGGGCACTTCCTGCTCACCCATGGCCCCTCAGTGCTGCCTTTCGGCAATTAATCTGGGCATGCTTTACATTAACGAGTCTCCCCACTTTAAATTATAAATGGCCCTCGGCATGTGTGCACACAAACGCACGTGCGTGCGTGGAGAATCCTTTAAGGCCATCATTAGCCGTAATTAGCGGGATCTGTCACTCATCTTTGGCAGTTAACGATGAAGCCCTGAGTCACAGGGATCCGGCGGCGGATAAAATAAACACGATTTCAAACAGTTTGGAAATAACAAGCCCTTATTAATCAGACAAGCCCCAAAGGGGAGTGCTTGGAAAAGCAGCAGCATCTCTGCCATCTCCACAAGCGGAGCTGGGGGGCTCTGATATCCCATCCTGCTCCATCCCTAAAATATGGGTTTGGGATGTGCTAAGGCTTGATGACTTTGAGCAGGCAAAATCCATCCCAAAAGTGCTCCTGCACAGGTCTTCTTTGGGTGAAGGGCTTGGGATCTGGTCCTGGATGCATTATAGGAGCACACAGGAGGCAACAGGAGCATTCCCAGGATCCCATGGCACGGAGCAGAGCAGGATCTGGGGACAGGGTTGGCATGAAAGATGATTCCTACAGAGCAAGGGGAGCTGGGGAGGTTTTGGCTGTCACAGCTGCAGCTAAATCACAGCAAATAGGAGGGGAATGGGACACACGAGGCTGGATTATATTACAAAGGAGCAGTCCATCATGGGGTATTTAAAATAATCCGCTTAGATGCACAGTAGCAGATTTGGAGTGCTAAGGGAATTGAAGGCGCTGTGGCTTTGCAAGGCTGGATCAGATCTGGTGAAGATGCCACTTAGGACAGCACATCCTGTCCTGCTTTGTTGCCACAGGGGACAGGCACATGGCCCCGCAGCCCCACAAGGTAGCCACCAGGATGTGTCCAAGGTGACATTGGTGATGCTGGGATGGGTGGCATTTTCCTGGGATGTGCAGAGGATTCTCTATGCACCCTCTATGGGTGATGCTGAGCCCCACACATTCAAGCATGGTGAAATGGCGGTGGGAATACCTAGAGGGGAACTGTAACTGTGCTGATGAGGGATGCCAACCTCATCCATGGGCACCTGTGACTCTGCTGGGGCTGGGGATGCCTGGAGATGGGTGTCAGGGGGCTACATGGGATTGTTGGTACTTCTCCCTGAGTAATGGGGACATGGGGAAACAGATAATAATGCTTTTCCCCAGTGTGGGCATGCAAGCCCCATTAGCATACCTCAGGATGGACCACTGACCCCAAGAGCTGGTAGATTCTCAGCTGGCGTGCAGCACCCCAGGAGATCTGTATGCTCTGAGCATCCCTGCATTGCTCCTCCAAGTCAAGCTGAAAGCTCAGCCCCAGGAAGAGGCATTTCCCAAAAGAGCATCCTTCCAACAGCAAATTTTCATCCTGGGCTCACAGTCCCACACCTCTAGACTCATGTCAGGGCTTCAAGCCATGAAGACAGACCCTGCAGCACCCCTCTGTCACTCGTGATGCCCCAGCCATCATATTGCCTGTCCCTTTGGGCCTCGCACCATGCCCACAAAATTGATGGTCACGTCTGATAAGGCTGTGGGACCACCTGCTCTTCTCCTTGCCCTTCTCCTGCACCCTCTGTCCCCTCATCACCCCTGCTCTGTGCTCCTGTGCCACACTCCTCTGGGTTTAACCACTGTCCCCAGCTCCCCTCAGTTTTAATCCAGGGGAGGATTAAGGTTAACAAGCTCCTGGAGCCACCTAGCCCTCGTGCCTGCACAGGCGGACCGATGTGTCCTGGCCCCAGAGAGGGCACGGTGCCCTGAGTATTCCTGCAAGCCTAGGAGATAGGGATGGGGTTGGGGATGGGGATGGTGTTCAGGCTAGGGGTGAGAATGGGGTTGAGGGTGAGGATGAGAATGGAGACAGACGGGCCTTGGGCTCTCCCCCATTTCTTCTCATCCTCTGGTCTCTAGATAGGTCTGGACTCATGACAGCTAGTTTGAATGATGGAAAATATCTTAATCCCAGTAAATCCATGATCCTCATGGTGCTGCCCACCAGAGACCCCTACTCCAGACTTAAGACCCAGGGGTATACAACCTGTGGAGATAGGGAGGACAGGGTACCGAGGATGCTACTGCCATGGGGCAGGATGGTCTAAGCAGAGCTGCCTCCCCTTGTATCCACCTATTGCCGACTCTGTTGGGAACAAGGCTTTTAGAGAGAGCAGAGGTGAAATGTTTCTATATAGTCATGTATTTTGCTATTTCTATGTGGGATTCCTATATGTATTACACCCACCACAGCCCCCAATCCTCTCATGCATTGTCTCACTGATCAGGAGGGCATGGATATGGCTGCTCCCTGGCAGGTGGGGTGGCAGAGTACCCTGTTCCTGTCACCAGCCCAATTCCATATCACCAGGAGTTGCCTTCACCTGCTCTGACCCACGAGCCATAATCCCCCTCCTGCTGCACCCGCAGGATGCAGATGAGTTATCTCAGCAGCTGGTCCTGGCTGGGTGAGCTGAGGCCAGCGCAGGCCTGGTGGCTGATGGCTGCAGGACAAGGGGTGAGGAGTGAGTGGGAACAGCCTCTGCTGAGGAAGCAGGGTGACTGAGCTCCCACCTATGCCAGTCCCAGGCTGCCAGCACTAAGCCCATCCCATAGAAAAGGGGGCACTGGATGGGGGGAACACAAACAGCACCCAAATGGGGAGGAGGGAGAGGAAGAGAGGCTCTGCCCCATCTCTGGGGTCCACAAATAGGCCAAAGGAACCAAAATATGATGTCCGAAGTTGTGTCTCCTATATTTGTAAGAAGCAAAGAAGATGCTGGGATAGTGGCTGAGCTGAGCTTTTAACCAGGCAGATTACACTTAGCAGGAGCATTTACCTCTGCCTCTAATCCGCCTCCACAAAGACTTGCTAACTCCTTCCCGTATTTAACTGGAAGGCTTGAACTCTTCGTGCTGTCTATGCTCCCTGAGCACCCAATGTCCTCTCGGGGGACTCCTATAGGCGTGGGCACTTCTCTCATTTTTCCCATGCTTTTGCCCCAGGTTCATGGGTGAACACTTCAGTGATGCTGAGGATGAATGGCTATTTGTTGTCAACATAGCCACAGGCTGTTGCTGCTGGCTTGTCACTCTGGTGGATTTTCCATAGGGCTCAGGTTGTGCCAGATGGGATGACCAGTAGCCGGCCCCAGATGGGTGAGGTCCTCAAAGCCCTAATACAAGTGGGTCAGTGCTGGAGGCATGAATCCATCCCTGCTCTTAGGAAGGGGCTTGACACAGTTTTGCCACTTTGCTTTGACAGGTCTTTCTCAAAATGCAGGGTTGGACAATGACACCAGCTGTGACCTGCAAAAGGCTAGGACAGGGTGTAGCCATGGGTCACTCCTGGAGTGTCTCTGCCACAAGGCACTGAGGTCCTCTCCTCTGGACTTTGCTGAGCAAAAATCACTGCTGCTCTCAACTAAAAAGCAAGAGAAGAGCTCTGCCTGTTTGGCAAGCGAACGCGGTCTTATGTTCAGCTGGATTTCTGTAGGAACAGAAAACATTCGCAGCCGGGGTGGGACAGCGGGGGCAGCAAGGGGCTGCTGCCAGGGACAAGCATGGGGGCTGGCAGGGAGGCGGGAGCCCAGCACGACGCAAAGCAGGCAGTAATTCTGTGCCAGGTCTGCAGGCTGGGATGGGAAGGAAGCATGAGCCGAGGCAGCAGAGCCAGGGCTGAGACGTCCTCTGTCTTCTGGGAAGCAGTAGCTATGGGAAATGTGGACTGCCCTAGCCAAGGGAGTTATGAATACTTATCCTATGGGATTGCTGCCGTGTTGGTTGAAGTGAAAGGCTCCCCATCCCTGCTGGTGGTGTGAGGCTGAGCAGGGATGCTCACAGGCAGTTCTAAGTCCCTCTGGTCCAAATTCTTGGCCAATCACAAGCTCAGGTTGCTCTGTGATATCCCCACATTGCCACCCCCGTCTCCATTCACCATATCATTCATCACAACAATGAATGAGTTGTTTGGGCAGTTTCCTTCTCCCATTGTTGCTTCCATAGGTTGCAATCTCCATCAGAAGGACTGGGGGGATTTCTTCTTTCTTGGATGAATGTGAGATCAGTGCCTTGCTGAGGTGTCACCCAAGCTATCCTTTAAGGGCAGCACTGGGAGGTAGGTGAGGAACACGCCTGCTCCATCCCTTTTCTTGGATGGGTAACCCCAAGCACTTGGAAATGCCAAGAGCTGGCTCAAGTAAGAGTTCCTCTGAGCCCCTGGGATCATATTTTGCACTTATTTGTCCCTTATCAAAAGGATTTTCTCCCCACCCTACTGTTAACTGGAAAGCACTGAGAGTCTCATGTCATCAGTGCACATGAATCTTGGGGCTGCAGACACTGCTGAGACCCCAACAGCCTTCCCCCCCCAGAGCATCACACCACAGCAGCCCAGGGTGACAGTGATGTAGAAGTTTCCATTCCCACCAACCCTTCATTCAGGCACTCATAACTCTGTCTAATATGTTTTTCTTTTCCTCTCTCCTTTGGGGATAGAATTTTTCTGGCTTTGTGCAAAAATGGCTCTGAAGTACTTTGGGAGTGGAAACCTCCCATTATACTGTTGAAAAATAATATTAATCTTCCCCCTCCTTTTGTGAAGAGCTTTCTTCCAAATGGCTGGGGACTGAAGGTAGTGCTTGATAAGGAAACAGCCCTTGCTGAAGGGATATTCCCCATCCCTGGAGCTGCTCAAGGACAGGCTGGATGGGGCTTTGGGCAGCTGACCTGGTGGGACGTCACTGCCCACGGTAGTTGGGGTTGGAACTGGGTGGGCTTTATGGTCCTTTCCAACAGAAGACATGTTGGGGACATCCATCGGTATCAGTTTCTTTGCTTTATCCCACCTAACCTCCAAGAAATTAGAATCACAGAATCACTGAGGCTAGAAAAGCCTTCTGAGATCACTCAGTCCAACCCTACCCCACCATGCCCACTGAGCGCATCCCTCATGGTTCTGGATCACCTCACCCACCACCTCTCTGGGCAGCTGTGCCAGTGCATCACTGCTCCTTCTGAGAAGAAATTTTTCCTAATATCCAACCTGAACTGATGCTCTTCTCTTGGGAACTCAGAATTATGCAACCAAATTATGGTATCCCAATCTCTGGTTGCCCAATGAAGGCATCACGTCCATGCAGTGGTTTATAAGCACTAACCCTACATAGGGCTGTTTGTTTTATTTCTCCACTCGGCATTCAGAGGCCATTCTTCCTTGCACTTATTTACTGCTAAGCAGAGAAAGCCAGGGAGAACGATCTCCAAAGCAAACAGAGCCATGTTTCCATTTGGGAAAAGTGACAGGGAAAGTGCATGGAGCAAGGAGCAGCACACGATGGATTGCATGCGTGTAACTGCGAGGAGAGCAGCAGCCAACGCGCCGCCTGCGCTGAATTCCTGGCCTGGATGGATGGCCAGATGGATGGCTTCTCACACCCCCAGGAGTCCCTGCTCTGGGTCTATCCAGCAGCAGCGAAAGGTACTGTGCTGTGCCACCTCCAAACCTGGGGACCCTCAGGTCCCAGGGGTGGCAGCAGTACAGGGACATCTCTGTGTCCCCAGATTGCTGCTGCATTCTTCTCTCCAATGTTCGCACTGTGATTAAACTATGAGCTGCTCTGTTTATTAAAAGAAAGAGTTATGGCAGGAAGGGATTGG